>NC_065525.1:27542297-27640265 GCF_006386435.1 Epinephelus moara
CGCACCTTCGGCGAAGCCTTTTGGCACGAAACTGTCACTGCGCCAAGCTGGATCTGTCGATACCTCCCCCTGCTGCGCCGCCACACCCATCTCAGCGCACCTCGGTCTGCCAAACTACCAAACTGAGCGCGCCTCGGGTTGCGCTGCTCGAAACTAGCTCTGCACGGGGTTCGCCACCCTGCGCCGCCTGCGCTGCGCCGGGAAACTAGAGCCCTATGATACGAAACATCTGTTGCCAGTGCTTTTGCAGATTTCTGTCTTAACAGTACAGTCAATGAAAAGCTCTAGATGGGCTTCTTTTCCTGCTCGCAACCCCTGTCGCTCTCAAACCCTCGGCCTCTCTTTGTAACAGGAGAATTTGAAAGAGAGAAAAAGATTATAAAGATGGATTTTATTGTGTTTCCTTCGCAGAAGACCAGGGGAGACTCAGAGCTGCAGGAGGTCATGAAGCAGCGGCAGAGGAGGATCGACTCCGGCAGCAAAGACTGAACCTGCCGACCAACACGACCCATCCAGGCGCTTTCACTCTGTGACTGCAGCAGCTTCTACTGTTAGTTTTGACCTACAGTAGCACATACTGAAATGTTGTATGCATTTTTAATTGTATATTTATTTTGTATCACCCAATGTGTATGTATTCCAGTGTTTTCGTATCTAATTATGTTGCTTTTGTTTTCAGTAAATTTTGTTGTCGTACCCGTATGAACAGAGGAACATATAAATATATGTACAGTTTTGTGTGTGTGTGAGCGTGTGTGGGAGTGTGTGGGAGCACAACATGCATGTAACGTACATACAGTATTTGTACGAGCAGTGTGGTCAGTGTTTTAATGCACATTGTCAATATTGCAGCTGTTTACTGAATGGCTTAAATAGATCGTAGCTGTCACATATCTAAATCTGTGCCAGAATGTTTGACACATTTTATGATATATAGCCAATTATTTTCATATTGCTGTTTACAGTTATAATAAATAATTCATCATGCTCTGTGTACATCAAAGCAGCCTCGTCATCCTGGTCGGTGGCTGCAGATCAGCATTAGGTATTATTATAAATACTGTGGCAAGAGAAACTGTAAATAATCCTGCATGAAGTTATTGTCAGTGAGATGCTGTCATTAATGTGTTTTTATGCAGCATGACATTTTGCAGAGTAAACTGCAGACACACAGGAATAATAAGGAATATGTCAGAGTATGTTATGATATGAATATTAGATTTAGATGACATTCAAGAGGGTTGTAAATATTATGGGACACTGTTTAAAAATATATAATCAAAATAAACTTGGTAAATATTTGCTATCAGTTTTTTGCAGGTAATTCTTGTGTTCATCAGTGTGTTAATAAAACCAAACAGTCAATACAGTTCCTTTATTTAAACAGAAGCAGAGCAGAACAAGAGTTGCAAGTAAAGAAGTTAAATTAACTATAACTAATACTCAGTTATACAGGATTTGTCATATTTTATTGTTCATGATAGATAATGAAAAAACATCACTTTAAATACCTCACATCAGTTTCACAGCTGCATCTACAACACCATACTACAGTTGTTCAAGACACTGTAAGGCAACCAGAGAAATCCTGTGAGCACTAAAAACCCGGCACAGAATCTAAAAAAGACTGAACTATAACACCGGAGCTAAGAAAAGATCATTCCCACACTATCAACTGAATTAAAAAACCAAACAGATACAATCAGTTTATGATGCAGAAGAGGAGAAACAACATCACTCCTTGTCGTGTCGAGAATAAAACTGGTCATTTATGGAGATATGCGTCGAGCCAGAGGTCACCTGAGTTCTTCAATGAGCTGAAAAAGAAAATGAGAACATTATTCTGTGAGCTGCTCTTTCAGTTCAGACCTTTGTTCAGGACTTCTGTACACACACTCCTTTTGTGGCCTTTTCAGACTTAAAACCATGTTTTTGTTATTGCTTTGTACAACCTCAACGTGTCTCATCCTGACAGTAAATAACAGAATAATACACTTACATGAAAACATCAGTGATGCCTCGCCACAGTGTTTTCACCTGGTACGGAATCCCATGTTTCTCACACAGTGCACGGACCAGCGGGGCCACCAGGTGGTAGTTGTGGCGCGGCATTGTGGGAAACAAACTTCAGAGACAAAAGGAACAGAAGGCGTCAATCAGGCATCACAGCATCCAGCATGTCTCGACAAGTGGGGTTTAAATTAACATGAATAATAATAAAGATTTATACAGTACTGTTCAGTGTAGTGAAACATGGCTGTGTTCACCCTTGTTTAACACATTTAACACATTCAGAACCCAAATATGTTAAAACACAAAAACAAAATATATATTGTACAGGTGGATTTCTTTCCAACGGACAAAGAATCTTAACCCAGAAATCACCTAATACTAAAAATGACAGTAAATAGTCTTATCAGACCTTTTTATAACAAAAAACATGGTTTTAATATTATTCTTTTTACGAATGGTTAACTCATATTATTGAATAAAGTGATTATTTAAAACACATTGTAAATCTATTTTGTATTGTATTTGTCATCCTGACTCGAAATATCCTCAATTTCTTAAGTATCTCCAGAAAACAGTATGTTGAAAACCTTTTGAGAATAATATTCAATGTACATATACCTAATAAATATGCATTATAAGCTGATTGTATCATTAGAAAATCAACGGCGACACTCAGATTCACTGTTTTGAGTACAAGCCATGAATCTTTCATATGATATTTTGACATGTATAAGTAATATAACATCTCATGTTTAGTTAAAACACAGTTTAAACACAAATTATGTATTTCAACAATAAGATTAAAGGACTGAAATGTGCCTTGGGCTTATTAAAAAAGGGAGTGTGGCTCTACTGTAGTCCACTTTAGATGGTGTGGAACACTGTGATTGGATTATAGCTATCCCATTAAATAAGTCTGTGCATTTGGGTGGAGGCAGACAACAGTAATCATAGATCTAGACATCCTAGAAAAGTTATGTCCATTGGAATGGATGGGGGATCTGAACGGGTTAAAACAGCAAACTCTGCAATGCCCAACTGGAGGTCACACTCAATAAAAAGTTTGACGTTCACATTAGCTGTATGTTTCCTCTTCTGTAAATGATACTGCACACCGAGGAAACGTTTGTACTTGTTACTCTTCTGTTTTATAAAGACAGAAAAATGCAGGAGAGGGGAACTTTAATAGACTATTTATTTACTCTGAGTGCAAATCAATACACTGCTAGCTGGACAATGCAGCTGCAGTTCACCCAGAAATGACAATTTAATAATTTCACTTTCATTCACAGTAAATTCACAAGAAATAAAACTCACTGATGTTGACTTAATTTCATCAAATACAGTACCACTCCACAATACATGTAGTGTTTTGTAGTTTTCAAATGCACTCAAGGTTCTGAAATGTCACCCCTTGACATACAGTTTTAACATCCCGTTTCCCTTTTAAAAGCTCTAAAAATAAATAGTTAGCTTCTTACTTTGAGTAAAAGTGTCCGACATGAAGACACTGTTGTCTGCCAAAGTGAGAACTATCTGTTTTATATTTGTTTTTCTACCAGACTTTCTGTTTTTTTCCTTCTGAAGATTAGCTGAGTCAGCTAACAAGCTTTTCTCCAAAAAACGTTAATTTTTAATGTTATTTAGTCATGAAATTCTTGTGTACTTAGGTTTATTTGAAACCAAGTTTTAAGGGTCTTTAACTAACTTAAACTAATTTTTATACTGTAAAACAATTTATTTATATTTTATACAATAAAATAATTTTGTACACGTTTCTCCAAAGGTCAGACCGTTTCTTTGAAAACGTTGTGTATTCCACTGGAATTTAAAATGAAGTTTAGTAGGTTGGAGAAGTGTTTGGCTGCACAGTTTGACTTTGTAATGGCTGACCACTGCTTACTAAAGGGTTAAATTGTAGTTTAATGATGATTTCTGTGTGCTGCAGGAGCGTTCAGAGATGTTTGATAGACCGTTAATCATTTTGTGTCTACAGAATTATTGTTTCTGATTTATTCTTAGGAGCTTAGTGTCTGTTTTCCCTTAAAACTTTAAACTGGTGAATGCAGGCTCTCCTTAGACTCAATCACTGACTTACTGGTGTTCGATTTGAAAGTTGAGGTGTCCACTGAACCAGTCATTGAAGGGGGATTGTTTGATGTTACAGGTGGCTTGTAGCTAAAGAGGAAGACGAGACAAAAGTGAATACATCAGCAGCACCTTCAACAGGCTGTTGAAGTGTTTCCGAACAAACCGGGTACCTGCATGGACAGCCAGTCCCGGTGCTTCTCGTGGTCGATGTCCATTGGTAGATGATTCATCTGAGTCACCCACACAAACCAATGACTCTCCAAAAACCTGTCATTCATTAAAACACAACAACAGTCACAACATGCAATCAAGGTGTTTATGAAGTCTTATAAAGGGTTTGTAAGTTGAAACTAATGAGTTTATTTAAGTTAATGCATCATTTATTTATATTATTATTTATATTAGATGATCCATTATAACTTAGTCTGTTTTTGCTATCCAGCTCTTTACTGTAAGTTTTAGTGACAATGAGTGTTTGATGGCAGTATACTATTATGGTACATGTATGTTAGGGTTGTGATGGTTACCTGACAAAGCTGATGAGCAACACTGAGCCAAGCAGGCCATACATGGGAATGTAACAGCACAGGTAGCGCAGGTAGTAAGACATGGACCAAGCCAGATCCTTTACAAGACAGGGAGGTTAATATGATCGATCTTTGTAATAAACCAGAGTCATGAATCTCTGACACTCATCTCTTATCTTTACATAGCCCACATGTAACCTGACATATCCTAGAAATAGAGAGTCTTCATATAAACAGCACTGTACGACACAGAAGACAGCATCTTACCACCCAGTCATGGCGGGAAATCATGGTGCGTATTATCTGAATGTGGAAGTAGACTGGAATGAGCAGCGGTGGTCCAACTATGAGAGAAAAAGACAATTATTCCAGTGAAGTTTTATAGTTTCACTTTTTAAAATGACTCGAAGACACTTACCAAGAAAGAAGTACTGGTGTTGGTGATGATAGGGCATATATTTAATCTTCTTTATGCCGTACTGTAACAGAGGAAAACAGAGTTAGAGTGAACAACTGGTGAAATATTAAATACTACATATTTTTACTCTTACCTGTAGTGCTGTCAAACTATTTATTAACCCAGATTGTTTTGGTGTGAGTTGACAAGTCTGGAGATATTGGCCATAGAGATGTCTGCCCTCTCTTGAATATAATGGAACTAGATGGCACTCGGCTTGTGGTGCTCAAAGTGCCAAAAAATACATTTTAAAAACTCAACAGCGATGTCTCTTTCCAGAAATCATGACCCGGTTACTCAAGATAATTCACAGACCTTGTTGTGAGCAGTTTCATGTAGGGCCTACACCTGTAACCGTATCTGTGCACAGACAGACATGTGCATCCTTACCTAGTTCATCTAGCACCATTGAGTTTGAAAAGGAGTGAGTGTGTTTGGTGGTGTTTGGATAGGTCAAATCACTGTGGAGAATCCTGTCAGAACTCTGGGTTTGCCTTAACAGAGAGCAGTTCCAGTAGTCAGGCCTTATTGCAGTTAAGAGATGCTTTATTTCACTCTACATGCAACATATTCTCACCCCGACCTTGTCACGTATTGCCACTCGGTCATGGACTTTCTACGTCGACACATGACGTGCAAGGCACCCTGGATGCGTCTGTTGTTGACGTTCTGGGATGCCATGTCAACTTCAGCCTGTTACATGCATTGTGTCTTTTCAAAATACACTTCAGTTTTCACAGGAAATGTACAATTTGCAAACAGCATCTTTAAAAAAATGTTCTAAGTCAGTGCAACACTCCAAATATACCTTTTTTTCTTCAACAACAAAGGCACATGGTTACATTTAGCCAATACGTGCACGTGGTTAGGGTTAGAAAAATATAACAGGGTTGGCTTTACATTCATGTGGGAAGTGAACACCAGCCTCCTGGGTGAAAGTTGATTGTTGGACCGATCCACCACTCCTCCTGCCAGCCCTACTCGGACTTTTTGCCGGCTTAACTTACATTGTTGTCTGGCCGCATTTCCCCCAATGCTGTCAGGCACTGTTACACACTGACGGCACCCAGCTGCATACCATGCCGACGTGAAAGCCTCACACAAGCCTCTCGTTCATGTGTAGATGTTTCCTTCTGCATGGTGATACGGTTGGTGGATGTAGTTCAGTAGAAAGAAAATAGATCCTACATGAAACTGCTCACAACAAGGTCTGTGGATTATCTCGAGTAACCGGGTCATGATGTCTGTAAAGAGACATTGCTGTTGGGTTTTTCAAATGTATTTTTTTGGCGCTTTGAGCACCACAAGCTGAGTGCCATCTAGTTCCATTATATTAGAGAGAAGGCAGACATCTCTACAGCTGATATCGCCAACACTCAGCAGCTCACACCAAAACAATCTAGACTGATAAAAAGCACTACAGGTAAGAGGAAAATTTGCATTTTTCATTTTGGGGCGAAGTGCCCCTTTAAGAGCTTTTTAAGACATCAGACATATTTGTAACTTGCCTCCACTGGTTGAGTGGTTCCAACTACAAAGATGTGCAACATGTTGACATCAGGGTCCTTACTGAAGATGTTGGGTTTAGCGTGATGCTGGAAATGCCGGTGATTCCACCAGTTGGCAGACGCTCCCTGAGAAAACAATCTCTTAAACATCTGTGTAAAATCTTCAGGAGACAAATAAACGATTGAGAATACCAATCACCTTCAAATGGCCGATGGCAAACTTGTGCAATATGTGATTCCAGCTGGACTTCTTGAAGACAGACAGGTGGCCAAAGTCGTGCTGCAGCCATCCAGCCTGCAACTACAGACGAAGAAGAGCAACAAGCACTGACTCACAGTTCATCAACAACATTTCGACAAAGAGATAATGATGTTTGAGTCACCTGAGCGGTCGCCAGCATGACGGAGATCAGAAACGTCAGCGTCCAGCTGGTTCCCCAGACCCAGATGATGAGCCAGGCGAGGGCCTCCAGCAGCAGGATGTGACCCAGGTGGAGGCAGAAGAACAAAGGCCGAGCTTGAAACAAACCCTCCCTCTCCGCCTGCACCCGTAAAGTGTGGAAATCTTGTATGATTGTTGCCTGAGAGCAGAGAAGAAGAGACACATCTGCCAGTTTTGGAGTGGTTGAGAGAAATGTAAGTTCTCATAGCAGTTGAGGATGTGCAGCTTCAGGGGTTTAGTACAGAGAAGCAGTTTGAGTTATTTAACAGCTGATGAAACCCGAGTGTCCAGAATCTCAGATGTGCCCGAACACTGTCAGACTCATGAATAACAAAACAGATCTGTGAATGGTTTGACCTACTCCTCTTCCTCAGGTGTTTCTGTACATGGTGTCCATCCGGCCATGTTGTCCCTCTGACACTAAAGCTGCTACATGAATAATGAGGTGTTTTTTTATTTGAAGAATCCGAGACGGATCTCACGTTTTTGTCTCGGTCCTGGCTGGGCTCTGTCGCTGCCAGCTCTCCGATCAGCAGGGGCTTCAGAAACTTTTGCACAAACTTTAAATCAGGATGAAAAGCGGTGAACGCCTCCTGGAAAACGGAAATGAGAAATCCTGTCAGTGATTCAGTAAATAAAACAGGTACTTACATTTATCAGTGGTGGAGGAAGCACTCAGGCAGTTTAGTCAGAGGGAAACTTCAATATTTTTCATCCTCAACCCTATTCTCCCATGTTTTTGTGTCTGAATGAGAAATGGGAAAAACAGTTTTTGAAATTGGTCCAGTATTGAGCGACAGGGCTGCAACCAGCAGCCATGAAACAGGCTGCAATGTAATTATACCCATTGGGGCGACCTCTAGCTCACCAGGTAAAGTGTGCGCCCCATACAGGCTGAGACCTTTGCAGCAGTTTGATTCCAGCCTGTGGCCCTTTGCTGCATGTCATTAAAGGGAAAAATCCCCAAAACATAATCTTAAAAAAAAGTGCAACATCAGTGTATGTCCACTCCTGTTTGTATTTGTCTTTCTGCAACAACTCAACTTGCGAGAATTCAGAACGAGACTTCTTCTCAAGTGAGACCTGGTTAGACACAGTAACAAACACATCAGATCAGCGAAAGGTACAAACTGTGAGTAGGTAAAACTGCAGCTAGAGCAGCTGCGTGAACCACCCTCTAGCTAAATGACTCACCCACCACACCTACATGGGAATTTCCTGGGAAAAATCCTGGGATAGCAAAGGAATGGCCCACCTTACCATGCCCTACTCTGCCTCTTATTCTACCCTGACACTCTACCCATGGTCCCCTTGTTCCCATGCCCCCATAGTGCTCATTTAGGGCGCTGCATTTTAACCTAAATCCAACCAATCTAACTGCTCTTGCCTTAACCTAACCAATCCAACCAATGAAGACAACGAGTACAAGCAAGTCATAGGGAGCTAGGGCAGGTCATTCCTTCACTATCCTAGGATTCGCAAATATGCCACTTACCCTTCAGTCCATTGTCGGCCCCCTTCGCCCCATAATTGGCTCAAAAGTGGTATTCCTAACAAAACTGCAAAGTTAGCAATTAGCCATCTATGTAGCATTACATTAAAAACGGGGAGATTAAGGTTAAGGTAAGGGTATTGTCTTTACTTATGGTAATGCTACATTAGCGATTAGCTAGCATTAGCTAAGGCGATTAAGGTTAGGATAAGGGTAATGGGAAGGGTTACATCTCGTTACTTATAATGTGAATCAGGTCTTTATATATTATGAATTATAAAGTGAATTATTGCTACATTTGGTCTCATTTATTCACTATCACGTTGTCGCAGGGTTCAGATGGCTGTCATATTGGTGGGTTTGTCTTGTACTAATGGTGGGCACCGAATGTGTCTGCAGCTTTACATGTCTCAAAAGCTGTAGAAAAATACCCAAGTGAAAATACTTAAGTGTTGCCAGCAAATTGTTCTCATATCAAAAGTGAAAGTAATCATTCTGCAGAAATATAGCTTCTGTCAATGATATATTATTATATATGACAGTTTTAGATTGTTAATACTGATGCATCAAGGTGTAAGCAGCATTTCAATATTGTAGCTGCTCGAGGTGGAGCTTAACTACTTTATATACTGATTAGGCAGTTTAGTGCACTGGTTCCCAGCCAAGAGGTCAGGCCCCTCAGAAGGTCACAAGAGAGGTCAGGAGATGATTGGCGGCACACAGATGCGGAAAGAAAACAGTTATAGCTGAAACTGCTAACAACTCATAGACCTCTAATACGTGACAAGAGGATCCAACTAAACACTGTTTGTTTGTTTGTTGTCCTTTTTTGTGATGAGTCACAAGCCAAGAGACTGGAAACCACTAATTAACAACAGCTGGATTATATTAGCTCAGCATGTTGGATTTCTGTTAATTATATTTTGTATAAATAATCCAAATCTGCAAAGTGACTAAAGTTGTCAAATATATATGGTGGAGTAAAAAGCCAGTTACACGTACTTAGTTACATTCCACCATTGACATTTATGAACACCACACCAACAAGACTCAGTTATATTCTCAGGAATTTCATTTAGGGTTGTAAAGTAAGTACATTTACTCAAATACTGTACTTAAATACAATTTTGAGGTACTACTGTACTTGAGTATTTCCATTTTCTACTACTTTCTTCTTCTGCTTCATTACATTTTGGGAGCAAACATTGTTCTTTTTACTTCACTATAGTATGTATGTGACAGCTTTAGTTACTTTGCAGATTTACTAGGCTTAGATTGTTGATACAAAATATAAATTAGCTAATAAATAATGATGTATAATCAAACTATCCAGCAATGTATAAAGGTTTTAAAATGAGCTCCACCTTTAGCAGCAACATTAAAATGACGAACACATTAATCATTTTATAATAATATTTAATATGATATGATTCTGCATGAGTACACTTGGTACTTTAAGTATATTTTGATGCTTTTGTCATTTTTCTTAAGTAAAAGTTTGCTGAAATGTTACTGTAACTTTCTGGGATTAAAACAACATGTTACCGTGGCATCCTCTCCAGCATAGTGGCTGATGACCCGGATCCCTCCTGGGTGCCTTTTAGCCCACTGTGTGATGTTGTAAACCTTCCGATCGATCACCAGCCACTGGTCATTCCTGTCGCAGTGACTCTGCACCTCCTCCCAGGTGTAGACACCACCAGCCCGCCCACTGCCCTGCTCCCCTGGCTCCGTCAGCTGGCCTCCACCTCCCATCCTCACTGCTGTCTCTGGCCTGGGTCCACCTGCACACTAAAGGGCCAGTCAGCCACAAAGTTTGACACCTGGATGTTACAGACAGAAAGAAGAAGGAGTGTTTAACGCCCCTGTCTGGCAGTGTACAGTCACAGATTGTGCAGAGGGAGCAGCAATGAGAGGAAGAGTGTTTTAACCTGTTGCTCTCTTTGCTTTAACCACCCAACTCATTGTGACACAAGAGAAGTCAGACAAAGAGCAGAGCAACATCCCCACTAATAATTGATGATGAAATCCGACTAACAGGAGGCTGCTGGTGAAGCAGGGCGCATTTTCACATATGGATCACTTGTTTGTATAAACATTAACCTTTGATACACATGCCGCATGATAGAAACACTGGAAATAATCTATATTTAGCCTGTAGGTGCGTTTTTGTGCGACTGTTCATTTCCATAGCAGCGCATTTATGCAATAAGTCGCATTTCATCACACTAAAATGCAGCTGATGCGCAAAAACAGGACACAAATCAGACCCATGAAACCACAAACTGCCTATCGATTAACGTTTATCACCCGCGTATTGATCAGTTGGACAGTAATCGCAGAGAGCGGCTGGCGGGCTGTGCAGGCCCGCTGCATGGAAAGATGAAAAATATTTCACACTTACAGTATCCAGATTTTGGCTACTCTCCCTTGGTTTCAGTCACACTGACACACCGGCTCATTTTATCTGCTCCCGCTCCGGTCACAGTCATTTCCAATAGTAAACATCCCAAAATTCATCCTCTTGTCTTGTCTAATATGTTCACGGACTCATTCACCCACTCATTCAGTACAAATTCCGAGCAGATCATTCGAGGGTTTCTGGGCCAATCGGCGTACAGTATATCCTGGACCGCTGGCTGATGTGCAATAGGCTCAACAAGCAGCTCGTCTGAATATCACACATCCACTCACAGTCAGTGCGCTCACACGGAAACAGCCGCTCACACACCAGCCACCATGTTACAGGAATATTAGCCTCCATTATGTTATATACAGTATGTTAGGCTATATGAATATTATCCACCATTATGTTATATACAATATGTTATATGAATATTATCCACCATTATGTTATATACAATATGTTAGGCTATATGAATATTATCCACCATTATGTTATATACAGTATGTTAGGCTATATGAATATTAGCCACCATTATGTTATATACAGTATGTTACAGGAATATTAGCCACCATTATGTTATATACAATATGTTATATGAATATTAGCCACCATTATGTTATATACAGTATGTTAGGCTATATGAATATTATCCACCATTATGTTATATACAGTATGTTATATGAATATTATAGCAGTGTAACTGGGCATTATTATTGTACAAAATTAAATATGTATTGGTTATGGTTATTTTAGTAGGGTGAATTAAGGGTGAATTTCCTCCCTCTGTTAGCTTTCTTGCCATAAATTTAAAAAAAAAAAAGCCCAAAAATGATACATGTGTGTAATATTGAAGATGTCACCTGTCCATTTAAGGAGGATATAATTTTCTATCATATTCCAAGAAGGCATGACATACCCTTTTTATGTAAACTGACCCCAATTGGGTGACTAGGACAACACATCTTGTCACTGATTAAGGCCAGTGTAAGCATATATATCCTCCAGAGACCCTGCGTCCTCATATATGGACATCACACTTTGGGTTTACTTGACCTCATACTTCTTTGTACTTAACTCAGACCTGTTGTCCTCATTCGTGGACACTTCTTCGTGCAGTCTAGTGGTAGCAAGAGCACAATATCTACTAATCCATGTAAAAACAAGATGGCAGCCATCTCTGCCAAGTCAGTCTGCAGTTAATCCCAACACAAAAGTGGACAAGGTCCAAAACATCACATTTTATGGTTGACACTTGTTTATTTATGAGTAATAATGTTTGTAGTTTGATTTGGCAGCAAATTTCACCAATTTTAGTAAGAAGTAACAGTAACAAGCTAAGACACTGTTAGTTAGGAAGTACTTGTTTTAAGACACTGGGACCTAATTATCGTCTCGTTTGAGGACATTGGGACTTTATTGTCGTCTCGTTTGAGGACACTGGGACTTAATTATCGTCTCGTTTGAGGACATTGGGACTTAATTGTCGTCTCGTTTGAGGACATTGGGACTTTATTATCGTTGACAATGACAAAAAATTAGTTAGCATCACATAATGTGTGTTTTTTAATCTAGTGGAAGGATTCTTCGGTCAAAGTTGAAATAACAAAGATTTGATGGGTTATAGTGAGATTTGCAGTTCCCGCCCCACTGACTCCCGTAGAACTGACACCAAAGGTTGCAACCTCAAACCCTTTCACTGTCTTTATGACCGTTCCTTTTTTTTATATTTTCCTTGCTATATCATATCATTTATCATAAGCAAGTACAGTCATACAGTATACTTTTCAAATATGCAATAAATGAAAGGCACTACCCTCTATATAAATTATACAGCATTACATAAATGATTAACACTTTACTTAAGCTTATTGTGGGCTATCTGGAAAATATGATGTAATAAAAGCATTAACATTAATTAAATATGAGCCTGTGGGCTGTGTTCTGCTGGGGTAAAAGCAACACCACTTGGACACACAAAATGCATGCACTGTAGTACATCCAAGCAGCAACCTCTAGGGCTGAAAATGAAGTCAACGTGGAAGTGACAAAGGTGCAGTTCCTTAAATGGCCACTTGGCGCTAACTCCAAAAGTGAGTCAATCATCATAGACCCCTATGTTAAAATGCCAAACTGTACTGCAGAAACAAACATGTTTACAGCCTGGTACAGAAAATCTATCCATCTATCTATGTAGAGTTGAAACTTTTATTTACTCTTTTTTTGTTCAGAGAAGATTTAATGTGGCTTTTTTCTCCCCCTTTTACATTGACCAACACGGTCAAGATGAAAACACATCTAAATTCATCTCTTTGATTAAATGTTATAAGACAACAAAACATGAAACTAGGTAGTTGATAAATGTGCAAATAAGTGTTACTGTAATAAACATAGTACATTTTGTGGTCCCCACATTTTTGACACATCTAATTGCTAAATATCTGTATAAACTTTGCAAGAAAAAGGCAAATATTGGTCAATTTTACCACATATGTTTGGACAACATGCCCTTAAAGATATTTATAAGAATCCTAAATGCATTTGTTGTTACAATCAACAAGGTGAACCCAAACGCAGAACACAAACTCAGGAAGAAAGTGGTAAAAAAGAGGGTTTTATTGCCAGGGTAATGAATGTGGCAGTAGGGAGAAATCGAGGGTTTTTTTGAGGCTGATGAGAGTGGGTTGATGGCACGGGAAGCAGACTAGGTTGGAGGGGTTTGGCTGGCTGGGAGTGTGGCAGAGGAACAAACAGGCGGGCAGGGAGGCTGTGATCCTATGTCACAGGAAAACACGAGGTAAGTATCCAGGAAAAAAGGTATGCAAGCAAAAGTCTGGGTTGAATTCGCAATTCAACAGCAACCTAAAGCATGACTATACCCCAGTGGCAGACTCATCGATTTGGTGAGGACTGGAGAGGAGAGCAGGTGATTTGAATGAATGTGATCAGGAACCCAGGAGAGTGAGGGACTCGCCACACCCGCAGCACAAACTGGTGACACAGCCAGGGCCTTGACATGTTTTCTGTCTCAAAGCAATTACCATCTTCTTAAAATACTGTTTGCCTCCAACAGGACTATAGTGATCAGTAAACACAGAGCCAGCACAGTCAGCAGTCATTTTGAAATGGAAAAGTATTTATGGTTATGAAATAGGTGTGTTGCAGTTCCCTCTTCCACCAGCAGATGGTGCAGATGTGTTCCTTTAAGCAGACACCTTCCTTGGCCTGATTTAACCCCGGGGATGCAACAGCAGGTATCATTTCAGTCTTGTGTTTCATGTGTCGTCATCCAGAAATAACATGCAACTATTAAATACAACCCAAATGTGATGTTTCATTATTCATAATCTGCTTTTGGCTGGTGAAAAATAACCCGTCAAGTTTACATTTGTTCCAGTTTTTTACTGTTGTCCTTCCATATGTTTCCCATGCCGGCTGGGTCATGCAACTGCCTCATCTGCATTCAACACATTCACCTCAGCAGTCACATCCATTCACCGCCCCGGGTCTCTGTCTGTCTGTCTGCTGCTTACAGTCCATTGTGTCATTTCAGGGTCGTTTGAATGCGATGCAGAAATTTGCAAATCAGCTCTTTTGGTCCTCAGCATATCAGACAGGATTATCCTCAAGCAGCGTGCGGCCTGTCTCCCTGTTTGTCCGCTTCTTCTGCCACAGCTCATCAGGCTGACAGAAGAGCTGCACATCTGACCCCAGCAGCTTTTCTAGGCTTTTCTTCAGTATCACAACCGACAAAACAGGCTGTCAATCACAAAACATGTCTGCTATTGTCAGGGATTCAATAAAGTATATAAGTATATTTACTGCATTTATGAGGTTTTGGAGCTTTTCTTGAGTATTTACATTTGAGAGACTTTCCCTCTCCTGCATTTCAACAGACATGTACTTTTTACTGCATTATATCTATCTCATGGCTGAAAGTTTAGAGTTACCTTTTTTAAGATTAAGTTTTTACATTCAAAGTATGTGAGGACCTCAGGATATATGATGCATTGCTACAGCAGTACATAAACTAGTTTCAGTTACGCACCACCTGGAGAAATAATACTATCAACACATGAATGCATTCATGATTTTAGAGGAGATGTTTATTCTCAATTAATACTTTGATCAGACATGTTGCTGCCAGTGCTATACAGTGTTGGTGGTAGTATTCAGAAGTAAAAATTAGCAACAATCAAATGATAAAAACACTGCATTGCAGTAAATAGTCCTGCATTCAGGGGTAGAACTGAAGTACTTGAACTTCTGCAGAAGTAGTTTTACTTAAGTCACACTTAGTCAGCAGAATGGCTGCTCTCAGTGTTATATTATTGTTGCAGTATTTACATATGTGTATTACTGCATTTTTGGATGAATATAACTTATGCCTAGTTTGTAAGCAACTCTGTTCTGTTGTAGCTGGTTGAGGTGGTCAAGGTCAATAATAAAACATCATATACTGTGTCTATAAAATCTTAATCTGCAAAATAACTTGTTTGTAAAACTGCCAAATTAATGCAGTGGAGTAAAAAGTACAATATGTCCTTCTGAACTACTGAAGCGTAAAATGGAAATCCCCAAGTATATTACAAGTACCTCAGAATTGTACTTGAGTAAATGCACTTATTTACACTGAACCCCTTGTGCGACACTCTGAGTATACAGTTTTAATGGAGTATTTTTACACAGTTTGAACTCGACGATGATGTGAATATTCCTCCCCTGGATAAAGTTAGGATGTGCTGGAAGTGCTGTTGCTCTTTTAACTAAAAACTTGCTCTGGGCTCATCCAAATTTTGCAGCTATTCTGAGCTACAGTGTATGAATATATTTTAGTCCTGTCACATTCAGTCACACAACTGCATTGTAGTGGATGGTAAAACTTTCACTTGGTTATTGGCATGCAGTGAGACTTTTACTCCACAAATTGATACCAATAAACTTACAGAATCTGAGTATAAAATATTACAATAAGAATATAAAAAGATGTTAAAATATACAGCTTATCCTATAGTTAATGCATCAGTAAACACTGTGAGGGCTGGCAGCAGTTTACAGGTTATTATTGTTATTTTTGTGTCTGTTCTGCGTCAAAGCAGAGAGTCACATGAAGTCTGTCATCACAGCTTTTTAATTGGTCTGTAAAACCTGCTGCAGCTAATGTTTGTGGTGTTTGATACAAACCAGCACTAAAGCTACCTTCTTTGGAGGTCAAGGAGACTATGCGATGCATACTGGTCTTTTACTACAATGCATTTTGTGTCATTATGTATTTACAGAGGAACAAGTATACAGATCCTTAACTTTACTACAAGTAATAGTACAACAACAGAAAAATACTATGTTACAAGCAGAAATCCTGCATTCAAAATGTTACTTCAGTATAAGCAAGTATCACCAGCAAAATATACTTAAAGTATCAAAATAAAAGTATTGATTGTCAGTGAATTACTTTCTTGATCTTTTTTATGATTTTCAGATACAGACATTGAATTGACTCACAGTTACAGTGTATGATCCGTAATAGTGCATCATATTTTAGAAGAGTATGCTCTGTAGCCTATATTTAAATCTGCAAAGTAACTAATAACTATTAAATAAATGTAGTAGATTTAGAAGTTCAATATTTTCTTCATGGAGTACCCCAGAATTGTACTTTGAGGCAGCACTTAAGTTGATGTACAAGGGTGGGCTGAAAAGTTCATCGGCTGACTAAGATGGAGTAAGACTAGAGCAATGAAACTTGGCGTGCATTAAATTCAATCTCTCCTATTACTAACTGCTTTGTTTCCTTCTAGATAAACCCACATTTGACAGCTAATTTAGGACTTTGAAAATTAGCACTAGAGCAGTTCGGACAAAATTTGGCTCTGTGGTGTTACCAAATATCTGCAGAAAAAGCAGATACCCCCCCCCCCCCCCAAGGACATTCATGCTGACATTGTTGCTACATTAAGGGACGATGCTCCAGCTTTATCAACTGTGCAAGATTGGGCAGCTGAATTCAAGAGGGGTAGGGAGAGCCTTGAAGATGACCCAAGGTCCCGACGTGCTGCTGCAGCCACCACTGAAGATAACATTGATCGTGTTATGAATAAATGTAAGACTTTATTGGTGAAATTCACAAGCTACCCAGTAGTGTATAGTGCCACCTTTAAACAGATGTACACATTAATATGATTTACATTATTCTGAAATGGGCCATTCTGCATGAGTACATTTACTTTTTTTTACACTTAAGTATATTTTGGTGCCGATACTTTCACTTAAAGAACATTCTAGATGCAGGACTTTTACTTGTAACAGAGTATTTCTGTGCTGTGGTATTGTTACTTAATTAAAATATTTGAGTACTTCTCCCACAACTGGAAATAAGATGTAGACAATATGACAATATGGACAGGTGTAAAAAAGGTTTACCTACAACATAAAACAAAACGGATAAAATATATTTATGTGTACATGTGAAAGTGCTTCACGTGTTAAAAAACGAGTTATAGGGGAGAATTTTTTTTTTCTGTTTTTGATAGACTACTTTTAGTACACGCGCAAACACACACACACACACACAAACACACACACACACACTGACCATGTGATGTGAATGCCCCCTGTTCCGGTTACAGAGGGAGGGAGGAGGGCGGCAGCAGTTCAATGTAAACCCTCACGCTGATGGAGAGCAGCGGCCAACATCAGGAGCGGACCCAGTCACTCACTCAGCGCTGCAATTTCCCAAAATGTGCATTTTCCTTCTCGGGCGCGGATTAAAACTCCGGGAGACCTCGGCCTCTAATGGGGAGCAGCTGCATTAACTAGTGCTCTGACTTCCATTAACTGTTTTTCTTTGCCGCCGGCCAGGTCACAGAGCTGCGCACGGCACTGTGGGCTTATCCACCGACACCCGGCAGGAAGAGGGACATTAAACTGACTATTTAGAGTCCTAAAGTGGCACTTTTTCCCTGCTCTGAAAGAGAGACCGCGTCACGTGGACAGGTGACCTCAAAGCTGCACCTTATCTTTCTCCTGAAAGCCTGGAGGAAGTTAAAAAGGAGAAGGAAAGGGTAAGAACTGCAAGAATTTAATATCAGCTCAAAATCCTGCTGTACTTTGTTGAGCCCAGCCACCAGCAGCAGCTCTATTACTATTATTACTACTATTACTACTACTATTACTATTACTATTACTACTACTACTACTACTATTACTATTACGCCACAGTTTGTTAGATATTTATTAGATATTTTATAGATGAAGGGACGAAGAGACACCTGACAAAGTGCTGTGGCATGGCTGCAAGAGTGTTAATTGGCCCGGACTGTGATGCAGTTTGCAGCCGGGGGCTTCATAAACAAGACAACAGCAGCTCCCGGGCAGAGGGTTAACTTGTCACAGACACTGCCTCATCAAATGACTCTGTCCTGACTCACATAGGAGTCAGGGGCCGCAGGCCACAGCATGGGTAACTCCTCCAGGAAGGGAGAGGGAGAAGAGGAAGAGGAGGGGGCGAAGGATGGCGAGGAGGGAGAAATGACAGAGAAGAAGAAAGAAGAAGAGGTGGAGGTGGAGGAAGAGCTTCCACTAGGGGTGGAGGAGTTGTTCGAGAGTGGAGATCCCGTGCTGGACTTGAGCTACCGTAAATTTAAGCGGTTGCCTTCGCGTGTGAGTGGACTGCTGCATCTGGAGAAGCTGTACGTTTGTGGGAACAGCCTGCGCACTCTGCCCGACAGCATCTCCCAGCTGCAGGGCCTGCGAATCCTCGCCCTCGACTTCAACAAGATGGAAGACGTTCCACCGGCTGTCTTCCAGCTCACTAACCTCACCCGCCTCTACCTGGGCAGCAACCGGCTCATGACCCTCCCGCCCGAGGTGAAGAACCTGCAGAGTCTGCGCTGCCTGTGGGTGGAGAGCAACTACTTTCAAAGGTTTCCACGGGAGCTCTACGACCTGCCTCACCTCAAGTCCCTGCAGATTGGGGACAACCGGCTGAAGACGCTGCCCCCTGACCTCTGGCGTATGGAGGCTTTGAGGGGATTATGGCTCTACGGGAACCGCTTTGAAACCTTCCCCAGAGTCCTGCTACGCATGGAGGGTTTGGAGATTTTAGATCTGGATCGCAACAAAATCTCAGAGTTTCCCAGCCTGAAACGTCTCCACGCCCTGCGCCTCTTCTCCTACGACCACAATCCAGTGGAAGCCCCGCCTAAAGTGGGCGAGGAGGTGCTCGTGGTTGGGGAAGGCGCAGCGGAGTTCTTGGAGGCTCGTGAGGCCAGGAAGGAGAGACGACGAAAGGCCGCAGAGCAAGAGGCGGAGGAGCTGGCTCTGGCAGGAGAGGAGCCCGTTATTCACGGTATCCTAAAGAACAGCAACTCCAACTCAAAACAAGCGGCGGTGACTGTAGAAGAAGGAGACATTAAAGAGGAAGAGGCAAAGGAGGAGGAGGAGGGTGTGGAGCTGCCCATCACCGAGTACGACGGAGCTGAGCTTGAATATGACGAGGAGCTTGTTGAGTATGAGACGGAGGAGCTGATATGTGAGGGAGAGGGGTTTGAGTATGAGGGCGATGAGCTGGAGTACGAGAGGGCTCAGATGGACTATGAGTACGAGGAGCTGGAGGACCCAGGGAGACAAGATGAAGGGGCATGAATAACCCCTCATACATCCAGACTCAGATGATCTGCAGGCAGGTGGAGGTGGATGACAGAGAAGAAGCTGACACAAATTAGCTGTGCTTAGGGATGTCAGCGGTGAAACTGTTAATTGATTTACTGCTGAGAATATTTTTGACCTGTTAGGCATGTCAGTGTGTAGGTTAATTTTGCTACTGTTCAGTTTACTGCACTGCACACCACCTGGGTCTGGTGGGAGCAGGCCTCCAGGAAAGCAGCTCAGCCTGGCTTTCACTTTTTCCCAGTGGCCACTCGCAGTATTGCAGCAAAAAATTCCCCTACAGCCTAAAAATATTTTCTCAACAGAACACCATTATAAAAGAGTAAAACTGCTGGCAGGACACCTCGAACTGTAAACAAGTCAATTATGACTTATTTTTATTATGAATTTTTTAACCATGGAGGTTTTATATTTATTAAACTTTCCTCAGGCCGAGAAAAGCAATTTAAATATCTGTGATCTGTCATCACTATGTAAAGTTTATGAGCTGAGCAGAAGCTTGTGGGCAGAAGAGAAACATATTCAGTGGGCCACATACGGCAAAGTAAACCCCTGGCATATATACCAGGAGAGCCATTCCATTGGACTGAATAGGCGCCATCTTGGGGTCCAGTATGCAGTTATTATTATCAATCTATGGTTACAGCCAGCTAGCTGCGTTAACATTTTAACCCACCCGCCGGTCTCCACTAGCTAGCCTTGGCTGCTCTGCACCCTGCACCAGCCAGGCATCAGAAAGTATGCCAGGCTTTGAAGCCAATTTTCATAGTGGCCAAACAGGGGTACCACAATCTCCGGGGTCAGTCACATGATGGCCTACAGCCCAAAAAGACTTCTTCATATAGACTGGCAAGGCGAAAGAGACGTCTGTAAATCAGTAGATACTTTTTTTGGGGCGTCACAACCCCTGAGAAATGAGTCGTTTCATTATCAGGATAGTAACATTTGGAAAGTCTAGAAGAGCTGCAAGATTAATTCATTTTGTCCTCATTGAAGTTAGCAGCGTGTTAAACCATAAGTTCGCCATTTGGCTGTCAGAAGTTAGCCACTCAGTTGCACTTGGCAGAGCTCAGCTGTCTTAAGTCGATAGTGCACTTGCTCTACGGGCCGCACAGTGCAGAAGTTCTGCCAGATCAACTGTGTATTTCTTTGTGCAGCAGTTGAATCATTTTGGCTTCATGCACCACTGAGCAACTCCTAATTTAATGCTGTATCCATCTCTCCTAATGCACCCGTGGCACCAGTCAGGTTAGGTGGGAGCAAGCTAAGGGCGCCGCTCATTCAGCAATTACTGTTTGTAACATCATCCCGAACCAACAGTGTTTCTGTGGAAACATTGTGCCCACCGTCAGGTTACCCCTCAGGTCGCCTCTTTAAGTGAGTTGCTCAGTTTAAGGAGCAGCTAAGGCCAGAGGGTGGCCAGTGGGCACTGTGTTTTCGCGACGTGGGCAGCCGGCTGTCTGTCAGCAAAGCCAACAAAATATAAAATAAACAAGACATATACATCACAAAACATTAAAATTTCACTACCTTTGAATAGATAGTGCTTTGAAATGTGGCGCTAATTAGCTCACTGAGCCAATGCAGCGCCGGACCAAAAGGGAAGCCCTCTTGTGTTTGATGTCTATTGTGTTTTTTTACCCCTCCAAAATTAACCGGTTATTTACCTGTTAATGGGTGTTGGGTCACTGAAAGCAAAATTAACCGAAACTGACATCCCTAGTTGTGCTGCTAATTACTAATCTATATTGTTAACTGTGAAATTGAATGAGCATTGAGGCATTAAGAAACTGTGAACTGACAGCACCTGTGACATCTCAATCAGCTGCAAATGACCAAACCAGAGCAGGACTCAAGTGTGTGTGAGAGAGTGTGCAGAGTGTACGGCTGTTTTACATTAGGGTTGTTTTCTGAGTGTCTTCCCTTATTAAATATTATTTCAGCTGATGGAGTCAGTGTCTATCACTTACTGGAAAATGTGTCTTAATTGGGAGCCAGTGAATGCACCAGCTAGTGTTTACTTCACTGACACTCTGTAGTATTTCCACTCATCATGGTCAGTGTCTGTTTTATGTGCCTACCAGTGCACCTTGGCTCATTGCTGTTGTTATAAACCATGCGTGTGCATGTAAATATGTGTATTACATTTAGATTTATTTATGACATGTTAAACACAACTCCCCCAGCCCCTGTCAGTGTTGTGTAAGCACTCCTGTGAGTGTCAGTGCCAAGAAAGAGAGGGAGACGAGCTGGATGATTAGAGCAATGAATAGCTGGGGTGCCTCACCATAAAAGGTAAGTCCATAGGGAGGCTCCAAACATGAAATGGACTCACAAAAATATCAAGCAGGAGGTCCGCAGGTCAGAGATTCTCAGGTCATGACCTTTGTGTACTCCTTTTTGTCAGTGACTGCACCTTTTCTACCTCCATCTCTTACATGAAGCAGACCCGACCCTTGTTCTCCTCTCATCTCTACACTCATTATTGATGTGGGGCTCGTATGTAATTCAATCCTCTTTCCCTCCACGTATCTTTCTCTCACATCTCATTGAAAGAGTGAAATATTTATCCCAACGCTGAAATATTTATGCTCGTACTCGTGTGGCAGCGTGTCTCCACTCCTGTGTCTGTGCAGAGGAAAACATTTGGAGAACAGACTCAAACTGATGATTGCTTTTCATAAATTTCATATTTTAAATGCAGGAATTCTCCTATTTACATATAAATCATTGATTTTACATAAGCATATGTCTGGGTATCTTTGTTGTGTCTGGGACTGCAACTGATTAATCTTGTTATCTCTTGATCTGCTGATTATTTCTTCGGTTATTTGATTGATTGATTGATTGATTGATTGATATAGAATATTAAAAAAAATGAAAAAAGCCCATCATAGTTTCCCAGAGGAGCTTTTCTTGTTGGACCAACAGTTTAACACTGAAATCTATCAGAGTTTTGATCATAAAAAAACAAAAAAAGCAGCAAATCTTGACATTTCAAAAGCTGAAACCATTCCATTTAAAAAAAAAAAAAAAAAAAAAAAAACTTTAAATAGTTGCCAATGTTTCTATAGGTACAACAATCATTATTTTCATTATCATTTAATCTGTCAACTGTTTTCTTGACTGATGTTTTATCCATTAAAGAAAACAGAAAACAGCAAAAAATAAATGCTCATTTCAGATTCCCAGAGCCGAATGTGACATCTTCAAATGTCTTGTTTTGTCTGACAAAAACACCAAAATACTTAAGTTATCATAAAGACAAAGAAAAGCACCAAACCCTCACACTGGAGGAGCTGGAACCAGAAAGTATTTGATACTTTAACTTGAACAAGACTTTACAGTGACTATAGCTGCAACAATTAATCGGTCAATCGATTAGTCAAATGAAAGAAAATTCAAAGCCAACTATTTGATCATGTTTTCATCACTCGTTTGTCAAACACAAATATCAAACATCTGCTGATTCCAGCTTCTTAAATGTGAAAATTTGCTGCTTTTCTTTTTTTATTTATGAGAATAAATTTGGGTTTTGCACTGTTGATTGGACATTTTTCACATTTTTTTGACATTTTATAGAATAAACAATTAATTGATTAATTGTCACAACAGATAAGCAGATTATTGATGATGAAAATAATGGCTAGTTTTAGCCCTAACAGCGGCACAGTGGTGCAACATGCTCACAGTGGCAATGCTATCATGCTGATATTTAACAGGTATAATGTTTACCATCTTGCTTGTTAACTTACTAGCATGCTAATTTTTTTTAATTAGCACTAAACACAAAATACAGGTGAGGCTGATGAGAGGGTCACTAGTTTTGCAGGTTTTTGGTCATAAACTGAAGTATTGGATGAAATATCATTAACCTGATGATGGCGCTAGAGGAAACATTAAAGGACCTCCAAAGTTATCTGAATATCTGAACTAAATTTCATGGCAATACATCCGATAGTTGATGAGATATTTTAGCCTGGATCAATGACTGTATATAAAGATGGACAATGCATCTTCACTTCCTCCCATTGTACAAAGACGAAGCCAAAATATCCCGAAAAAGGGCGCTGCTTTCTTGTGCTGGTGACATCATTTGAGAGAGAGCACCAGGGGCTGCACAGTAGGGATCAGGAAGTAGAGTTGCGGTATGGAGTTCCCGCCTAAACTATTGATCCTGAGCACACACATCTGTCAATAATGATGTCACATCCCCTTTTTATAGCACCAAATAACTTATTAAAACAGTTGAACATACACCAGTGTTACCTCAAATGAAAAATAAAACATCTTTGGGGGGGAAAAATTGACATGAAGCTACCTAAATTTTCTAGTTTGGCCCATGTCGTATCTGCTAACATGTAGGGGGCGGGCTTTATGGCCTATACTGCAGCCAGCCACCAGGGGGCATCTAACTGTTTTCACTTCACTCTTGGGGGAGCTGTCATGTCGTCCATCTTTACTACACAGTCTATAGTTTGGACCAAAGTATTGCAACGACCACAACTGCTATCCCTAGAGCCACTAGCATGGCTAAAATGTTCAGAAAGAACATGATGTCACTGCTCAGGAAGATGTGAAAGCAGCTAATTAAACATGATCTAGTGTCTGTGCTTTGCTGACACCAACAGTTCTTTGCAGTCACTCTGTGGTTTTATATATCTTATTTTGACACAGAAACCCTGTGTTTATTTGACTTGTGTTGACAGTGTAAAACTACTGCAGATTCTGAGAGCTGTCACACAGTAGGTGTAGAGTACGGTGCCACAGTATACGACACATAATGTGACGCATTCGGAAACTTGACCCTCCTTCTCGCTTTGTGGTCCGCAGCTCACTCCACAGCTGTGGGTGGCAAAACAGTTTGACACAGCGCAGACGTCGATGGGAATCGGTGCCATACTCTGAGTATAATTATTTTGCTCATTAGTTTACACTCCTCTCATTCTCTGTAGGTCAGTGAGAGCGAGGCAGTCAAAGACAATGCATCATCTCCTTCACTCCCTCTTTGGCTCTCACACCACTTCACTTCACACAACTGTCTGACTGGCAGCTCTTCAGCTCGCACAAAAAGGGCTGCACAAAGAGATGAAAATGAGACGTTCTTTGACAGGACTATTGTAAACACAACACAGACGGGGGAGTGATGAAGGTTTGCAGGATATGATTATAAGGATATGTAATATTCATAGGAGGATTATGAGACAAAAGGCCCCCGGGCACAGACATGCTAAGGCCCCACCACCTCTACTACACAGGAGCGAGACACAGACTGTGGTGGTTTCACCTCTTTTTTTGTTCGCTCATTTTTGTTGTTGTTTGGCATCTCTTTGTAGTTGCCATGCATATTTTTGTGGTTTTGTGTCTCTTTGCAGTTGTTTTTGTCTTTTCAGAATCAGAAATATACGGACACTTTTGATTTTTCACAAACATGAAACA
This sequence comes from Epinephelus moara, assembly GCF_006386435.1. Classification (NCBI taxonomy): domain Eukaryota; kingdom Metazoa; phylum Chordata; class Actinopteri; order Perciformes; family Serranidae; genus Epinephelus; species Epinephelus moara. Next base: position 27,567,338 of record NC_065525.1, read on the forward strand.
CATTGGAGACAGCTTATGGTAGTAAAATGAACATTCCGTTCACGGCCAACAGCTCCGGTCACATTCCTGCAATCAGCATGCCAATGGCACGCTCCCTCAAAACCTGGGACATCTGTGGCATTGTGTTGTGTGATCAAACTGCACATTTTAGAGCCACCTTTTATTGTGACCATCCCAAGGCACAGCTGTGTAGTAACGATGCTGTTTAATCAGCATGTTGATAGGTCACACCTGCCAGGTGGATGGATTATCTTGGGAAAGGAAAAGTGCTCACTAACACTGATTTTAACAAATTTGTGACCAAAATTTGAGGGAAATAAATCGACTGAGTGTATAAAAAGTCTTCGATCTTTAACTTAAACCTGTGAAAACAAAGTGCTGCATTTAAATGTTTGCTTAGTAGACTTTATTGATCTTGAGGAGGCGGATTTTCTGGTTATTTTGTGTCTCTATGACATAATTTTGTGTCTTGTTGCAGTCCCTTTTCATCTCTTTGTGGTATTTTTGTGTCTCTTTGTGGTCAGTTTAAGTCGTCCGGGTCGGTACATTTCATTTGAGTGACATTTTTAGGTGAAGACCAGAGGGGCCCTGACACTGGCCCTGTGCCTGGTAGGCCTGTTAAGTAATCCATCCATGGCAATAGCTTAACAGTTCTTATTCGCACATCCATGTTTTTCTATTTCTGCACAAATGACCCAGATTAACGTGTTAACACATTTTATTTTAAGCCATGCAGGTACCATCTGAGGTGTGTGAAGGTTTAGCCCCTAAAGATGAACCTGTGAAATAAAAATAGGTCATGTCAGTCAAAGGAAACATATGCATGATGAGACTTTATGTGTGCGGCTTGTTCGTGTACCTATCCATGTCTCGCCGATTGTATCCGCTGTCCATTTTTGCACGGGTGATTCCTGCACAAGTGGGTCCAGAATTCAACTTTTCATAACCAGCATTTTTACAGAACCTGGAAAATAAGGTGGATATTTGTCAACCACACAGGCGCTCGAAGAATATCCTGTATACTTAACATTATTGGACATTATTAAACACACTTACGTGCTCCTATACTGTGTAGTAAAGTGTGAACAATCAAAAGGTGTGTTAGGGAAAGCATGGATGTTTGGAGCATTGAGAAGAAACCCTGTGGGCTCCTAGAAAACACAACAACAGACTGAAAACAGCAGCTCCAAACACAGACAGAGGAAATATTGATTGAAGCAAAAACAAAACAAACTACAAGATAAAAATATATAACCTTGTTTCCAATTGTCCTCTCAGTTGGTGCACTACTTTTAGTCTGGGGTGATGGCAGAGGGGAGGTCTGGAAGAGCAGAGGGAAGGATGTTGATATCATTAATATCTGAAGCACTTGACTGGAAGAGGGTCGATACTCACTGGGCAGGCCGGGGGAGCGGTGGCACCTCGAGTGAATCCTGTTTCTCTGGAAAAACGGCTGCAGCTCAGGCTCGGACTCGCCTCAGTGCCCTTCAAACACAAAGTACAAAAAGACACAGTTAAACCTGGAAGATGCTGGAAAATAATTTTACAAACTGCATCCTTTGAAAAGAGAGTTCAGAGTGGATTCTGTTCTGTGGGTCAACCTTTAGAAATGACGGCGGCATGAAGTCATTTTTCATCACTGAGCCGTGAGTCTGCAGAGGTTCAACCTGAAGGAAATAAAAAGTGACAGAAGAGGGGGGAAGACAGACCACACAGAAATTAGTGGTGTACCTGCCATGTAACCATGTGATGCAAACTGTAGTAATAGTATTGTATGTCTGATTTATTTTACAAGAATTACTTTTCACAAAACCTACCCAACAGCTTTTCTTCTCCTGAAATGTGTTTAGTCTAAGGTCTGTTCCCTCAGTGAAACCACTCTCTCCTTTTGGACCCACAGTCACATGATGCACAGAGACTGAAAGAAGCACAACAGTGTAAATGCACCATTTAAAAACAAACCCCGACAGGTCATCAAGTTTAAGTTCTTTATTGTCACCTGCAGAATAATTACAGTGAAGCATTTCATTGGTAATTAAATTCTTAGATCTCAGGATCTCTCTGACAATGCCACTACAAATATGTATAAAAAGATCAAGTACATGAAATCTAATTAGAAACAAGACAGAAAATAGAGCAGCAAAGTATATGAATACAAAATAATATAATGTAAAACATCTAATAAAATGAAATATAATACTGTGGTAGACTAGTGTACAATAACATCAGGTCATGAGAAGTTCTCATTCTTTTTATCATGCCAACTAAAGCAGCTTAGAATAAAATTATGGTAAATGGACTGCACCTGTATAGTGGACAACCCACTCTACCTTCTGAGCCACAGCCGCCACATTACATGTGGTTTGTCTCCTACCTAATCGATTCCTTTTTTTCATGTCTTTAAAGCTATAGTTGGTAAATGTTATCATTAATTAAAAAGCTTATCAATAAAATCATGTTTCTGCTTCTTGTAATGTTTCCAATGACATTTGCTATAATTACAAAAAACAACCAATCAGAGTCGAGGAGTCAATGCAGCTGTCAGTCATGTCAATCACTGCCCGTGAACTGCAGTCATCAAACTAGGCAGCGCTGATCAAATATGAATCAAGACTCTGTTATTGCATTGCCTATTTCTCCCCTCACATATTTTAGTGCACTGTTTAGCTGTGAAATGAGAAAGTTTGTGACCTGGTTGCCATGTTGGAAACAGTTGAGTGAAGCATCAAGCATCTTTCACTGGCCAGAGCAAACTATCTCATTTTACAGCTAAACAGTACACTAAAATAATTTTAATTTTTAATTAATTTAATTTAATTTTATATACTTTATTAATCCCCCTGAGGGGAAATTCAATTTTTTCACTCTGTTTTTTTTTGTCATTAACGCACAGGTCCGAAAGACACACACATATGTTTTTGAAATCACCTGAGGGTGCTTTCAGACCTAGAGTTGTCTTGCTTTGGTCCGAATCAGGGACGGATTTTGTTACAAAGTTGCATAATTGCCTAGAGTTGGTTCGTGTTCTCACGGCAGAATTTACAAGCAGACCAGACCAAATGCCTTGTGAGAGAAAGCTGCTCTTGATTGGGCAGAATTTCCATGCAGGAAAAATCCGGGAAGTAAACAAAACATTGAAGAAGAGTACACTTGATATTAGCGCTGGTCATCGTGGACTATATTGCTGTCATTGTTCATTCTAGGCAAACTATACAGTTTGAAAACGAGGCGCAGCTCCAACTAGAAAACAATGTTTTGATGCATTGGATGTGCTGAATGTGCATATTAAGGCAGTACAGGAGGAGGTGCACATTAATAATCCTCCAGGACTGTAACATGCTCATGTTTAACCCAAACAATGTGTCATGTGACTGCAGTTGGTTCGGATTGAGGTCGGAACATGTTCTCACCACAAACAAACTGCACCAGAGTTCATTTGTAACCAGACCGAAACCACCTCTTCAAGAAGGTCTTGGTCTGGTTGTTTTGGTGCACACCTGAGTGCGATTGCTGTGTTAACACCTGCCCAAACAACCGCACTTAAAGGGCAAACGAACTTGAGTTCGATTGACTCGAACCAAACAAGGCAGGTGTGAAAGCACCCTGAAGTGAGAAATGGGCAATGCAGTGACAAAATCTTTGTTCATATTTGATCAGCGCTGCCTAGTTTGACAGTGTGACCGCAGTTCATGAGACATGATTGACAGCTGCGTTAAAGACCCCTCGGCTCTGATTGTTTTTTTTCATTAGCTGCAGTATAATCCAGCAAATGCCATTAGAAGCATATGAAGAGGCAGAGAAACATGTCTCATTTAATGCTGTGTGGATTTAGTTCAGTAAATATGACAAAAGTTATTTTCATAAAAGTTACTAACTACAGCTTTAAACTTTAAACCCACATGAACTATTATTTTACCTGTAGGTGTGAGCCGATGCGGCACAAACAATCTCTGGTACTCTGTCTGAGGAGAAATATTCATGGGGACAGATAATTAGGACTTTACCACTCAGTATTTATGCACATGTTATGCTTCTCAACATCTCCTGCGTGTTGTTATCTTTCCGCGTCCTACCTTTTCCTCCACAGCCGCTGTCTTCGGACGACTCCTCAGCTGATGGAAGCCGCTGTCTCTGGGTTTGTTAATGAGGTTTGGCAAAGACCCCGAACAATCAGACTGGATGTGATGCTGGTAGTGTCGTTGAGTTTGAGACACGAAGCTGTCAGATAACAGGAGTCTGCAGACAAAAACAACACACCTGTGTTTGAGGAAACAGGCTTTTTGAAGCGTGAGGGGAGCATTCATTTTATTTATCACAGTCAGTTTAATCAGTTCAGGAAGTTGGTTTACGCAGAAACACAGAAGAACTTGTGTTCTTGTATGCATCAGTTCAACCAGTTTACAAAAATATGTGTGCTTTATTGTCTCTGGAGGTTTCTGGCTTTAGTTTCATTTGATTAAAATCACCTGTGAAGATTTACTATGGGTGTGCAGGGCTGTGAAGACATCACTCTCTGGGATTTCTGTCTCCACTCCAATACAAGAGGTCAAGAGGGTTGTCTTTGTGGGGCTCATTAAAAGAAGCAGCGGCAGTAACAGTAGCTATATAACAGGGACTTTTTCTTTGGTAGAAAGTATCACAGTAACACAGAAAAATCTGTACATAAACTGGATTAACAGGGACATTGTTTATTTCTATTAAAATTTTAAATAAATTGAGCACCACTTCTTTAAGCCCTGTACACCCATGGTAAAATCACACAGGTTATTTTAGTTATTTTGATTGATTAGGCCTGCAGGTGAGGTTAACTGGTGACTCTAAATTGTCTGTAGGTGTGAATGTGAGCGTGAATGGTTGTCTGTCTCTATGTGTCAGCCCTGTGATAGTGTGGCAACCTGTCCAAAGTGGGGGGTAAAAGCACAGGTGTTGCAATTAACACAAACAATGGCTCTGTTCTGTTCAAGTGTCCCAGTAAGCCATGGCAATGGATGAAAAGTGGCGCAAATTTTAACCAAATTATTAAATAATCTGCAAAAGAAAATATTAATGTATTAACTTTTCCCTTCACAATTATGCAAATATTGGGAGCTGGTTCATCAAGACAAGCAGCTAATTATCCAGTCAGGTGCGACTGCAGACGAGGGTGCACAAGATGGCATAATTAAAAGAGCCAAAGTCAAACCTCAAACAAAGAGAGATGTGTATAGCTGCAACCACATTCTGTTTGAAGCCTACATGACACACCTCTACAAACCGTGTCCACCACCAGTGCAAGACAAACCCACCAACACAACGGTTATATGAACCCTGCTTCAATGCCACATTGTAGTGAACAAATATGAGGCCAAATGAAGCAGTAATCAACTTTATAATTCATTATACATGAAGATGTGATTCACCTCATGAGTAACAAGATGTAACCATTCCCATCACCCTTACCTTAACTGCCTCTCTGTACCCTAACCTAACACGTCTACCTAAACAATAACTTAGCATTTTCTTCCTCTTTTGGACCAAGGAGTGAAAGGGTCTGATCGTTTAATGATGGTGGGTGGGTCACATAGCTGCTACAGCTGCAGCTCTACCATCTCAAATGAAGGTTAACAATAGATGTATAATAACAGAGCAAACACTTGACTGTAGAAACACAGAGTTTTGAACAAGTAAGATTACAGTTTTTTGCTCTTCTGGTAGCAGCCCTGCATGCGCACACAGGTACGTCATGACTGTGCGTCATCATTTATTCACTAAATCTGTTTCCATTGGACTCATTTACATTTTTTCAATACACCAACTATTTCACCTCCCCTGAGTGTAAAAAGTGAGCCAGCATGCACAGTACAGCCAGGGATCCTGACATCAAAGCAGCTAAATGAAATTGGGCTATCAACACTGATAGTATTTACACCTGTGCTTTTCCTGCTGAGACATGTTGTGATTTGGCTAAACTGTGAACCTCCTCATTTTGCACTTCCCTCTTGCTTATTTTTACATAGCGTTTGGTATTTCATGCAATTTCCAGCATAAGGGCAGTTACACATGAGCAAATGCAGGCCAGTGACCGTCGCCTGCCGAGGCAATATTTGTGCTGAGTGTGGGCAGTGTCAGGTGTGACGCACACAGAAAGCTATCTTGCTAGCTAATGTTAGCTAGCTCGCTCATAATACCATGAAATATGATGTTATTGGTACACATTTTCTTATGCTCCAGGCTGCATCTCTCATGTGGAGCAGTTTGTATTTGCCACTAATATAGTATCGGCTTGACTGATATGGCAACAATCGCTGTGTCCCCTACCCATAATCCTCTGCTGTTGGTTGAGGCTGTGATTTTGCCAGTCAAATTTCACCAAAGCTGAACTACACACTGCAAATATGTGGATTTGCTTTGCTAGCCTACTTTAAGTAAATGTTTTAATGCGCCTTCATTAGCCTTCAGTGTTTCGCTCATGTGTGACAGTATGGTCATAGGGCTGGTGTAAAACTGCATCTACTTGGGGCAACAAAAAAGTTTGTCTCAGGTGCGTCAGTGCAATAGACAAACAAGGAGGAAGGGACGACAGAGGACATACTCGCACACCAATGTAACTGGGCTAGAAAGCCACAAAAAAGTCCACGGGCTGAGATCAAAATATTTAAATATTATCTATTAAAGACATCTGTGCACAAAAACGGTGCTCAAAGCGAAAAAAAAAAAAAGATGAAGACTAAGTAAAAACAACGGCAAACATTTCAGCCCTTGAAATCATCAGTGCAGCATTGATGACGATAGTGACAGTATGGTCACACATTGAACTGGCAAAGTCATAGCTTCAACCAACAGCAAAGGATTATGTGTGAAGGAGACACAGATTGTTGCTGTGTTTAATCACTCGATACTGTGTGATGTTGGCCATGAAAAATACAAACTGTCCCACATGAGAGATGCTGCCTGGCTGGCAGTGAGTTGGGAGACAGGCATGGAACTTAAGAAGATTGAAAGTGTATCGATGGCATCATTTTTGTGGTATTTATAACCAAGCTGGCTAAAATTAGCTAACAAGCTCGTCACAACCAGCACTGCCTACATTATCGCCTCAGTGATGATCACTCATGTGTGACTGCGCCCTTACTCCACCCAGCTTCTATTTGACTAGAGATCTGATCAGACAGGGTGATTGGAAGCACCTGTGTGGGGCCTCTAGCATTGTTACAGTCCTCACCTGCTCTGACACTTACCCAAACTGAGGGTTGTCAACGTGGTCCAAACATGGCCTGTAATAAATGGCAGGTCTCTGGTTTGATGTGAAGCCTGACCCACTGGGCGGTCTGAGGTAAGAAGTGAAGTTCGCCCTGCCTGGATCTGTTTTGAATCCTAATCAGTGTGATAAAAGTTAATCTGTTTATGCTGATCCTTTCTAAGTCCTTTCATGTGACATAAAGTTTCCCCCCTCATCACCACTCTCTCACCATATGACGCTCTATAAGACGTGTTGCAGAGTTTGACTGTGTTGTCGGTCAGTCCTCCCCTGCTGCCTGTTGCTCCGACAGTCGGCATGACTATCCTCCCCTGCTCAGCCATCTGTGACTGCTGTAATGGAAACCCTCACTGACAACAGTGATGGATGGCAAAAATCCTCAGGGCATGTGCGCACTGCTGTAACCACAAACAAAAGCAGCATCAGCGTGTAACTCCTTTGTTTTATGGCTTTAACAGAATCCCACAGAAGTCAGAGCTCTCTGAAGAAGTGATTACAGAGTCTGTAATGCAATAAGTGCTCCCTTTATCAAATGCTGTTTGAGTGAGGAGTGAAGCTACAGATATATTTATTTAAACTTGATATAAATGACCCCAGAAAAAGAAAGAAAGCTTCACTTAGACATACCTTCAACTCCAGGCTGTTTGTCCACCCCTCTGTCTTGTGTTGGTTTTGTAGGTAAACAGGTTTCTGTTGCTAAGAGATTCAGCACAAGGGCAGCAACATTACTGCTGCAGAGTGACTAGAGTGAAAGACTGACTGCTTACAGTTAATGTTAGATGTTTCTACTGCATCAGGTGTATGTTTTATTTCTTACACACCTGCTCCATACAAGTTATTAGATCATGACAAAATAATACTGAATCCTCTGGATTATTTAATGTTGCAGCATTTTATGACCAAACACCAAACATGTTCCAAATGCGTTATTTTTATTAAAAAGTGGTTAGCCTACTGTTGCAATAATGTTTTTCCATACAAGTTTTTAAGTTTGTTTTATTCATATTTGTATTTATACCACTTGGAGGTGTTTCTTAACCGCTCAGCCCTTTTATCTTTATGATTGAATGTCTCTAGTAGAGATGAGTGAGTACATCATTACCTGTATCTGTACCTCGGGCAGGGTTTAAACTGTCAGTGGGTGGAGCTTAATCCAGAGATGGGTGGGACCTAACCAGGCTGCAATTTCAGGATTGTTCTTTTAATCCTGAAATTGCAGCCTGTCCTCATTCCAAAGTCGTTAAATACAGCTGCTGTGTTTGTGATTTCAGCATCAGACACCGATGCCAAAAGCCATCTTTCGCTGTGGTATCATATGTTGCTGGTCAGCTGGAGGGCACCTGTTGTTGCTGTATGATATTCCACAGGACAGCGCCAGTGTGAAACGCTGCTAGTAACAGTGTAATATAAGGAGATGGAAAGTACCTATAAGGTGGGTGGGAGGGACGGAGGAAGGGTTCAACAAACCTCGGACTTTCAGCCGGGAGCCTGGTGTTCGCTTGCCATGTGAATCTAGAGCCAAACGATGATGTCTTTTTCTAAACCTAACCATGAGCTTTAGTTGCTTAAATGTAACCAGGTGCTTTTGTTGCTGTCCTGGCATTGGTTGCAGCATCCCGGAACATCAACAGCAGATGCAGGAGGATACCTAGAGCGTAATATTTAGACCTGAAAGTCCACTGACAAAGAGGTGATATGTGACAACTTGGGATGGGAATGAAAATTGGGTTGATCAAACGTTGCTATATTTATTGTTTATCAGAAAAATATCCACAGAAAAATCTCAGGATTGAGCTTTAGATCATTTTTGATTACAGGATTGAGAGATTGAACCAACTACCAAAATGAGGATTTCCCTTCATCATAAATACGGATAATGAAACATTTTTACTGACATGATACTTGTACTTGTCAAAAGTACAATATCTGTACAGGATACTTTTTTCATCCGATTATTCAGCTCAGGCCTGCTGTATCAGTATCAGTTGTGTTATATGTGATAATAACGATCAGCCTCCAGTAATTTCTAATCTACTTGTGTGTTTGTTTTTAGTCCTAAACTCAATTATGTTAACTTTTTTTAAACAAACAATATTGACTGCAGAAGTACATCATGAGGTACACTGTGTATCACTACCTCTGGTTGTGAATCACCAGACTACCCACTGTTTGACCACATATTGCTCATTCAGAAGAGCACTTTACAACAACAGAACACATTGTTCTCAAAAACAAACAAGTGAATGAATCAATGTGTTATATACCAGAAACCAGTTATGGATGCATCACAGTTAAAGTTGTTGACAACTACATTAGTAAGTATTTACTTACATATAGATAACAGTGTGTTATATACATTTATTAAATGTTTATATAATGGTTAGAAATGCTAAATAGAAGGGCCTAAAGTGTGGTGCACAACACTATGGTGTAGTGTGAGTATTGTGACAGACATATATGTAATATAGTTTTTATATATGTCTTGTACATACATCCAAACTAAATACCTTGATATATATTTGATGTATATTGTATTTATGATTCATATTTATACCTGTATTTATGTTATGTACAGTACACCCACATGGCCTGCCTGTTTTCCCTGACTTGTTTTACTCCAATGTGTCACTGAACTACCTTAATAAGAATTATTTCTGCACGCATATTTTTGCACAGCTCCATATATACATTTATGTAAGGTATTTTACAACGATCAGCCACAACACTGAAACCACTGATAGGTGAAGCATTTAACACTGATCATCTTGTTACAGGCCAATGTTCTGCAGGGAAACCTCAGGTCCTGGCATTCATGTGGATGCCACTTAAGACACCTCCCACCCAGACACCGTTGCAGGCCAAGTACCTCCCCCTCATGGCAGCGGCACTCCCCTGTGACACTGCCCCCCCCACAGCAGAACAATGAGCCAAGAACATAACAAAGAGCTCAAGGTGTCGACCTGGCCTCCAGATTCCCCAGATCCCAATCCGATCGAGCATACAGGACCTTCCGGTACCCCATTTTGCAAGCCACAGGACTCAAATGTTCCACAGCCAATGCCCTAAGAGGCCCTGTGTCCATGCCTTGACAGGTCAGAGCCAAATCCAAACCGAGGAGGACCCACTATGGATTGGACTTGACTCTGGGGTGCCTGCAAGTCCTACAGATGCTCAATCAGATTGGGATCTGGAAAATTTGGAGGCCAGGCCGATGCTTTGAGCTCTTTGTCACATTCCTCAGGCCGTTCCTGATCAGTTTTTGGTGTGGTAGATGTGTTTGGAAAGGGAGAGCATGTCAAGGTGTCATCTACATGAATGCTAACACCCAGGGTTTACCAGCGGAACATTTACCTGTGACAAGATGATCAATGTTATTCACTTCACCTGTCAGTGGTTTTAATGTTGTGGGTTATAAGTGTATATAATACATATCTGATAGTTCCTTATCTGTACTATGATGTACATATTGTAAAGCCTTTTGAGTCGAATTTGTGATTTATAAATAGAACTGACTTACATTAAATTTTAGCCGTACAGCTTTCTCACCAAACATCCTCAGCAGACTGGACAGTTTCTCCATGTGTCCATTGGATGGCAGTGTGATGCCACAGTGGCTGTAGCTTCTGTCTAGCCCAGAAAAGATGTAAGGTTATGTAAAAAAAAAAAAAAAAAAAAAAAAAAAAAGGAAAGATGGATGGCTTGAAATTTGCATGACATCTTGATAAAAAATGTCCATCCGAGACAGGGAGTTATCATCCACCGCTGTTAGCAGGAGAAAATGTCCGTACACCATCTATACATCTGTACACATACATCTACATGAGCGCCTCTATTTAATCTGGAGGATATTCAGCTCCTGGTGTATTTAGGACATCTGGAGAAACAGTCTGAGCTGGACATCAGTGTCATTTTTCCAGATTAAGATACAGATACATATTCTTACTAATTAAGCACAAACAGGAGGATTTTTGCATCAATTAAAGGTGTAAAAGAGAGATATTTATACAGAACCTGTGCATTACATCAGTGTGAACACTTCAAACAGTGTGATTTTCTTCCCTGTTTCATTATTAGGTGGGAATTACAGTATAAAATCTATGTGGGGTTTTTCCATGACAACCTGACCACCCCGTGGATCACTAAATCTGACAATGGATTGTCGTCACATCATCTCCACACACACTCCTTTAATTCTCACTTCCTATTCCTTCTCTTTCCATCTCATTTCCTTGGACTCGCGCTGCATCTTCACCTCTGTCACATCCCTTCTTGCTCCCTCCATCTGTCCAAACGCTGGCAGTCGGAGGAGCCTATCTTTACCAAGCTGTTGCTTGTGTTGCACAGTCTCTCTTGCTTGACGTGCTGTCGTGCCAAGCCTGAGACTGTTCATTATCTTCTCCAAAAAATAACTACAGGGAAACGCCTGCATCATTGGAACTGACAGTCTCATTTCCTGCTTCTTTTCTCTTAAACACAATGTGCACATTATTGGCATTTCTAATTATAAACTCACAGGATGCATACAGCAGGAATAGACCGGGCGCCGATTTTCATTCCACTCAAAAGATTACACCAGATGATTTCGCTTATTATAACAACTTCATCCAGAGAGTCAGAGAGGAGTAACTGATCAGTGGAAGCACCTGCTGTACTCTGTTTGAAATGAAAAACCTGCAGACTCTCTACATGATTGTTCATCTCTTCAGTACAGCAATCTGCGTTTGTTCTGCATCTGCATAATTCACATGTTACATGACTGAGATGTAGCCAGGCTCAGTTATATAGGCCAGATTCTTCATCAAATTGACAGTAATACTGGGGAAATAAAAAGATAAAATGCTGCACCTTCTGCAACAGTTTACACTTGAGACAACACTTTGAATACAAAGGGAGCTTAAAAGACGAGAAAAAAGGTGGGTGCAGTGGGTCTAAAAATAGATGGAGGTGATGCAAGCACGGGTCTCCCGTCGAGTTGATGTGCTTGGCTCGCCTGCAGCCGTCTGTTGTAGTTCAGGGAGGGACGAAACCTCGGCCCCTGTCTGCAGGAGCTCGGCTGGCTCGCTGCTCGTCTGCGTTTCCTGCCCAGCTCTGATACTCTGCTGCACCGGGAGGAGAATCTCGATGGTTTCTCTGTCGGTTCAGTAACCTGTTTCTGTGTCTGCCATAGAATAGCATGGAATTAATATTTAGAGAGACATAAAGAGACAGCTCAGGCGCTAAGACCCCTCTTTGTGTGTCAGGTCTCAGAGGTGCTCTCTCTGCTTCACCGCCTCACTGTTCTGGGTCTTATCTCCTTCCTGCTTCCTTTTTGACTTCTGTACTTAATAGGCAAATCTGGCACGGACGGTTTGGAGTAAATTGCATTGTCATCTTTTTCCATTTCGAGTTTCAGTCAGCTTTGGTGCGTGTAATGCTAAGGAGGCAGGCTGAGATGAGCAGAGGGGGATTCAGGGATAAAATTAGACATTTTAAGTCCAAACCTGTACAAGACAGGATATCCCGTAACCTGATGAGAAGCAGATTAAATTAAAGGCAAACGATTCCACTGTCATGTTGATGCTGCGAGATATGCCTTTGAATGTTTGATGTGTGACGGATTGAAGCTGAAACACACACAGCTGTTGGACTGAAGTCAGAAGTGAAACAAACTGTATGAACAATGCAAGAGCTAATTAATGAGAAAATCTGTCGTCATCCTTGAAAGTGGGATGAAAGATTCCCTCAGAGTGTAGCACGTAGCTGTGCGATTCATTTACCTTCATGCTGACTAATGCGCTGCTCAGAGCAGACGCTTTCCACTATACATTTTTAATTGCACTCAAAGGCAAAAACAACCTTTGCAAATTGCAGCCTCTATCAGCTCGTGGTGGAACATGTTAAACTGGAATGGTGTCATTACAGGTTCTAATTATTTATATTGCAGTTTAATTACACTATTTGTGTATGTGTGGTGAGTTGGATTTAAAAAAATAAATAAATAAAAATAAAAAACAGAGATACACCATGTGGTGACAAGTATGTGGACGCCCCCTGTTCACATTTTGTTGTGGAATTTTTTTTTGGTATTGTATTTTTTGAAGCATTACTTCCAATTAAGAGAAATGTTACAGCATATCATGATATCTTAGACCTATTCCCCTCGTCCACCAAAATTACGTGTGTACACGTTTGTTTCTTTTTTTAAACACAGGTAAACCTGCTAAAAATAGGCTATATACTGCTTTCCCATTGCCCTGCAGGGAACGAGTATACTTTTCTGTGTGGGTCTTTTTTTTTTTTGGTGTGTCATGTTGGACGTCACCGGAAAACGGGTTAGTAAACAGTAGGAAGGAGCATGGAGGCCATCGAAAATGTAACAGTGGTTACTCCTTTGACATATCTGTTACTTTTTCAGTCTTTCTTTACTCAGTGCATTTGGAAAGATGTTTGAGCACTGCTTGGGTGGAGACAGACATTATTTTGGGATGCCACGTCATGGCATCTGACCGGTAAAGGAGCTAAAATTTGTGCGTTCACCTGGGTGTTGTGTTTTCATCCATGTGGATCAGAGCCGGAGCTGATAAATACCCACGACTACTGCAGGGTCATTTGACCCAGGAGCCGGGGCAAAAATCCCATTTCATAGTTGGGGGGGGGACAATAAACAGTAAAATTTTAGAGAATAATTCCAGGGGGGGACAAGGAAAAAAAGTTGTAGCCTGTCTTTTATACAGCATCTTTTACCACAATTTGACGCTTTAATCTTCTCTCTGTCTCTCCAACAGGCAGGCATAGGACCTTTCTTAGCACTGGCTGAGTCCACCTGCACATGTCAAGATTTAAAACAAAATGATTGAAATCAAGTTAGTTATGAGAAATGGTTTCACAACTAAACATTTCCTGCAATTAAACTGGTAAACTGGTTCATAAACAGTGTGCTGTGACATCTGCCGCTGCGCACCTCACAACCGTGCGTAATAGTCGCGCGTAATGACCGCTCCTCGTCGGTTAGACTGCACGTCTTTCATGTGTGTCTCACTGACAGGTGGAGAGCCTACAGACACGTACCCATTAGCTACGAGCCGCTCCGCCACTGACTGCTCTTGTCCTGTCCTCTCCCTGTTCTTTCTCTCCTGTCCTCTCTGACTATCACTAAACTCTGAGCTTAATCATTAGCTTTTAGCTTAGCAGCACTCGTAATTGAGTAGGCTTTTGAACAATGCAGGAGAAATGTTGCAGACAGTTTATATTATCAGCCTGGGCCTGGGGCTTGTTGTAACAGTAAATGGGATGTGTTGTAACTTGTGTAAGTGAAACTATGTCTGTGTGAGTGTACATCTTACCCCACGATGCGCGATGTGGGCAGCCGGGTCCAGCCACACGCTGCTACTGCTGCCAAGTACTAATGGCTGCTAGCCCCGCCCCTTGGAAAGAGTGTGGGATATACCACTACTAGGAATGGGAGGGGGGGACTAAATCTTTTAAGATTTAAATAGCACATTATTGCGCGATTACAATGAGCACCGCTTACATTATGCTTTCAATAAATACTACTGCATTGTTCAAAAATTATTAATTGTGCTGGAGGGGGGGTCATGTCCCCCCGTCCCCCCCCCGGGATTTCCGCCCCTGCCCAGGAGTGTATGCCAATTAAAACCTTTCCAATTGTATAAAAAAGCCAGATGTTAGCAAGGATTTTTTGTGCAGCCTGACTTAAATCTTTGTGTTTTTTGTTCTACCAGCATCACAAAACCCAAATATATTATATCATCATAGTCCTTATAGGCTATTTATTGCTATATTTTTCTTTCTTCTTTCATTTTGATTTAATGTTATTTATTTATGATTTTTTCTATTATTATCCTCTTAATTTCCTTTTCTTTATCAGTTGATCTACAAAGGCCAATTAATACGGACTGGTGTGGAGGGTGGGGGGGGATTGTTGTGTAATATTGTCTGTCTTTAACAACACAAAGAGTCTAAGAGCAGCTCTGCGAGGCTGTACTTCCACACAGTGATGTTTTGACAGACCTTTTCCACAGCAGACAATTTGACGTGTCATAGTAGGAGAGCACAGCTGTATTCAATAACATTAATGATGGCTTTATCACTTTCACCTGTGCTTTTTCCCCACAATGACAAGTCAAAATGTCAGTGATGAAAAAGGTCCATTTGAGTTTTTGCATCGACCACTGTATTCTAGAGGATTCAGTTCTGCAACCTCACAAGTAGATGCCAATAAATACTACATAATATACCTTTAAATGAAGGTTAAAAAATGATACATCCTCTGGGGATCATGACTGTCCAAAATTTCATCTATCCAATAGTTGTTGACATAATTCAGTCTGGACCAAGGTGGTGTCGCTCCTAGAGTCATGACACCTACATGACTCAAAGGGACTCAGCTATGGCAGCATTGTGCTGGGTGTAATGTTTGAGTGTCCACATACTTTTTGCCATTTAGTGCATCTCCACCGTCACTGGCTATCACTCCTCAAATAACCTTGAAAGAAACAAAACACAGGAAGAAAGACCATTGAATCTCTGCACACAGGTGTAGTAAAAATGATTCTTTAATATGGAACAAAACCAGAGCTCAGCTCCATGGCTCCATCCACCCAACACACTCTGTAACACTGATGGGTGGAGGAGAACGAGAAAATCAACCATTAAGATCACAGTCCGCTCGGCCAAAAAACAGGAGAGGCTAAAAAAACATGGAACGCAAAACCAAAGTGCTACTGGGTGTGACCTTGAGACGCCCTTGCTCCCTTCCCTTCTGACCCACGATGTGACCGCAGGGACGGGCCTCTCTGCTGCCTCCCAGGGCTCTCCCACCTCCTCACCTGCCTCACCCTACTGACTCCCTCTGGAGATCAGCGGCTCCTCAAACCAGTCGGTGACCCACTGACCTCTCAGAGCCCGGTGAGGTTGGCGTGAAAGCAGGTTTTCAGAGGAGCAGAGAGGCGAGTGTGCCGGTCTTTATGCTGAGCGTGCCGCCAGTTCTCAGAGACACAGGAGCACAGACAAGACGTCTTGGTTATTATCATGGCTCCAGTGGAAATGTCTGTGGTTCGGTCCCTCTGCTGTGTCACTCCCAGCCTGCATGATAATCTAATCATCTTTAAAATGTTTCTCACTTGAGATTTAGATGGAATGTTTGAAGTTTTTGAGGAAATGAGACGAGACAGGAGGGAGAGGACGTCTGCCGAGGTCGCCCAGTAAGAACCCGTTACTATATCCTAACACAGGGACATCAACAGAAGTACTACACAGATATGTACAGAGCAACCAAGCAACACATCAGAATACTGAGTAATAAATCTGGCGTGGGAAAGGGAAGGTAATAATAGTCCACTATAAATGCACATATCCCACTACTCTTTTTTTGTGTAGTTGGTCCAATCTTTAAGGCTATTCTCTTTCTCTTTGCTACAAACGGGGCGGCGGTGGCGCCACCACAACATAGATTTGAGTCACAGGTCTGTGCTTGACATCTGAATATGGCTGCTTTGTGTTTCTGCGTGCTGAGCCGGCAGCTGCCCCTCTCCTCAGAGAGGAGGCTAAAAGTACAACACCGTGAGGAAAAGAAGAAACACGAAGGTGCGATGTGGGATGAGGATGCTCTCTTTTTTTGTGCTAAATCATTCTCTGGTCCACAGAGCTCTGCAGGAAAAACAAGGTGATGTGGAGGGTGACGGATGGGAGCTGCTAATGGACAAAGAATCGCAGATAGATGAGGAAGCATGGATTACTGGGAAATTAGACTCTGGTGGTGTATGCATTACCAGCTGAATGGGAGAGTAAATGAGCAATTGAGCAGAGGAAGTGGAAATCTATACTTGGTGGAGGATTAAGATGAAGCGTAATGAAGAAGCAGAGCGGACATGAGGAGACACACAGAGAGAGGAACGAGGAAGAGAGGGCATCTGCCAGCTTCAGCCAACAGTCATCCTGCACCTTAACACACACTGCGTCACATGACAAACTACATCAGAGAGGGAGGGAGGAGGGAGGCACTGCACAGAGAGCACTAGCACTACCATGGACGGACGCACACCTAAAACACACACACGCACGCACACGCACACATACACTACTGCACAGGGTCCCAGTCTGCGTTCCACTGCACTCTCCTGGCTGCCAGAACCTCGCTGTGTCTCGTCAAGGAAATAAAAAAAACAACAAAACGAACCCATTAACAAACGAACGGACGAAAAAAGAAGAAACAACACACACTTTGGATCCCACTGGCAATAATAAAAAAATAAACCAGAAACGAAACCTAGGATATAAAAAGAGCCAGTGGCACCAGGTTTTACAGAAAGCATTTTCTCAATGACTGGCTTTTGAACAGCTCTACGCTTTTTCTTTTAGTCTACCAAGTATATACTATTAACCTTACCAGGCAGCTAAAATCTATACAGTACTGTCATTTTTCATATATTTATAGATATTTATACACTATACAAAGTTGGCAAAAATACATAAATAAATACATTAAATTAGATTGTACACATCACAATTGTGTGTTTTAAGTTAGAGCACTCTTTGTTGAAGAGGTGGGCCATGGCAAGTTGAGAAAGGAGGTGAAGAAACAGGGAGTGTTACCCGCGACATCACCCTCAACGCAAAAGGAGTCACCATCAGACTTGGTACGTAGCATTTCGGTTTATGGCGTTAAGATTAATTAGGTGTATTGCTTATAATCTACCTGATTAAAAATGTCCACGTTATGGCAGGAGTTAGAGGCCACTCTAACCGAATCACAAAGTCTATTTACAACCAGCGAGAAAGGAAAAACACAGGTTTATTAAGGGATCTGGATTTAAGGGAATTTTATTTTCAGTGCATCGAGACACGACAGATTGTGTGTGTGTGTGTGTGTGTGTGTGTGTGTGTGTGTGTGTGTGTGTTTTCCAACTCCCCGTGGGACTCCCTCTAAAGGATGGTATTACAAATGAAGGCAGGACTGTATCCCCTGTCCTTCCTGCAGACAGCTGCTGGGAGTATCTGCTGTACCATATCACATCTGTGGCGGAGACAGTCCTAAAAGTAATACCAAACTGATAAGCTCCGTCCCTGCACTGTACGCAGGCCCTGCCAGATTCATAAGGCTGTGGCATATGGAAAATAGGGAAGTAGGCGTACAGACACCTGCAGTGAAAATAACTGGATGACAGCCCTGGGCATTTTTCATTTTTTTAGATGCAGCAGTGGGCACAGAGAAGGCACAGGGCACATTTTGGACATTTGGAAAGATCAATCTCCCTCATTTATTTTTAATTATTAAAGACCCTTATTTCCACTACGTCTGCCGTATGGCAGTTTATAGCGCTAATCCGAGGTTTCTCTTGCTGGAGTTTGAGCGTTCTTACAAATATCTGACTAAGCAGGAGACGAGCATATTATGTGGAGAGTTCACGGCAGTCAGTTGTGCTTAATCATGAGTCTAACCCCAAAATAAGAGGCTGAATCACAAGCATGCAAATTGTCTTTACAGGGTCAGACGGCTGATGTACGTCCTTCCACTTGGAGTCTATTCCCTCTCCCATACATGCCCATCCCCATGTATGGCCTCCAGCAGAGCAATAATGACTCCAAATTCAATGAGGAAGGCATCATCAGTGTCAGTACAGGGCCAATCCTGTCTAACACAATGGCATTACAGTAAATCCCCAAGCCTATAAGCAGACAGGGCGAGATGTGATGCCAAGCGACCGGGGCAGACTGACTCCACAGGGAGGTGAACAGCCTCCTCACGCAGCCAAGGAGCGCTCCATTTTTGATGTTTGTAATAAAAATACAAAGATGTTTTTTTCGGCGTAAATAACACAGACTACAGTTTCTGTTTCCTGAAAATGAGAAAGGGGGTAAAAAGGTATGTGGCAGTGTTGCTACAGCGGGCCTGGGATGTGTCGGGTATCACTCCATCCTTTTGTTTCTCTTGCCCCGACCTCACGACACCTCCAACAAAAATACAGCGGACATCAAAAGCCCTTATTCAAGAAGGGCAGGTATAATCAGCTTCAGCATCATCAACATCACCACTGTTATTCATCAATATCATTGTTTTCTTCATCAGTTCAAGTGACAAATGAAAACTCAGCGTACAACAAATGTTAATTTTCACCAACGATATTTACATAAAGTTTTCAAAAACAGAAGGATTTTCTTATCACGTTTTTATAAAGAAAGAAACCAAACACAAGAACACCAAGCACACACATACATACACACTGACCAACAGTCAAATGTGAACAGAAAGAAAAAAACATATTATTACTCATTATTGTTTTTCATATTCGTGTTTGTTACCATTCAAATAATGCTTACTTGAACCCTGATTGGGAGAAGTCACATTGGTTTTCACCAGATGCTTAAAACAATTGAAAGGGTGAGTAAGGGGAGGCGAGGTCTGTCTGCGCAGGGCGAGACTCGCACACTCACACACACACTCACACACTGACTGGACAAATGACAAAGGTGACCCAGAAGACTTCTGGGCTGACTCAGCTGTCATAATATGATTCAGCAGAATAAAACATCAACTGCAATCCCTCCAGGATGAGATTACTACAGCCTGATTTTAACCCACACACACACACACCTAAAGTTCTCCAAGACATAAAGCACAGTGTAGCCTTAATTTAATATCGCACAAACTACAGCAAAGCAGGCACCTTTCCAATTCAGTGAGTCATTGACGCTCATCTTAAGAAAGCCATATCCATCAAGGAAAACTAGTGTCGTGGAATAAGGAACGGGCTGAGAGTATGACAAGGACAAACAATATCACCAGGCTCAGAATAATATCTTGCTAATCCCTTGGCAAACAGGTGTGACCCCTTCAGCCAATAAAGCTTTCAGTTATTTAGAAAGCAAACAGAGACAAGAGGCTGCAGGTGACAATGATAAATTTGGGGTGGACACACCCATCCCTTGAATAAATATCTGAGTGAAGATGGAGATGAATCTTCTTCCTCACTATATCCAGCTGTCTACAGTCGTGCTAACAGCTCTGTGAAATGCTAATGTCAGCATGCTAACAGTGGTAATGGCTGCATGCTGATGTCTTGCAGAAGAAATGTATGGTTCTGCGAACCACGATTACATTTGTATGTTTCATATGTATCATATCAGTGCTTCTAAAGTGATGTCGTGTATGAGCTGACTTTAGGGGGGATGGTGGATGGCGTATTGCCTAGGCGAGACACCTGCCCAGCTGCAGACCCCTGTTTGAGACCAACAGACAACAAAACCAGTTGTTATTTAGGGAGGTACTGCTGTGTTTCCAGCGGCTTTTTAGGCAACTAACGTGGATGTTTTGTGGCCAACCAACGCTGTTTTTCCAGAGACATTGTTGTGTTTTCGACCTGGATAGTGAAATGAAAAGTGGTTGTTTTTTTACTTAATCAACGCTGCATTTCCTGCTGGGATAGTGGCATTAAAGTGGTTGTTTTTTACAGAGACATTGCTGCTTTTTAAGTGGGGATAGTGGCACGAACAGTGGTTGCTTTTTACTTAAACGTCGCTGTTTTTCAAGCAGGGATAGCGCCTAAAAAGCCGGGATAGTGGCAAGAAAAGTGGATGTTATTTACAGAGATGTCCCTGCTATTCCTGCCAGGATTGTGCCCCCAAAACCAGGTATTTTAAGCAAAACATGATCTTGTCTTAACCATAACCAAGTGTTTTTGTGCCTAAACCTAAACACACCTTAACCACAGCACTGGTGAAACTCAAAGTTTTAAAGTATCTGCTGCTCAATAACATGCAAATGTAACATATCCATGGTGTGCAGAAATGTACAATGTCGATATTTTTACTGGCGATTGGGTTGTGTTTAACAGGCATAATGTTTAACATGGCTGTGACAAACTGTCTGTGCTTAAAATTGAATACATTTGCAGAAAACTTGGAAATAGTGATCAGAAAGCGTTCCAAAACCCCACAGATTGAACGCTAACAAGAGAGAAATCTAATAAACTGAATAAAAATGTCATTTACATAACTGAAAAGTCAATTTTAAGAGCCTTTATTCAGTGGCAAAGTTGTGGGCAGTGTTGGCTGTGCCTGTCTCCTTGAATTAAACCTCAGTAATCAACCAGTAATTATCCACACCTGCACCGACCAGTTGGCTTCGCCAGGGAATGAAACACTGATGAAAGACAGAGCGGAGGCTGAACACAAGGAGAGCAGGTACACAGAGTGGAGTTAGTCTGAAAGGAAAAGTCTTGACTGGTAGCATCTGCAATGCTGCCATGCTGTATTCATGAGCTCAGGATTGTTGAAGGTCATTGCTGACAGTGTTGGTGCCAACACAACGCAATACGTTTAGAGGTGTGAGACAGGTGGCAGTATAATAAAAGTGGGATTTGGAAATGGCTTTCTCCTTTATACTGTTTGGCTCTGAGCTCACTATCCATTTTAATGGTGCTGCTGTTTGACTGCCGGGGATGAGAGAACATTCTGTTTGAGACTTCTGGTTATTTTGTGGAAAGTACAACTTTCTGGAGACTCTGTGATGAATCATACGCCACTGTGATACAAGCAGTTTCCAAAAGTAAATAACTTCAGAAACTGAATTTTATGAGCGTAAAGGCAATAATACAGTCACACCAGAGGACTTTGTTTTTGCTACTTTTTAGAGGCAACAGAACAAGTCGCCAGTTCTTCCTTTCACCCTAAAAACTTTCTTAACATTATTTTATCAGCTTGATACTTTGTGACTTCTCCTAATTTTATGGAAATGACTGAGGTTTTTTTTTTTTTACCTTTTATCAAATATGCAGTTTATGGCAAAGTGAAGGGTTAGCACTTAAATACTTATCTAAATATTAGGTTTTAATAAAGCTAGAAGACAAGAATAACATTTAAAATTGCAATAATTAAGTTACACATCACCTACAATTAGGCTTGGGCGCTATCTGTATTTTCATACCTTCCTACCTTCCTGATATTTCACCAGTTTATATGATATATGATGGTATTTGTGTAAACAAAAAAAAAAGTAAAAGCTGAGCTACTTGTGACAAAAGTCATTGTAGCGTGTATGTTATATGTCAAAATCTAGCCCACAATGCTGTGCTTCTTGCCATCAGTCTATAACAACAAGTCATGTTGGGTTTGAATACTACAGCCCACCAAAAAATGAATACATAGGAAATAAGCACCCTTTTTGCTGGAGGACCCGATGGAACTTGTTGCTGTGGCAGATACTGATACATCTGTGGATTGAACAAAGATGATGTGTTTAATAAAATCATTTTGTAGTGGGAAGAAGTCATCTCAAGATAAAGTTACACGAGGCAACACTCCCAAACAGAGGCAGAGGCATTTTTCTTTTTCACTAGTCCTGTAACGTTCTCCCCAACACTTACATTCGCCATCTGAACATCTGAACTTTTGACGGTATTGAAAATCATATCTTGGGGGTTATACTTATATCCTGGTATACCATAATACCTCAATACTGCCCAAGCCTAACTGACATATCATCACATTTTCATTTTTGATATGACAAACTTGTCAGCAAACAGTTGCAGTTATGAAAGTAGATGTCATTCATTTGGAGTTACGTTTCTGTCCACCCGATGAATGTGAGTCCAATATTCACTCTCTTTTATCTGTTTTTGGTCTCTACCAGCTCCTGAGGGAAATATCTGGCTCTTTAGCTGCTAAATGCTCCACTATGTTCACCAGCTAGACACTAACTGTGTCTGTCTGCTGTTTGCTGCTGAGCAGGTAGTGCGCGGTGGGTCTTTAGAGCTTTTCCACTTAAATCAGCTGCCTGAAGCCACTGAAAATAAAGTTATAAGAGCGGTGAGAGTGAGCCAAGACAATGAAGCTGTGAGCCGGATAGCTAAACAATGAGCTGAAACTCACTAAAAAGCTCTGTAAAGCCGAGGAGAGCTGCAGATTCAGCTGAATTCTCTATGTGTGTGTGACCACTTTCACATTCGTCCATTGTCATTTGATACATTGGTATTGTTAAAAGATAAATTAGCCACTTTAAAGGAGAACAAATGGTTAATTTTGCCGTTATTAGTCTTTTTACATACACAGCATTGGGGTCTGGGTGAGGCCAATGTCAGCTAAACACAATGGGTAATAAAATGACAAAGAAACACATTTTCTAGCATTTCACTGTTCCATTTAGCTCAGTAACCTCTTGTCTTTGTCCAGTCACAGGCTAATTACTTGATGACCGTCCTATTTAACTTTTTAAAAGTAGAACTATCGAGCAAGAAGTCTGTACTCCGAAGCACTCGGTAAAATCCTGCAGCCCTCCAGTCTACCTTCGAGGATCAGCGACATCACACTGTGCCTCATGTTACTAAAAATAAAGCCATATCCCCCAGTTTACAGGGTCACTGATGACTAAGCTTTGTAAAGCCTCGTAGCATGGCAATTTATCACAGCTACTTGTAATCTTGGTGAAAGGAAATAGCAGAGGTATTGTGTTGACTCATCACCTGCACACCTGCACATTCAAACCACGTTTGGTTTTCACAGCTTCGCACAGCCTACTGATTATTTCCCTCGTTTTGACTGACGAGCCTTTATCCCTGTCCATCATCCTCTTCGTGCTTACTAATGAGAGCGCTCCATAGTTTTGGTTTTATTCTTGGCCAGTATTACCTTCGCAAATAGTGAGTCCCACAGGTCCAAGAAAACAGATATTGCTCCTTTCTGACCACCTAATGGGAGTGTAATGTGCTGTGACACTGCAGGCAGTGGCTGTCAAAACAGTGGGCCCTGTTCCACGGCTGGCCAATTGTTCTGAAGGGTGCTGGACTGGATCAGTGCATCGCAGCAGCCAGCACTGAGTCTCACAAGACACACTGTCCAGAACACACTCACAGCACACAGTGTGCTGCCCGGACCGGCTTATAGAAACAAAAGACCAGGACGAACCTGGTGCACGTTAGACTACAGTTACACAATCTCTCTCCTGGTGATCAGGTTATTGTTATGACATATCAAAACAAGCACAAAAGCACAAGATACTAAGAGAAAATAAAACCCATGGCAGGGCTCTCACTGTTTTAAGAAAGGATTTTAATGGGGCCAGAGTTAGCAGGAACTACAAAGGAAGCAGTGATGCCTCAACTCCAAAACAAACAACTGATTATATTTGCTTGCTAAGTCAGTCTAACACGAGCGATGATTGAAAGGTGGATGCTCATTTAGACATAAAAACTAAGCCGCCCCAGTTAACAACATATCCAGAATAGCTGACAGGATTATGCTTCAGAGGACTTCATGAATGTGAAAACACAGACAGACAGACAGACTGTTACCGTCGAGTGTACACTATGGAAGAGTAGACGTCTGTGTGAGCAGCTCTTAATGGCTGAAGTATTCATGTTGCTGCTTTGTTTTATTTACGTTACAGAAACATCGAGCTGAGCTGAATGTGCCCGACAAGCAGAGCATCTACCGGTACACTCTGTGGTGCTCTCAAGCACTCAGGGAAGAGACGTCTAATCTGGTTCTACAGTATCGCACAGCAGCAGATCGGACCATCATCTAATATCACAACAACTGTCTGTGATACACCGTCGTTTATAGTTTCTGTGAACAATGACAGAAACTTAAAGACAGCCTCGTTATCTCATTTTTCTTGCACACCTGTCTCACTGTTTCCAGATACATCAAATCGGCAATACATCATCCAGAGGCTCTCATCACCACGCTCCTTTTAGGGGAAAACAATCCAGCGTTCTGCATAGACAGCAACAGCATACATAAAGGCAGTTAAAACATGTCTCAAAATCTCTACTTTAAACAAACCGGTTTGAATTAATAAAGAAAGCCGAAGAGCAGCTGTGTAGCTGGTTACATTGACAATAAATCTAAAAACACGGATCTCTGAATCATTTCCCTGCCAAGTCATAAAAAAGATAGAAGATAGCAGCTCGGGCTTTGGCTCTAAGCTCGAGACCAGACAGGTATTGTTTCAAAGACTGTTTACTCGGGATATGTGTCTTCCCCTAAACTAAGCCTGAACCAAACCCTTTGCTCTAACCTTAACCACCAAGTGGGGTGCTACGCATTAACAGAAGTGAAACACTTTTTGAAGGGGGAGCGCATTTTGATAAAACAGCGACACCACATCATCACCAACTCGGTGTCCACTTTTGGAGGAAAGAAATGCTGTCATAAAGAAACAGGAAATGCGGATTAGCTGTTGTATAAAGAGTTAACCAAGATGTTTACGCTGAGATCGGAGGAACAATAAGACTCTTGAATATTGTCAGTGTGGTAAACCGCTAAATAATGCTTGTTAGGGACAGTTACTACTGATGGATAGGTAATGTAAGCTGGAATGGGAGGCTACTGCAATACAGTCATACAGTATGGTCTCCAACTAAATCTCAGCCTGGATCAAACTGTTGACTAACTGTTAACTAACCTCCAGGGCTAAAAAGTGAAGCCACAAACTGCAGTTCTTTGAACGGCTGCTTGAGGCTGGCTCCAGAAGCCATTCAATCCCTGCAGACCTCCAACTTTACAGCAGACATAAACATTTACAGCCTGGTTTTGGTCTTTTTAGCTAATTTCCCTGTTCATCGCAACTGTACAGGGACCGAATTTCTATACAAGTCACCAGTTTACATTTTATTAATGCTTAAAGTTACACATCATAAAGGTGGGCCGCTTTGAGTGACAAACTTTCTGCTGATAGTTTCCTCGGCTTCTCAGTCAGATCCTCCCCTCGCTCCTCCACAGCTCCAGCCTGTCACCAAATATGGTTACTTCTGGCTCCAAAAAAACAAGATGGCGATGAACAAAATGCCAATCTCGAGGCTTCAAAACAACTCCACAAGCCAGTGGGTGACATCACTGTACTTAAGTCCAATATTTTATACAGTCAATGCCATCACAGAAAACACTTCTGTGATAGCATTGACTTTAGTAATAATACCTAGTGATTCAATCTAATTAGGTTTAGCGAATGTTCAGCCAGGAAGACTCTCCTTACGCTCTTGTATTATTCACAATTCTCTCTGCTCCTCTCTAGCCTCTAACAAATCAACAGACTATGGGCGTCAACCTATGTTAATCCAACCAGATTTTGCCACGATTAGCCAAACATTTTGCTGCTATCACTGTTCTCCTCTCTGCTGCTGTCAGTTGTCTTTGTAGGACAAACAGATGCAATCCTCCTCCACCCCTGAAGCAATATTCATCCACTGTGTTTGGTTATATATCTACTTTGATGGGGGAAGGCTGAAGGGGCATGACAGTGATCAACCTGAATTTATTAAGATTCTGAGAAAGCTCAGGTTCAGGCTCGGTCGCAAAACAATTATTAGATATGTCTACAAAACAAGCGTTTGTCTAACAAGAAATAAATGCATACAGGCGTGTCTGAGTCATAATAAAACACACGTCAAATTGCTTTGACATCTACAGGATCTGCGGCTTTCTATCTCCCAAATAGGGAGCACAGCCTTGACATTTTGCTGTATTGCCGGTCTGATGTATATACACCAATTATTGAGCATCATAGACTCATGCAGGAGCATCCACACTCTTGGTTAGAGCTCTGACCATGCTCCCTGTTGTTCAACACATTGTGTAACAGCACCACTGTGTTGGCTGGCCTCCGTGTGACAAGCCTGATCTCTCCATCCTCACCTGACATTTCAGACACTAGCAGCCTGCCACCAGGAGTCTGGTAGCTGACACACAAACACATACGCGCACACACTTGTACACAGGTACACTGAGGAAAACAGAGGAACAAAAAGAGGAGGATGAGAGCCCTACATCCATCCTCTGTGTCCTCCACCTCATCTCCAAACCCTGAAATCATAGAGCAGACGTCTCCTCTCCCCAACTGCCGCTCACCCTCTCAGATACTCCTCCCTTAATTTTCACCGGTACTATAATCATCATCAAAACTGTCATCATCATTATTATTGTTATTACATTTTCAAAAAGTGCAGATAGAACTTCACTGAGCCCTCGTTCAGAAGGCAGGGCAGTAAAGGAGGACGGGGGAAACAATGGCAGTAAGAAGAGCAAGAAGAGCACAAGATGAGAAAGAGAAAAGAGAAGAAGATTTCTGCCGAGTCTGAATTGTGTTGCTCCTGTGAACACACACACACACACACACACACACACACACACACGCTCACACACTCAGCGGCAGGCACACATTAACGCAGTACACCATACAGTCAAAACTGGAGGTTGACCCCCATCAGCAGAAGACAACAGCACAGGGCAGCAAAAAGAATTCATAGCATCAATAAACAGACAGAAGTGTGCACAAACAGCGCAACCTTTTTGCTTCTGTTTTCACCTTAAAATTGGAAGATTTGAAATTGTTTTCCTCAGTTGGTGATGCTGTGAAAAATGACATCATCATATCACGGGGGATTTGTTGTTGTTGGTTTTTTTCATCTTCTTTTTTCTCTCTCCACGTCAGGGCTTGCTTTTTGTCTGGAAAAATCAGGAGCGATCCGTTTCGTAAGTTTATTGTGTTCCCGCTTTCCCAGTTTCCGGAAAGTTCAGTTTATTTTTTTATTTTTTAATCTCTATTTTTGTTGGAGCTACAGCACAGCACCCACAGCACACAGACGACAAGAGGGT
Organism: Epinephelus moara; assembly: GCF_006386435.1. Lineage (NCBI taxonomy): Eukaryota > Metazoa > Chordata > Actinopteri > Perciformes > Serranidae > Epinephelus > Epinephelus moara. Next base: position 27,595,164 of record NC_065525.1, read on the forward strand.
GGGGGTCCAGAAAGGGTTGGATTCACTAATATTGTGCCAGAGGAAGAGAAAGAGGGAACAATAAGGAAAAAAGGAGATAAAGAAGAGCATAGAGAGGAAAAAAGAAAAAAAAAAGAGGAGGGAGAAAAGAGACAGCAGTATCAACAACTCCATCTTGAGTTCAGCTGGATTCATCACACACCGAGTATTGATTGCTTTCCACAACTTGAGCTGAACATTAAACCACTTTTGAGTAAAAGGAGGGAGCACTGAAATGGGGAGAGGATATTGTACACTTGAGACAGATGACAAGGCGACAAATGAAGAGACAGGAGAGATGGGAAACAGCAGACAGGCTATGAATAACATACTGTATATTAGTCATGTGTATAGGGGGAGTTCTGCCAATCTATTCGCCTAATATATTAATATGTATATGTACATATTGTACATACTGTATAGTATTGTGTACCTGGAATAGTCATACAATAGGATTATATGAGATTAGATCGTTACTTAAGATTCTCTGTGATCCCACGGGACTGGCACCATTAATGGGTCAGGGGCTGCAGTGCAGTTCAGAACCAAGGGGTCGACAAAGAAACTGAACATCAGACCTCCACAGGCAAAGTGCATAAGGACAGACAGACATACAGACAGTCAGAAACAGGGGGACCATTGGCAAAGTAGGTGAGACACAGGAACTAAGACACGGCCGTATGAAGGAGCGGGAAGAGAGGAGGTGAGAAGAGCCGGAGAGGAATAGAGATTTTGAAATAAAAGAGAAAAGAGTTTAAAGGTTTAAGAGAGCAGATGGCTAATTGTACCCGTGTTTCGCAGCCTGGCAGCAAGTCAGTCTTGTGCATAAGGACGGGAGTGGGAGGAGGGGAGGGAGGAGGGGGAGTAGGAGACGGGAGGGGGCCATGGAGGAAGCTGGGCGGTGCGATCAGGCCTTGAGAGCGTGCCACTGGGCGACGTTAGTACGCGGCCGAGCGAGCATGTCTTTCCAGTGCTTCACCTCCGCTGGTCCACTCTTCCACGATAGGTAGATCTGAGAGAGGGAGAAGAGAAGAGATGATGATGTAGACTTGTAAAATAATCTATATCCCTTTTCATGTTAAAGAAATGGCTTTTTTTCTGTCAGCCTTAGTTTTGTCTTTACTCAGACCCGGCAGCAGTTTTTTGGAAAGAGCCACGATGTTATTGTGCGATATTTTGCATCTGGAGCAGTGGCACTGCCGGAGAGCAGCGATGAGTTGAAAAGGTAATGAAATGAAGGAGGAAGAGTGGTCTCAGGTCTCTCACAGGCTGCATCACTTATGGATTTTGAAACCGATTTTGCCGTTGCAACCTTAATCAATGAAGCCTATTTCTTGGCTGTAACTCCCTGGAGTCTCCGCTGGTTGCCTAGCAACTGCTCCCAACCAAGAAATAGTCCGGCACATTACCTCCTGTAAAACAGAGTTTTCACACTTTGTTTTTTTTTTATGGTCCAGCAAACTACATATAAGGTGTAAATTAGTGAGCAGTTTTAAAGCAGTTTCACAGCAACCAAGGAAAAGATTTGGCGCACTCTTATGAATTCTTCCACATCCACGTAGAACAGTTCAATCTTCATCTAAATAAAGACTGAGAGAATACAAGTTATTCTTCATCAGTAAGACCTCGATTTCAGCGGATTTCAGCCTGCGGTAATATACTGTATGTATAATGAAATCCTTTGTTCTAGCTCATACCTCGAGGTCAACTTGCTGCCAAAATGAAGGAGCGTCATATCAATTTGGTTCCTCAGCACTCAATATTGTACTACAAACACTGCAGTAACTACCCCAACAACCATATAAAGGACGACATATGGCTTGAGATCGCCCAGCAGCTGGGAGACTATGAAGATGGTAGTCACTGATATGCCTGCAAACATTATATGTTGTTTACAGATAGGGGTTAGGCCCAACAGCTAGCATTAGCACCAACTTCAGGGGTAATGTAACCTAAGCCTCTTAGACACTGTCTGTCTGGATAGGATTTTTGTGTGTAGTGGACATGGGTACTATTTAGGAGGAAAATAAGCAATTTATTTATGTCTTTCGTTTGAGGAAAATAGAACATGGCAACACAGATAATTTGCACCTGAACCAGCATGTGTAGTTGTTGTGGAAAATTTGCATGCAGACTTTCTGCATCTCCTTACCACATATTTTTGCACTGCACTGGTCAGAAACAGCTCTTAAGAGGTGCTAGTCAGCGAAATTTGTTACCTTTGTACAGAACCAGGTTAGCTGTTTCCCCTCTGCTTTCAGTCTCCATGCTAAGCTAAGCTAACCGTCTGCTGGTTGCAGCCTTATGTTTAATTGCCAGACATGAGAGTGGTATGAATCTTCTCATCTATCTCTTTGCCAGAAAGTGAAAAAGTGTATTTCCTAAAATGTCAAACTACTGCTTTAAATTAGAAGACACAAAACAAGCATGACAAGATTAATACAGAAACTTGCTAACTAATGACTGTTGTTTATTGGCCCCTGAACAGATAATCAAACTTTGAAGCTAATGTTGCTCCTGGACTGTTTCTCTTCACTGATTTCTTTGTTCACTGCTGGAGAATAATGTATGTGTACAATTCAGTAATTAATTACTTTAAAGTTTTCCTCACTGTGGTTGCCATGGTCACAGGGTGAGCTGCCCCCACAAGTTGTCCGACCTTAGTGGCGGCTGCTTGCTGTCTAAAAGTCCCTTTATTTAGTCGCATTTATAGACAAGAGTCCGACATTTGCCATCACATTTATGTAACAAGGAGCTGAAGGGACTTCTGTGTTGTAACCAAAGGCAACAACACAAAGAGCACTGTGGAGCGTTACCTTGCCGATAACGTCGTTGCGGCTGAGCCTGTCCTTGTCCATGACGGTGATGATGATGGTGGTCTCCCTCAGCACATGGGCGGGCACGTCGAAAGGGAAGGACTCGTTGAAGACGGGGTTCAGACAGCGCTTCATCGTCACCGTCTTCTTCTTCTCTACTCGCTTGTCCTTGTGCATCAGCCACACCTTCACATATGGATCTGCAACGTGGACGCAGAGAACAGCAGTTTACATGAGAGGGAACATGAAGATGCCCACTGAGGGTGAGTTTTAGTGTCAGGTTTGCAATTACCCTCTTAATTGTTAAAGTCAGGGAAGGCAGCAGGGAAGCAGATACCTAGTTTGAGCTCAAGGTCAACTTATCCCCTGAGCCGGGAAACATACAAATGAGGAAGTATTTATGGAAATAGGGCCTGGGATTTGTACAACCAGTTCTGGAGCATTATCATAATCTGTAATACTAACAGACAACTACTCCTACTACTGCAAGAGGAAGTAATTCTACAAAAATAATCAATCCACAGAGAGACCTGATACTTAAAAAACCAGCACCAGACTGAGCTGACACAGATTTGGCTGGGAGGCTGAAGATCCTCATAGATATACAGGAAGAGAGAGAGCAGGAAAGATAGAGGGCACGGGAGAGATGCTTGATGTAATGTCACCTTGCTGCCGCAGCTATCTACGGCGCAACCCGTCTGAGGAGCCAGACGGCAACCGTCTTCTGCACGGACGGGTCAGCAAATGTTTGAACACGTAGACGGAGCTTCCAATGTCATGAGAAGGGCTTCAGATGGGTGAACTAGGGTTAGAAAGAGGAAAAGACTCAGCAAACATACCTGAGGTGCCCCCGATATCCATGGCTTTGAGATTACGCGCTTTGATGATGTTCACAGTGATGGTGTTGGCAGTGGGATTATAGCAGAGAGACACCAGCAGGTCTCCTCGTCTCCCCTGAGGAACACAAACACACACACAAAAACAAACACAAACACACACACACAGGAACACAATGGTGTGTGAATCACCCAGTCTAATATCAGATTTCATCAGGGAATATCAAACTCCAGATTACTCACTAGCTCGTTGTGAAATCTTACATCACTGCCCTTTCTGCTCTAACCCCTTCTGCCAAACACAGATGGTCCAGTGACCAGGCTGGCTTAGCCGAGCCCGTTGCTCACACTGAAATTACGTCAATCAAGCTTCACACGCTGAGAGCAGTTAACAAATTGCATCACACTGTTAATAAAACTGTAATTACAACATCTGAATGACAACATGGGACTCGTCATCATTCGGCCTGATGGCCAGCCCTCCTTCTCTTACACTGCCATCACTGCAGGGTTTGAGCTCCTTCCAGAAGGTCTTTATCTGGCCCAGTTCCACCTTGTTAAGGGGGATTGACACCTCTCCAATGGGGTCATTCCTGCTGAAGCGGTCGTAGTCCAACACCTGAAGGTAGAGAGTGCGCTCCCTCACCTTCTCGTAAGGGAAGCCTAAAACAGACACAGACACAGATAACATTGAGGGGAGAGCTTAGTTACAGAAAGTGAAAAACATATTCTTGACAGTACGGAGAGGCCAGTGTAATCTGCACCGTGCTAACAAGGAGGAACTTGGCAAAGGCCAAAGTGCATTTCGAAAACGGCAGGACCAGCCGGCGCTCTCTCAAATGACTGAGAGGGATCATTATACTCTAGTCACAAAGAACTATCTCGTTCATTTTTCAAGAGCGCTGGCTATTGTTCTAATTTTGGAACCTTTTGAACATTATTTTGGCTTTTTTACCATTGTGCTGTCATCCAAGCACAATGGTCATAATGAAGCAACTTCAGTTCATACAGAGGTGAGACACTTCACTGCTCTCTGCAAGGCTGCGGCTGAACACCTGCAGTTTGCAGTGCTCAAGAATATTACTTTATTTAACAAAACCTGTCTGTAGTTTTTTTGAGCTGAAGGTTTAATATATGCAAAAAAAATTTATAATTTCACACCTTGTTTGCGAATTTTCACACAACTCCCACAATGCTCTTTGTCACTGCCACTTAATGGAACAATGGTACAAACTTAGATCTCTGATAAGTGTTTAGAATGCACTTAAGCAACACTTGACTGTAACAGAGAGAATTATGATACATTTTATTTATGTGAGTCTATTGTTAAAGGAAAAGATAAATGGCACTGTCATATTTGTTTGTTAAATGTAATGCGACAGTATAATCAGAGGTTGGTTTAGCTTTGTAACAGAAGTAAAGCACATGAGAAAAAGTGCTTTTCATGGTTCTTTCTTCAGACTGTAATTCTACTTTTTACTCAAGTATATTTGAACCAGTAATCTACTTTTTACTTCACTACATTTGCCATTTACACCTTCGAATTGACAAAGGTGGGGAGAGGGCACAAGAAGCACCTCTACTGCAGATACCAAGTTACCAGCCAAAAAGAAGCACCACCTGTCTTTTGACCACGTTTTAATGATGACAGAGCAAAACCCAAGACAAGAGCTTCCAGCGACAATCCCTGACCACATCTGGCCACACATTTTCTATACCAAAATCTAATAAACACAACAGTTACATGATGAGGTGCCTGCTGTGCCTCCCAAAAAACATCATGATCTCCGCTTTTAAAAACTCCTCTTCTAAAATCCATAAGCAATTTCAAGTAAGTTGAACATACTGAAGGTGAAAATTTAGTTAGCTAGCTAATGTTGGCTATGTTAATTTTTTTATGTGTAATGTCAATCTTTGACGTTATGATAATAAAGAAAAGGAGAGAGAGTGGGAGATTGTTCATATCTCAGTTGTATAGGCTTTGTTTGATCAGCCTACCTGCTCTACTTCATTATAAAAGCTTTATCAACGAGTGCTGCCGCACACCCTAATAAAAGAAAAAGTAACTTGTGCTTTAAGTAATTTATCAACCAGGTACTTTTTTACTTTTTCTTGAGTAGCTGTTGAAGATGGTAATTTTCACTTTTACTTTCATTAATTTTTTATGTGAGTAATCATACTTTTTCTTGACTATAGATTTTTAGTACTCTACCCACCAATGAACAGCTAGCCTGGTGCTACACTTTAATACTTCATTTTTTGTATTGATGCAAATAAAAAGATATAATATGTTAATTAGTGCGCTTTAGCTGTTGCTAAGTGAAGCAGCTTCAGGCTATAGCTTTATATTTAGTCTACAGATGATGGTATCAATCATCTTATCTAACTCTCAGCAAGAAAGATACTGTAATAAGTGTATTTCTCAAACTGTCAAACTATTTATTAAAGCTCTAGTTGGAAACTTTTGTCTGTCACTAAACTGTCACTAAATCCACACAGCGCCAAATGAGACAGATAATCTGAGAAAAAAATCATACTCCTTTGCCGACTCTATTGCCTTGTAGCACTTCTAGTGGCCTTATCACATTCAAATGAGAACAACCAATCAGAGCTGAGGAGTATCTAACGCAGCTGTCAATCGTGTCAATCACTGCTTGTGAATTGCGGTCAAACTGTGTCAAACTAGGCAGCGCTGATCAAGACTGAATCACAGTTTTGTTACTGCATTGCCTATCTCTCACCTTAAATGTTTTCAGAAACATGTGACCCAGCCAGTTGGTGGTGCTTGGTTTGACTTTCACTGTATCCAACATGGTGGCCAGGTTAAAAACCTTCTCATTTTACAGCTAAACAGTACACTAAAATGTGTTTCTAACAACATTTGAGGCAAGACATAGGCAATGCAGTAACTAAATCTTGACTCATATATGACCAGATGCCTAATTTGACAGTTTGACCACACACACGCACAACTGACATGACTGACTGCTGCTTAAGATACTCTTCAGCTCTGATTGGTTGTTTATGGTGTACCATGATAGATTCTGGAAAACACCATTAGAAGCAGCAGCAAGAGAAGGAGGGACATTATGTTTCCACAGATTATCTGTCTCTTGTTCTTCTTTCAGAATATAGCGACAGTTTCAGCAAATATCACTCAAACTTATTTTCATAAAAGTTACCAACTGTAGCTTTGAACAGGATTTAAAGCTTTGCCAGCACTAATATTGGCAGCCAGTCCCCTCAAGCTGGCAAAAGCTGATTGAGAAAACAGGCCCTGAAAACCAATTTTATCAATCAGCCTCTTGTATTGAGAAAAGTGGCCTTATCTGCCAGAGTCTGAACAGTTTGGTTATTTCACAGAGTTTTCAGTGTTCAACTGTTCATAAAAAAAATACTAAATATATTTGTTTTACTTTAATTTGAACTTATAATTTGAAGTGCTGCTTATTTAGTCATGAATATTTATTGTTACAGGGATATGCATAGGATTTATGAAGCTTTGATGAAAACACTTTTTTGGCAGCATGACAAAATGTGAAGGAAAATATGTAATAACAATAGTAACAACTGCAATAGTTCTTTGAAAAGAAGCTGAAAACAGCACAGACCCTCAAACAGGAAGGTTTCGTTCCAGTGGGGGTTGAGGTTCTTCCTCTTGACCTTGGTCTCCAGCTTGTGCTTTTTGTCAGGCAGCAGGTAGATTTTGACGAAGGGATCGGAAGTGCCGGAGAAGTCCTTGGCCGGGAGCTCCTGGCCCCTGAGAACTTTGACAGTGAGGGTCGTGTTCTGGAAGCTGTAACCTATGCTGAACTGGATCCGGCCCAGCTTCTCACTGATTGGCCCTTCACCGTCATCATCCTCTGAACCTGGAGACAGCTGTGAGGGACCACAAATGCACTCAAATAAATATAAATACATGCAGCAGCAGCCACTTCCATGAAAAGTTCAGTCCAAGGGCAAACACTTCCTCTGACACAAGCACGTGCACACAGACCGTGACAGAGTGAAGCTGCGAGGGGAGGAGATTTTAGAGCTGCGTTTCTATCACGGCGCGCTCAAGCAGCTGCTCAAAGGCAGAGATTGGTCTGACATTAAGAAGACTGAGAGTTTAATTTCCTTTCTAATGTTCTTAAGAGGCAGGAGGTGCTCAGATTGAAGATAGGCAAGCTTTAGACCACCCATTCTCTCTCACAGCCACTCCGACTGCTTTATCACTGCTGTGCACTAAAAGGCCACTATCTGATAGAAAGCAGCGGACAGAGAGGGGCAAAGAGAAAGCGGGAGACAAACAGCAAGAGCAGGAGAGAGAGAGAGCATTGCATGAGGGGCATGGAGAGAACGCAAGCATAGCTCAAGGTTGGCATTTCGCACTTGCAGCCGTTTATGTGGTCACCTCTTTTCTCCCCGCAGCTCCACCTTCTGTCTCTGTCCTTTATTTTTTTCCTCTCACTGCAACAATGGCACTGATTGGAAATGAGGACTTTGAGGGAGATAAGACAACCAGCAGATCATAAGACCACTTTGTGCAAGTGCCTCCACTGACGCTTTGAAAAAGGCCAGCCTGGGTGTCTGGTTTGCATGCAAACTCTCTCCCTCGAAGCATCACCTGAAATTGTTGATTTCAGTGCTTTAGGTCAGAACTTCAATTTCAAAGCTGAAAAGACTCACTCACTCAGCTTTTGTCAATATGGGTTATAGAACTGACAGGCAGAGCAAGTGTGAAATATTCCAAGTCTAATTTATCAAACAGTGTGAGTCACCTTGGATGGGCTGTCTCGCTTGATTGCCACTGTAGGAACTGCCTGTGTGTTTTTTTCCTATTATGGCTCTCTTATTACCACGTGCAGCTTTAAATCAACCCGGAGGATGACTCGGCAACACTTATCCTACCTGCTGACTAAGAGTGACGCGGCCAAAAGTATATGGACGGCAGCATACTGCAGACATAAATGATGACTGCACATTTCATTCCAAAACCACGGGCATCAATATGATTCCGACACTCTTCTGGTTTCAGCCTTTCCAAATGATTTTTGGAACTTGGTTAGAGTTTTCTTCCATTCAGCCATGAGAGCATTAATGATGTCGGGCACTGATTTTGGCTGATTAGGCCTGGCTCACAGTTGGCGTCCTGATTCATCACCAAAGATGTTGGATGGGGTGGGCAGGCTAGTCAAGCTCTTCCACACCGAACTGGAACTGTCATGTCAAGGTCAGTTTACTCATCATGAGGACTGGAGTACTACTCAGCCAGTAAAAACAGCTGCATAATGACGTCTGTGGCTCTGGACAGCGCTCTCTAAAATCTGAGACAATGATTTCATCAGGGTTGCCCAGACTTGGAGACTGAAACTTTAAAGCAGGCAGAGAATTTAAAATACACAAGCATGTAGGATGTAGGATGCAGTGTTTTGGGGGATTTGAAACACACTTGAGACAAAAAAAATCTGAACCTGCCGGCCTGTTCTTCATTTTTTTAACTATGTCTTGTGAGTCTCTGATTTTTTGGAAGTGCTATGTTAAATTGCTGGTGTGGCTTTATTAGATTTCACTTAATGCCCTTCATTTCCTTAATTTTTCATGCTGTCAACAAATCCCATGAAAAGCCAAATAATGACAATGAATTGATCCTACTAAAAGTTGTCTCCGTCGCTAAAGCTTCATATAGCTTAAACCTCTGTGCCATAGAGCTCAATTGTTATCTGAAATCTATTAAATACACATTAATAGATCACACTGTTGTACTGGGTCACATATTCCTTCCCAATCCCACGCACATCATACTGCCATAATACCAACTAGCGCATATTTATTTGCAGCCAAAAAACGTCCCAAACAAAGTCACTGTTTTGTCTATTTGACTCACACTTAATAAGATCTACAGCACCCAGCTGTGTTGGGAAATAACTCTTTTAAGGTTCACATGTTCAACAGGAATCAAGTGGCAACCTCCAGGGCTGAAAAATTAATCCAACGCTGAAGTGCCAAAAACCGCAGTTCCTCTAATGACCACCCACTTGAGGCTGGCTACAAGAGCGAGTCAATCCTCATAGACACCCATGATAAAATGCCTAAATTTAAAGCAGAATTTAACATGTTTACAGCCTGGTACAAGAAAAGGTTTTCATCTCTGTAGCTAATCCCCCCCTTCATGACAACTGAGTGACAGGTGGCTGCTGTCAGTTGACAAGTCGCTACCACAGTGACGACTTGGTAACGTAACCATGAGGAGTGGGAATCACCAGAGGCTCCACAATACCATATTATCACGATACTTAAGTCACAATACAATATGACTGTGATTTTAAACATGTTGCGATATGCTGAGTATTGTGATATAATATATAGCAATATATTGCAATTTATTACCTTTTTTTTAACTGTTAATTATATCCCTGAAGGAAAACTTTGTCTATATCTGTATTATCTTATAAGATTAAGTTTTCAGTTTTCAGACTATCTAAAGTTTAATTTGTATTTGAAATATTAATGATATATATAATAAGAAAATTGATACTTTGCAGGGTGTGACGATACTGCCACGCAAAAATACCGTGTATAAAATATGCTGTGTCAATTTTTTCCCCCACCCCAGTAACCATGGTGTAACCCCAGATTCACAGAGTACGGGCTAAGTCAAAGCCGTTGCTATTTCAGTGTTCTTTCAGTGGTCGACTAAAAAAAAATCTTGTTCAGTGTTTGGTTGTACTAAAAGACCCTCTCAGGAGACAGACGTTCAGTTCTTTCAGTAAGTACATTTGATTTAATGGTTGTAAGCCTGTTTTTCTCGAGCAAAAATTAGCATTATCGCAGTTAACCATAGATTGTAAATGCACAGTGCTAACCAAGCTAGCAGCTGGTGTTAGGGTTAGCTCCACTCTTTCGTCCAATTCTGGCTCCAAAAATACCAGATGGTGATGGCCAAAGTGCCAAACTCAAGGCCTCAATACAGAAGTCCAAAAAGCAATGGGTGATATTACGGTGGCTACATCTATTATTTATATACAGTCTATGGTAAGAATCAATGTACTCGTGGCTTGGTGTCACAGATAGGGTAGGGGAGCCTGAAAGTACTGAGAGAGAGAGAGAATATCACAAAGTTCAGTTTTGGGCTTTTAATGGGATATATTGATGATAAAATAATATAGAATATCACCCACTTTATCCTCAGTATAGCAGGGGTGGATGTGTGCTGGGATAGAGGCTCTTACCATCACCATGTCTCCAGTGAGAGAGTTGGCCAGGTCCGTTACGGAGGAGTGGCCATCAGCATCAGGGGGTTGGCCCTTGGGGCTGTTAGCTGGCTTGTTGCCCCTGTAAGCAGAAACACAGGTTGACCCGGAGGGAAAATGGCAAGGACGTGCTGAGAAGCTAACTCGTCTCCAGAAAGAGAGAATGTCTGAGCACACAGGGAGTCCAACCTCCACCTGTTTGGCGCTTGAAAACCACCTATCTGAAACGACCAATTGAGTCCAAGTTTGCTTTGGATAGATGTCACTTCAAAGTAGATTGTGCTTTCTCTAGCTATCATGAGCGGAGCCAAATAAAAATCTGCCAAAGATTTGACAGATTAACAGCGGGCGCTAGAACTGAGGACATTTGATGCTGTGAGTTGTGTTTGATGAAACTTGGAATCTGAGATGACTATGCATATGTCCAGTGTGGCAAACATCCATATCTCTAACAAGAAAGTTACCTCCGACAAGTAAACAAAGACATTTTCAGACACAGCACAAACCCACTAAATTTAAAATTGATAGAACCCAATTCATTATCTCCAATCCCCACAGAGTTCATGATCAACCCGTGTTCCCTCTACAGACATTAACGAGACACACATGTATACTGACATGTATAGCAACATGACGTCACTATATATATATATACATATATACAATAGACAGACATGTATAGCAACATGTAGAGGACCAGACATTTAACGGGACAGATGTACAACAGTTTTGGAAAGTGTTTGCGTGTTTAAATCTCTCAGTTATTAAGAATCTGCATCAACAACACAAAATATTAATTAAAAAAAACATGAAAGAGAGAACAGAGATCTCCCATGGCACAGCTGGTACTTAGGTACAAATGTTAATAGATGTTAAGTTTAGTTCCTTCACATGAGGATTGTTGGAAACATAACGTTAAAGTGGGACAAACATTCTGGGAGAAAAACCTCTATGTTCATACATCATGAAAACAACAAGAATCACAAAGTGTAAAGAAAAAAAATCAGCAAAAGAAGAAGAAAAAAAATCAAAAGAAGAATAAATATTATGAGATTAAAGAAATAATGAGGATAGATAGAAGAAGAAAGAGCCAAATGTGAAAGTCCTGGCCAATGTAATGTGACACATTGGACACACAGCACTCCATAGATGACTGGTCAAGGCACATGGAGAGGCTGAACACTGAAACACTGTTAGGCAATAAACAAACAGTAAGTACAGAAGAAAAACGACAACAGACACACAGAGAAAGAGAAAAGAAATGAGCAGAGAGAGGATGCTGAAGTTGCAGACACACACACACACACACACAGAGACACCGGACAGAAATCATAAAGACTGTAGATAAGATAGAAAGGTTCAACAAGGAATGTAAGAAATAGAAAAGCAAAGCTGAAAATTATTTATCTGTATTAGAAGAGATAGAAAGTATTAATAGCATGAACAGTGAGGTTACGAAAACCAAAATCAAACAGAGAGTGAGATTGTTACAAACACCAGCACATTAGAGAGAAAAACAGAGCTGCAAGAAAAGATAGGGAATGAAGGAGGGAAAGCCTGGAAACACAAGAGAGGCTTAGTTTGGTCAGTCTGATAAGTATCAAAGAATAAGAGACAAAAATAAAGAGCTATGCAGACACAATATCTCTAACAGAAGACAAAGGGGCGAACATGCTAAAGGGAGAAAAAGAGCACAGAGAGGAAAAGAAAAAGACAATAAATACAATTGATCACCAGGAAAAGGAGGGCTAGAACCACTGTTCTTTACGCGAAGAGCTCAAAATAAACGATAAATGAGGTATAGTATGAGAGAGAAATAAGGCATAGATAATACCATACAAAAATATATCATCGAAAACACGAAAAGGGACATAAGAACATAGGAAATGCACATTTAGAGTGTCACAAAAGAGGGTGTTGGTAGAAATGGAGTATAAATTATAGAAGTTGACTTTAAATCTAACCTGATTTTCCAACCTTTAAGCAACACTCTAAAAGTGTGGAGTGGGGACACAGGGGCCAAAGCACAAACTGGCATTGGCTACATGTGCATATATAATATATGCAAGTAGTTGTCACTCAGAGAGTGAAGGCAATGCCCTGGACAGGCAGAAAACAAGGAGCCCATAGAAAAGTCTGTCTGTCTGGCCAGCAATCTCTGTCGAGCTTTTCACTGAGAGAATGTCTTTTTTTTTTTTTTTTGTCGTCGCTGGGCGCTCTGGAGTGCAAATTTGGATGAGAATAGATGTTGAATGCAATAATGTATACATTTTTGCTGAAGACAAGGACAGAACCGGGGGAAAATATACTGACAAATAGACAGACAGAAAAAGCAAGCAAACAAGACAAGCAAACAGACAATCACTTGAACCAGCAAAGGAACCAGAGCGAGACGGGGGGGAAGGAGGGATGTTAACCATTTCGAGAGGGGAAGGGAATATTCATCAATTGGTGTTAGTCGTATTAGTCGCCAAGGGAGGTAATTGCATTTGCAGGGGCCTGTTTATCTTTTGCACAGACTCTAAACTGCAGGCAATGAGTTTGAGAGGCGAGGAAAAGGCTGGGGTAAAACACTAAACCAAGATCTGAGGATCAGCTCAAAAGAGCTCTAAAGCACGAAGAGAGACTTCGGGTTTGAAGTAAAGCAAGGTACCTCCCTCCTCCTCCACCTCCCAACTATCGATGGGGGAGTGAACGTCTTAAATTATTCATTCTCCTTCATGCTTCATTCAGGGGTTCAGTGCATTCTCAGGTAAGAGCTAGTGCAGCCAGGGGAATGGCCTTTCTACCAGCCCTGCTCTACAGCACCTGAGGAGGTCCTCTGCTCCAGCGCTGCCTCCAGGCTGTTTAAACAAAGCGGCTGGAGCTGCGGATTTATTGCAGAAAATATAAAGATACTTCCTCCAGATCATACAGTACATCATGAATTGAAAATGGCTATTGGTTTCAGTTTATTTAATTTCTAAAAAAGCAATATTAATTGTGGCAGATGGTAATACTACAACTGCTACATTTTGGTGCCAATGCTTTTTCTGTCCGACCCCATGGGGGTTTGATATGGAAATTGACGCTTTAAAGCCTGCAATTGTCTACAGTATCCAGTGGGAGGCAGAATGGACTCGAGTTCAGATCAGATTCTCCCACAGCTAAGGAACAGAAAGTGGGCTGTTGGCATAGCAACGGCTCTAGAAACACAGACCATACATTTGGGGGTTTGGGGTGTGTGTAACAAGAGGTTGTGGGGAGTGGGCGCAGGGGAAGGGTGTGTTTAGAGGGGTGCAGCAAACAGGCAAACACACTGAGAACAAAGAAGATAAGGTATAGGATATATGACAGGTACGGGTGAGAACCTCGCAGACACACACATGAACAGACATATGGAGGCAGGCGGGGCCACTTTGGGTTTCACCGTCCTGTGATACTATCCTGTTTTGTTACCTGACCGAGGGCCAGCAGCTCGAAGAGAGGGGGAGGGGGGGAAAGACACTCCACTTCTAGGCTGGAGAGAGACGCGAGAAAGAAAGCCCAACCCAACCCCTCTTTTTTTTTTTCTCCCACCCCTCTGCAAACATGTCACACTCAAACAAACACGCTCGCCTGAGACCATGAAGTGATGTATTTTCAATGTCTATGCTCAATTTCATAGCCGCCCACTAGATCTATCATTCTTCAGGGGCCACAGCACACTTCCCAGGATCATACACAGTCAAAACCACAGCAGTGAAGCATGGCGCTGCTTACATAACTCGTCATCCACATGAAACACATGTACATTCACACTGGAGTCAGCCAGTCATTCCTGCTGCTTCACTTCTCAGGCTACGACCAAAAATTCTGCTGCGGCGTATAAATATGGATGCTTTCACTGTTAACTAATTACTTCCTGCATGTTGGAACTGGAAATGAGTCTAAAATAGCATCGTTTACTGAAATCCCATTTCAGGAAGAAGCAACAAGGGAGGTGCTAAATGCTGCCTTCTGTGTCTCTGCTTCTTCAAATGGAAATAGAAAATCACAAGACAATTCAGCGGATGCCAAACGTTGATTTTTATAAGCACTGTTTTATGTCTATTTTCATTTTATTAGAAGCCACATTTCAAATGCACTACTTTTAACTTTGGTGGCCGGCGATTGCCCTGTTGGTACGATACAGTTAAGCATTGCAAACATGATTACTTCTGAATCCGAAGATGAGCTTAGAGTCTACCCTATCTATAACAGTTGAGCTCCACCTCCCTTTATGGCCTCCCAATACTCTCTGCAATTTAGCATTCATGATGTCTACGAGCTCAATTAAAACAACTACAGCGTTGTTCCAGGGAGTTTGAGCAACATGAAATCTTCAAAACATTCTTAAAAGTCCATTAAAACTCTGTACACGAGTGTACCAAATGTTTTGAATCCCGATTCAGATTCAAAAGATTGCCTCTGGGGCAGAGGCTGCTGCAGATGTGCCACCTGTTCTAAGGCAGGACACAAGGGTACTAGGTTAATGCTCTAAATAGCTCATCTCCCCATCCATCCATCTATCTGTATGTATGAGATGAGCATGTGTACCAGCGTGTACCTGCTGGCAAGAGTGCTGCCTTCAGCAGCACATAACGCATGGATGTGCAGAGTGCAATAAGTACTCCCTCCTACAACTCTCATAAAAGGAAGATGGATGTACACCCTGAATATTCCCTCATCCTCCCCTGACATATGGATGGATGTACGTACGAATGCACTAACCTCCGCCTCCTCTCTTTGTGACTCCTTTTTTCCGCCTTAGTGCTATCTGCTTCCCCCTCTCTTAGCACAAAGCTGAATGCATCTCAACATTCCCCCTGTGATGTCTGGATGAGCGTGGTGGCCACAGGGAGCCAAAGCCTCAGGGACAGACTTAAGCAGAGCCCCTGAAGACTCTGCTGATTAGCCGGGCCCATAAAGCCCCTGTCACAGGAGGAGCAGACTAGTAGAGCATAGCGAAATCAATTTACATGTTTATGTACAAACAGATTATATCATCTGGAAGCATTATAACAGCAGCTTTTCTATTATCTAAGAATACAAGGCCTAAATTACCACCTTAAATGTTGCTCTGCACATAGAAGTGACCTCAAAATGACCTGACATTACATTAGCCAAAACACACATCCTCCTCCACACAAACATTAAACTCCTCCTCCTCAGACTAATGCTGTTAAAGCACAAACACGCAGTGCCTTTAAATAAACACACATTTCTATCGATTTAGGTTAAAGGTCACAGCCGCCATACGCCGCTTGCCTTTCATGTCAAGTTAAGCAATGTAATAAGCTCATAAATTATGAAGCAATATTCTATAGCCCACTTGGCAATTAGCAGACACTCAGAGAGAATCCTTCTGAGTGCATTGCGTCTTTGAGGCCGAGTACACATCTATATTTATCAATATCAACAAGACGTATTCTCAAACAAGAAGAATCTCCACTGTCTTACACAAAATTACGTAACATGCATGGATGAATAACTGAAAGACCATAGGCAAGTGGATTGAATGTTAATGTAGCACGAGGATATTCCCCGCCTCTTCTGTCCTGAACCTCCGTCCTCATTGGGCTGTTCGCTTGTTGCTCAGAGAGAGATCTAGATTCAAAGCTCTCGGGGATTGTGGCTTCTCTTTATAGCAACACTGGAGGAGAACCTACAGTATAGGTTCACTGAATCACAACAGAATGAGTGAAGACCAATGAGGCATTATCAAGCCACTCCGACATCCTAATTAAGCTCTCTAAGATCCACAATCTATGGATGCCTGGGATATAAACAGCTCAGCATGTGTGGCCCCAGAATCACAGCAACACACAACCTCTTTAATCCAGCCGAGCTCTGCTCTGCTCTTTTATCGTGCAACCCTCCCTCCCTCTATGTCCCCTGAAAATATGTAACCTTGGTTTTAAAGTCTCAATCACCACCACCAACTCTGCTGCAGTTCAAACTGTCAGTCAGCTCCTGCCTCACTTCATAAACAAATGGCAGCGCAGATCACTTTCATCCGGCGACCGCACACATACACAAGGTCAGTGAAGGAGCATAATGAATATCACGCTCTATAACACCTTCTCATGGCCAGTGGGGATAGCAGTGTGTTTGTTTGGCGTGCCTTCAACTATGGCCGAGCAATAATGAAGCGTTAACACATGGCTGAAGGGCAAACAAAAGGGCCCTCTGTTATTATTTGTGCCTTAAGTAATTTACATACATGTTCCATTAGCAAGATTATTTAGCTAATTGCAGTGCAAAGACAGGACAATTAGTGTTTCCGGTGGTGGAAGAAGCACTCAGATGTTCTACATAAACAGAAGTAACAATCCAACGATGTTAAATACTCCATTATAAGTCCTGCTTCAGTTAAAGGACAGCAGTATTATCAGCGAGATATATGTTTAAAATCAAATCTAATATATGACATTATAAGGTCCTAATACTGATGCATCAATGTGTAAGCAGCAGTGTTGCTTTACTGTTGCATACTGTTGTTGCTGCTCGAGGTGGGGCTGGTTTTAACTACTTAATTTACTGTTTAGTTTAGTCCAGTGGTTCCAAAGCTAGAGGTCGGGCCCCCTCCAAGGGGTCACACAATAAAATCTGACGGGTGGTGAGATGAAGTTCTGCTGCACAAATTTGTATTTGTTTATCTGGAATATTCTTTTTATAGTATTTTTGTGAAATGCTGGATGATTTAACTTATTTGGGCCTCAAACTGTCATTTAAATTTAGCATCTGAGAAGTTTAGAGGGGAAATGTCTCTTAAGCCCAGTTCAGACCAATGACTCGGGACGAGGCAAAATCATCTTAGAATGTTGCAGAGAAAAGTTGCAGCAATGTGAACTGGCCATCTGAGCTAAACTCAAGCCGGCTGATGGTGTCACCTGCAACTCCGCTGGTCAAATCACTGGTGGCTGATTTAAGAATGTAGAGAATGTAATAAGAAAGAAAGAAATAAGAAAGAACGTAAATCTCGTCACCTGGTTCTACAGTCAATCGGCTTGTAGTGCAGTCTGCTGGGCAAGTCAAAATGACCACAGTCAGTTGCTCTGCCCCCGTGGAGCCCTACTATACCGTCCTTACGTGTGCCAGTGTCGGACGTTGGGTCGCTCGCTGTTATGTGCTCCATCTGATGCTCATTTTGTTTGCTTTTTCACCATTTCATCACTACTACAAATGCAACTGTAGCCAGTATCTCACTATCACTATCCTCATTCATATTTTTAAGAAACTACAAATTATATGTAGCAACAAAAAGAGGCTGAAAAGCTGGAAATCAGAACAGAAGTACAGAGAGATGTTGCATAGAGATGATACACCGTCTCATCTAGTTGTATTGGTGTGAACCAGCAGGTTTTCATAACGTTGCAGAACGGCACATTGCAAGAAGTTGCATGTTTCAACTCGTCTCATCATGAATCTCTGGTCTGAACTGGGCTTTAGGTGGAACTGCTAACAATTCACAGACATGAAGTGTGCAGCCCTGTCTCTTGGGCAGTTTTCTCAAATGTCCAGAGAATCAGGTCCAGACATTATCCAGAGTTTCCCTTTCACACATATAGCACACAGCTGGAGTTTGTCTGTGTCAGAAGTGCCTTACCTACTGGAAATATTCTAATACTAGGTTTGTTTAGGCGAGGGGTGGTGCCTGGGTAGAGCATGCAGGAGACGGGATAGGCGCTGAATACACTGTGGTCACATAGCCGGTTCGTAATTTAATCATACACAGCATGATGCCGTGATTCCAGCATCAGCCCTAACTCACAAAAGTTCCTGAATCTCGTCATCTCTACTGTTAGACATTTTTGTTGCCATCTTCCTTTCAATAATCCTTCCTCTTTACCTCTGGATGTTTTTCTTTAGTTTTTTCTACAGGCAGCACGATAAAAACATCATCTGCCATCCACTCGCTTGCTGTGAATTCTCCGGACAATGACCTGCTTTATTCACACATGGGCTCAATCAAACATTACACAGACTTTGTACTAAAGAGCAGGCAGGAAAAAGTCTGCTTAATATCTGATCCAACTGATTCGGACAGCTCCACTGATCATTTCAGGTTTGCAGTGCATGTGTGAAAGGGGATCTTACGTTTGTATATAACTAAGTTGAAACAGCAAATACATTTTTGCATGAAACGTAATGTTGAGCGACTTAACATAATAAGGATATAACGTACCTGGCAAGTCACAAAAATGCACGGAATGTATTGAAATGTCCACTGTCAATATATTTATTTGTCTTCCGCCAAAACAGGCAATCTTGCAATACACTATCCACTTGTATTTTTCATTATTACCTTTTTTTCATTACCATTTAACCGAAATAATCTTTTGCTAACCTTAACCAAAGTGCTTTCGTTGCCTAAACCTAACCACAGACAGGAGTCAAGACGTGAACCCGAGGTGTGGTGTCATACAAAATGTATGTCGGTCACCCACCCCAACCATCTCCCTGTGAATGCAGTGCAGTAGATAAATGTAGTCTTTCATTAACTCAAAGAAACATCTCCGAACATAACCCAAGTGACAATTACATTACCATAATATGATTATGAAAACAATTTGGTAATATACAAATGTAATTTCTCAGAGATAGAGTGAGGAATAGGACAAGGGGCCCATACTAAACACTGCTTTTTTTGTAGGGAGTCACAAGCTGGAAACCACTGGTTTAATCTTTAATTATGCACTATATTTTATAATTTAATCAATATTTTTTTATGTCAAATCTGAATCTGTACAGTAGCTATTTACTATAGCTGTGAACTAACTTAACTTAGTCACTACTGATTGTTCCCCTAGTGTAGGGCACCATGTATCAGTTGTGCAGAGCAGCTCTTTGATATTAATCACCAGTGGAGAGATTTCCCTTTTATGTTAGCACTGATGATGCTAATGTTTGAGAGCCACATGAACTATTTACATTAATTTCAAAGGCTTTATGTTTGACAGAGATAATTTGCCAGTGACATGGTGTTCAGACGATCCATTTAGCTAAATAAATCCATGGGGAATAACATGAGTGATGCAGGTATGGAGTGATGGGCACATGAAGGACATGTTTGATGTAAGTGCACAGATTGCAATGATATAGCTATATAAGGGGTGTGGAGAGTGGGAGACGAATGAAGGCGCAGCTTTGTCTCTGGCTCGAGAGCCCCGTTTAGAACGAGCAATATGCCAAGAGCATGATTGATTAAATCATGGTCAGACATCTGTGAAGTCAGCACTAACACCACGGGGAATGATATACTCCCAGCAAGCTTACACCTTGCATTTCTAATAAACTGTGGACTGGCAACATTTATTTGAGGTTTCTAAATTTAGCATGCAATTAAAGAGCGGCTAAATCATTTATTATACATTTGAATTAGTAATCTATCATGAAACAAACAAAAGAATGAGTGGCTCAAGTGGAATTAGTTTACAGCTCAGAGGAGGGATACACAGGAGCCTGATAAAGGGCTGAGACATTTGAAGCTTTCATTATATTCAAATCTTTTCTTTTTTTTTTTTTACTTTCGAGTTCTCTATTGTTCACAGACTGTAAGCTGCCAGTCATTCTGTTTTGACTGAAAGAAATTAAATGAACCTCAGGTTAATCTAGAAAATGTCACAATGCACTCAATCATTGCTATGTCAAGGTGAGTGCACGAGCTGGACGGAGCAGCCCGCAGTTCCTGATGCTGTTTTACTCTATTAGTGGATTTCACAACCCATTTAAAGAGGTTTCCAGGTGAACACAAAAGCTGGGAAAGCCAGATGTAATGTGCACAGCAAATTACACAGAAAATTGTGCTCCTCTGTGGCTCTGCGGGTTTCACACTAATCCTGAACAATGGAGATAGTTTTGATGTTCACAAAAGCGACATTGTTACTGCAAGAATATTTTCATGCCTGTTTGTAACTCCATGCAGTGCAGTGCAGACTCTAGGAAAAGGCCACAGGATGCTTCAGGCCAAGAGACTAAAATGAGGCAGACAAACCCAGAGACAAATATCTTTCACTAGTTGCTGACGTAGTAGCTCTAAAGGCTAACTTTGTGTGATAAATAAAAGGTGCTTATTAGTTCAGCACAGACAATTTCTATCATGAAGACACAAGAGACCCTGTAAGTGTCTCCAGTTGCACAGCCCACATGTGTAGCTTCATGCTGCAGCTGTGAAGTCTCGATAAAAAAACAGTTACCATCTGTATTATAATAGAGCCCTAGTTTCAAATCATGTGTCAAATTGATGAAACACTTGTGAATGAGGAATAATTGGTGTGACAGGTAAATCAGAATTTGTTCGCCCTCCCCTGCCATTTTGTTTTAAGGTGTGTGTCATATTATGTATCTCCAAATTGTCTCCAATTTGTCACAGAATCAAAGTGAGGTTAAAACGACCTAATTGGACTGCTGAGGAAATCGAGTGTGTCGCATCTGCCTACGGCTGGACCCAACGCAGGATTTCACTCTGGCTCTGTGGTGTTACACGCTGGCGCAAACAATCAAAACCACCCTCCATGGCCGAAAAGATGAACAACAGGAGCACAGTGCGGTTTGAGCTGTTTGTTTCGCATGACACAGCCACTGTACTCATTTGTTAGTCTTAAACCGTTCCACGAAAAAATTGGTCCAATTCCAGAACAGAATGCAAAACTAATTATTTTGGGAGATAGGGAGATGCGAGCTGGAGTGGTGCATCCTTATAGATGACTGGAAATATTTTGGCTTCTAGTGTGTAAGGTGGCTGGCAAGGAATAGGTTTATTTTTAGCAGCGTGTTTATGTAAGTGACTAACATGTTGTGGAATAATGAGGAGGCTCTCTGGGCCCTCGGTGGAGTTACAGAGACGGGACTCTCAGAGCAGCAGAGGGTGATTGAAGGAAGCTAATGAGCAGGAGGGAAAAAACGAACACAAGAGTAGAAAAGACTGAGATAAAAAAAGCATGAAAATACAAAGGAAATACGACAATTACCAATGGGAGGTCTCTGTAAGGCAGGAGTGAAAAGAGAAACAAATAGAGATGAAATGGCGGAGGAGAATGTCATTGCGATGGGGGAGATAATTATCATGGTCAAGAAAAAAAAGACCACTGGCATGAGAAAACACTGTTTTTATTTGATTGAAGCTGAAATTTTACCCCTAAAAGCACTAAAAAGGAAATGGAGTACCAGTGAGCATCTCACTGCTGTGATTTATGAGCTCATTACTGCTTTACAGCTAACATCCAAATTGCTTTATCTCTTTACTCATCTCAGAATTACAGGCATTTTTTTCCTACATTTATAGTTTAATAGTCAGCTCTCATTTTTATTTCTGTAACAGAGTGTCAAGCTCCGGTGCTATTTCAGGTGCAGGTCTGTGACACAATGCACTTAAGTGCAGTGACTCACCGAAAAACACTACAAAACAATACTCGTCTCCTCTGCCTAGATTCTGAAATCATCTCCTGCTTTTCTTCGATATCATATCCTGTACATCCGTTCATTTGCACCGCATCATCTGCTCACACACAACAAGCACTCTCATACATTATCTGGTACCTCTTCTCAGGAGGGGGCTCCTGATTGGCTGGTGGTGGTTGTGGTGGTGCTGCCTGCGCTGTTTCCTGCAGGTCAGGGATATTGGCAAAGTCATCTTGCTCAGCCACACCAATGGCCAAAGCCAGGACCACCATCTTCCCTTCACTGGTTCCCCATACAAAAAATACAATAAAGAGATAGAAACAGAGATAGAACGAGAGGCGAGAAAAGAGAACAGATGCAAAGGATAGGGAAATCGGACATAAAGAAGGTGTGGTGCAGGGGGAGAGAAGAAAAGAGAGGTCATTTCAGGTGACAGCGAGGACAGAAAGCAGAGAGGCGGCAGGACAATAAGAGACCATAGGAGAGTAAACAAGAGGAAGCAGTAACAGAGAAAATGGTCATAAAGGGAAATCTGCTACGCCCATAAGCACTTTGTCCAGGGAAGGATATTAAGACAAAACCTTAAACTGTAACGGCCAAATTAATAATAATGTAATGATTCTAATGAAGTGGTGCTGTCAACAGGTGCAGGCTGTGTTCACATCATACAGACAACAAATAATTAAGGGAACTGTTGGTGATTAGTTAATGATTGTTAATGGATGTGATATTCAGCAGCTTGCACATCAGCTTCCACACATGTAAAAGGTATGTAGAGGCCCCGTACACACACTCACACCTCCCACACTCACAGTAATTTATCTAGTTATTTAACCTGCCTTCTGCTTTCCCTCCAGACTCACCTTTCCCTATCGAACATGCCTGTCGTCTTTCTCCAGAGTTAAGATTTAATTAAGCCTCATTAAGAAGATCTGGACTAATTGTTTCTATTTGAGTGACACAGTATCTTGAGGTGCTCGGTGTATGTCACCGTTTTCTGGGTCACTGCTCTCTCACTCTCAGTGTTGCACTCCTCTCATTTCATCTTCTCCATTATGCCACACTTGCTCTCCAAATCCCCTTTCCCCCTCATCGCTATCCTCTACTCTTAATTCTCTGCCTCCTTCCCTCCTTCCTGTCACCCACACCCACGGTTCTATAGCTTAAGCCTCTGACTGCGTTACAATACCTCTGCTAAGAAAATACGGTGCTGTCAAGCTGTGGAAAGATATCACCCTAAACTTCACAATTTCATCTTTCTTACATGCTGCCAGAAGTTTTTCTTGCAGCACCATGAAGCCTTGTTTAATAATCTCCATTATACGTCTATTCCAGTGGTTTCCCAACCTTTTATGCCTGACCTAGCCCCACAACCACCCTCAGATAAGTACCACTTCTCCGATACCACCCGTCATAAATAAACCATTTATTCATTACTTTTATCTATTTAAATGGTTAATCCACTACTTTTACCTTTTTTAATGATTATCCACTACTTTTATCTAGCTATTTAAACCATTTATCCTTTACTTTTACCTAACTATTTAAACTTTTTATCCTTTACTTTTAGCTAACTATTTAAAACTCTGTATCCTTTACTTTAAGCTAACTATTTAAAGTCTTAATCCTTTACTTTTAGCTAACTATTTAAACTATTTATCCTTCAGTTTTAGCTAAGTTTTTAAACTCTTTACCCTTACTTTTAGCTAACTATTTAAAACCTTATATCCTTTCCTTTTTCTAACTTTTTGAACTGTTTAAACTTTACTTTTAGTAATTAATCCTTTACATGTATCTAACTATTCAAACTGTTAATCCTTTACATGTATCTAACTATTCAAACTGTTAATCCTTTACATTTAGCTAACTATTTAAACTATTTATCCTTAAGTTTTAGCTAAGTTCTTAAACTCTTTACCCTTACTTTTAGCTAACTATTTAAAACCTTTTATCCTTTCCTTTCTTCTAACTTTTTGAACTGTTTAAACTTTACTTTTAGTAATTAATCCTTTACATGTATCTAACTATTCAAACTGTTAATCCTTTACATTTAGCTAACTATTCAAACTGTCAATCCTTTACATTCAGCTAACTATTCAAACTGTTAATCCTTTACATTTAGCTAACTATTCAAACTGTCAATCTTTTACATTTAGCTAACTATTCAAACTGTTAATCCTTTACATTTAGCTAACTATTCAAACCGTTTATTCTTTACTTTTAGCTTACTATTCAAACTGTTAATCCTTTATATTTAGCTAACTATTCAAACTGTTAATCCTTTATATTTAGCTAACTACTCAAACTGTTAATCCTTTACTTTTGACTAACTACTAATCCTTTACTTTTAGCTAACTATTCAAACTGTTAATCCTTTATATTTAGCTAACTATTCAAACTGTTAATCCTTTACTTTTGACTAACTACTAATCCTTTACTTTTAGCTAACATTCAAACTGTTAATCTTTTACTTTTAGCTAACTATTCAAACTGTTAATCCTTTATATTTAGCTAACTACTCAAACTGTTAATCCTTTACTTTTGACTAACTACTAATCCTTTACTTTTAGCTAACATTCAAACTACTAATCCTTTACTTTTAGCTAACTATTCAAACTGTTAATCCTTTACTTTTGACTAACTACTAATCATTTACTTTTAGCTAATTATTCAAACTGTTTATGCTTTACTTTTGAGAAACTATTTCACCTGTTTATTCTTTACTTTTAGATAACTATTCAAACTGTTAATCCTTTACTTTTAGCTAACTATTAAAACCTTTTGTCCATTGCTTCTAGCAAACATTTAAAATGTTTATTCTTTACTTTTAGTTAAATCTAACCTTTTATCTATATAACTATTAAAACCTATAATCGATTGCATCCAGCTAACTATTTAAATCGTTAATCCTTTACTTTAGCTAACTATTTAATCTGTTTATCCACTACTTATATCTAACAACTTTAACCGCTTATCAATTTAACCCATTTCTTTACTTGAAGCTAATTATTAACTGTTTACCCTTTACTTTTAGCTAACTATGTTTTATTCACTAAATTTAACGTTAACCATTTATCCATTCATTTTATCTATTTTTTCCATTACTGTTATCAAATGATCTACATTGTCTAAAATTTACTTTTAACAATTCAAGTAGTTTATCCTTTACTTTTAGCTACTATATAACATTGTATCCTTTACTTTTAAATAACTATTTGAACTGTTTCATCTTTAACTTTTAGCTTGTTGTTTCAACTGTTTAAGTCTTTTAGCTAACTGTTTTAACTTCTCTGTTAGCTTACTGACTAGTTTTCACACTCAGCTATAGCAGCAGGTGGTGGTCATGTGTTACAGCTGACTCAATATTTGGATTTAAAAAAAAATTGGATCATATTAATTTCTTAATTAATCAATAAATAATTAATTGAGCTACTCCACAGTCTTTTCACATATCTTCTGGCAACTGCAGAAGTACTCTGTAGCACACATGCACCCCTAGTTGAGAATCACTGGTCTACAACAAATTCAATGGTATGGTGCTTTTATTGATACCATAGGTATAGGTTAATGGTTAATGGTTATTGGATCCCTCTTTTACCATTACCTTTTAAGTACAAGCCTTTACACTCAAGAATATTGGTGACACACTTCAATTAATGCAGCAAACGTTGAGTAAGTGGAGGCGAGAGAGGGAGCAGACATTAATGACACAAGGATAAGTTATTGATTTTAAGCCAAAAAGCATAGAGACCAATCACCCAAGAGATCCATTTGGTCAAATGGCTCCAAAGGCTAGATATCTGTGTCAATCACATCAACACATTCATTGAGCAATGATTCACCCAGATAGGGAATCTGGCCAAGATTGAAATTAACTGTCTCGAACAATGGGTCACGTCTATTACTGGACCGCTCTGTCATCAATCACACCAGGTGTTGCTGTTGCACAGGAAGAAATACAACATTGACCTCAATCTCACGATGATGAGTTGACTAGTTTAGTTGACTATTATGGGCAATATTCTCAATGACCTTGGTGGTGGCATGTGCTACATTGCTAATGCCCAGTTGGCCGGTAACATTAGCTCAGCTGTGTCATACTTAAATGCCTGAAGAAGCTTTAACACGAATAAAAAAAAGGAAAAAAAAGAAAAGAAAAACTAATGGTGGAAAGCTATAAAATGGATTCAGTGCAAGGGGACATTAAACACATGTTGTACCTTGGCAGTGTCCTTCCTCATCCCTTCACCCCCTCTCCCCATCATCTGCCCTCCCTCCACTTCTGGCCTGAGGTAACAATATGTTGTAGAAGTAATGGTGCTGGTGACATAAGATCAATGCTTCAGGGTTAACACAAATCTACACACAGCTGCTTAACCCTTGTTCTTTTACTGATGCACACTGACACGTGGACAGTGTGATGTACACATGCTGACACACACGCCAGCAGGCTAGCAGCACAACCGACAGACACAGATTTACTATTAGCATAAAAGTTACAGTTATACCGGAAAAGAGGTGCCAGTTTAGTTGCAAATACTCATGAAATATGGATGAGTCCTACTGGTGTGTCTCCTAAGCAGGATATTTAACAGTCATTCCAAAGGATGGCTCAGAAATAACATCATGTAATTGAGTGGGACGGTGTGAATATAAAATGTGACTTTTTATGACACCATCTCATGAATATTATGAACTAGCACCACCAGCTCTGTCCTGTAAAGACAATTGCAGCAGACAGGCTGAATGCCATCCAAACAGATGTTACTGTTTAGCAGAGCATAAAGTGTAAACATTGAACAATTTTTCACAGAGTGGGATAGAAATAGCCCACAATATGTCGCAACTTCCCTGCCATTTTTCATGCACATGATGTTATTCATTCTAAAATTAGGAAAAATGCGTTTTTCAACAGATTGCTCAACAAGACGATTTGTAATTCATCTCAACCGATGCAGCACTGTGCATTCATACAACTATCATTGCTCATGATGTAATCAGTTTAAATTTGAAAGGATCATAAACATATCATGTAACTATATATAGTCCCCCCTTTAAGAATAAAGTCTGATAGACATACGTATAATTGTTATTATCAGTGTGTGATCATAACGTCCTAATAAAATGAGATGTTGATCCATCTCTTACACAACCACAGGTCTTGGAGCCAAAAGGCAACAGCTTATTTACATTTATAAATACCCTTATTAACATTTATAGTGGTTTTATTAAATAAGACAACCTATGGCCTCCTCATCCACACTCAACTAATCATCCTACATCAACATAATGAGCTATAACATGGACTAAATTGCCTTCATAACTGTATATAGAATATCTCAATGCCAGTGTTACAGTGAAAGAGATGATGCAACTTTGTGTAAGAAAATCCAGCAAATGCTGCAAACACACAATCTCATATAGCCACAAACCACAAAAACACAAACCTGTACAATATACATTAGGCACACATGCACACAGTATGTATTTTGAAAGATAGAGGTAATATCCTTCCCTGGATATCAGATGCAAACTGGAAGAAAACACCCGAAAGAAGAGGCACAGAGCAGTATTTTACAAAGGTTAAAGGTAAAACAGGTTAGTTATGGCTTAAACATAGAAACATTATTGACTAATTGATTCTAAGACATAACGTATTGAACATTAAAGCAAATAACTACTTAAACAAAAGCATAAAAAAACTCTACATAGCATAGCATAGCTTAGCATGTACTGTAAGACACAGATAGGAACAGAGGCCTAAGCAGGTGACACTACAAAAGACTCCATACAGATATGAAGGAAGACTTGAGACTCACAGGAAGGACTTGACGTCCAGGCCACGATTCCGCATCTGGTCCATCATGTAATCCCAGCTGCCAGGATTGGCACGTGAGCGCCCTGCTCCAACTCCCCTATTGCGAGAGGCCCCTGCTCCTGCTGTGCTGCCCCGTGCACCCCTGGGACCGCCTCGTGTACCTGCACCCCCACCCTCACCCCTGCCGCCACCTCCCTCTCCTCTCCCAGCACCCCCGCCTCCCCCAGGCTGTCCAGGTGCTGTGTGTAATTGTCCCAAACTCTGGGATGTGGTGGGGGGGTGGCCGAGACCAGGGCCTGGTGGGTGGATGAGAGGCTGCTGAAGGCTCTGCTGGCGCAGCAGCGTCCGAGGCCGGGTGGGGATGTGCTCCAAAGTGGATGCATACGATAAGACTGGATCCCCAAAGCTGGGAGGGCAGAGGAGCAGGGAGGAAAGAGAGCGCGAAGAGGGCCACGGCCGGCAGAGGATAGGATGATGAGGAGGGAGGACGGAGTCAGAGGTCACGGAAGAGGAGGAAGAAGTAGATGTAGGAGAGGAGCCGTGGCAACAGGAGGTGAGTTTGTGAGAAGTGGTGAGGTCAGAGGATGGGATGTAGAAGAGAGGGAAAGAATCATCAGAGATGAGACAAGGTGGCACAGGGCAGTAGGGAGACACAGCGGAAGAAGTCAGGTTGACATCAGGATAGATACAGGAAAGTTCATCCAAACAGGAAGTTGATGGTTGTGAGGGGGAGGAGGAGGAGGGGGAAGGAAGAAGAGTGGTATTTGAGGACAAAGTGGAGAAGGAGGCAGAGGGAGGAGCGTTGGGAGGTGGAGACAGGAGGAGGAGGAGAGAGAAAGAGAGCAACGTGAGGCAGCAGCAGTAACAGCAGTAGCAGAAATAGCAGTAGAAGGTGCAGCCTGAGTGATCGCTGTGTGCCGTGTACCGCTCATAGGGCTGCGTCGGGCAGCAGGGTGCAGACTGTGAGCTCGCCCTGTGCGTCTGCGTCAGATGTGTGTGCACCTTGCGAGTCTGCGCGGTCTGAGCGTGCTGTTTGCGTGAGGGTGTGTTTCGCATGGGCAGTGGTCGGATATGCACCGTCCGCACGGGTGTGGCCCGATTCTGCGCCACGTGACCAAGTCGAGGCGTGTGGGTTGTGGCTTTGCAGGTTCCAGGCCTTCTTGATGAGGGTTTTTTGGTCTGATGAGAGATCCCCATGTCCTCTACTCGTCAGTCAACTTTTTCCATCTCTGATAGCCTCTCTTCCTGTCTCTAAGTCTTTTTCGTCTTTTAAATACATGCTGCACCTCTAGAGACATCCCAACAGCCAACCAAGTCCTACAGTACGACTCCCTCCCTCTGTCAGCCTCTCATTTTCCACTCCTCCCCTTTAAAAATGCTGTTTAATTGGCTCATTGCCTTTCTTACTGATGTTTCAGCAGCCACATCAACATGTAGGTGTGTGACACATGTTATCTAGATGTCATCACTTACTTACACATACATCATTTCTGTAATTTACTGGCTCTACAGTATCCTCTATCATCTTTTTTATATATTTTTTCTACTACCCAAATATATCCTCCTCTCTCTCAGATCGCTGTGTAACCCAGACTACAAGAATTAGGTCATGAGAGAGCTATTCACATCAGTTAGGGTGCAGTTTACTCCGCTCTGCATTACTTCACCTAACATAATTTCGCATAAGGCTTTTAGTGTCCATCATATTTAACTGTCACAAATAAAAGGATAAAAAGGGTAATGGAAGATTTTGCAGAAAGCAAAACAGTTTGTGGGCAAAACAGAAGCAGAGGAGAATAAAAGGAGTGGCTTTACACAGCGACAGAAAGATGGAGAGAGCGATGGGAGCGATAAGAGCAGAGGGTGACGATGGAGGAGAGACAGAAAATGGGGTGCGAGACACAAACACAAGAGACACAGACACTTATAGCAGCCTGAAAATAGAATCCAATTATAGACAGGGGGCAAAAAGAAAGATGAGAAGAGGAGAGATGGAGGGAATGAGGAGTGAGGTAGTGATGAGCGTAAATGTGTTGTGGAGGAAGAAATCACAGGCACGAGGTGCCAAAGGAAGGTGCAAAAAAATCACGAACTGAAAATTAACTGCCTCATTTACAACACGCTGAATATAGACTCTAACTTATGTCATACGTCATGGCTGTGGGATACATGCAGTCAGTGACCAACATGCGTTTCACATTCCTGCCTGAATCTTAATTAAAATGCGGGCTGGCGCGTATGAGGCATTATTTCGGAGTGTGAAAATAAGACTATTTCTGTATTGCATTTTTGTAAGTACACTTGCAGGCTGTGCAGTTCCCCACATAAATAAATCATACCCTCCTGCAGATTCACATACGGGGCTACATTCTGCAGCTGGGCCGACTGTGTCAGCCGAAGGTTTGAGTCAGTGTGATACAGCTCGAGCAACTATTGTTGTCGTGATGACGAGAGCACACATTTCCCCAGTGCTCACACCTTGATCTGTTCCCACACGCTCACCTTGACACCTGAGCTGCTCTTTCCTCCCTGCTGAACTCGACCTGACTCTCCTTGTTTCTACTCAGAACTGATTCATTCATCTAATTATGGCTGCTGCTGAGGCGAGGGTGTAAGTTTTGTTTCAACATTTGGGGGGGAAACACATATTAAAGTCCAGGTAAAGTAAAATCTGAGATTTCTTGTTGGAAATACATGTTGAAAACATGAAAAGACCGGGAACTATACAGCACCGTGTTGTGAAGTGAGACCATTAGTCTAATAATTACATGATTAAACAATTTTAAAGCAAAACAGCCATCACTAACGTCCCTGTTGCTGCACAACGACTTGTTCTTTATTTCAGTGCCTTCAGCGTACATATCTCCAGCGTTTTAGAGCCTAATTTTACATACTTGGAGATTTCTGCAATCATTCAAATTTGACTGGGTGGTTAGTGACACATTTTTCTGTGGTTTGACAAACTCATATTTATTTTTGCTTGACCTGGACTTTAAGCAGCGGTCTGGGAGTCGCTTCACTTCCTGCATTCTCATTATTCTGATGCAGCAACTTTCACCTTTTCTGCGTCGGTTTATGGTAGAAATGCGACGGTACTTCCTGCTTCTTGTTTCTTTTATGGCACATTGAAACCATTGCTTTTGAGATTTTATACAGCCACCATCTTTTTTACCATGAGGCGCTGTTATTCTCTGAGTCGCGTTCTAGCAGTTCATTTAAATAAAATAACAGTCCTCTGCTACTTCCATGTTTTGACAAATTTTTGACAAATGCACAAGCTCTAAACATTGAGGGGAAGGTGTGTCCCCTTGCACCCCTGCGACCAAAATTTACACATATGTGCCGAGGTACAAACTTCAAACCTGTCGCTCTCCTGCAGCCCTTTTATTAGGAATTTGCATGTTCTCCTTGTGTCAACCTGGGTTGTCTCCAGGGTCTCTAGCTTCCTCCCCCAGTCAAAAGACGTGCAGGTAGGTTAACTGGTGACTCTAAATTGCTCAAAGGCATAAATAGTTGTCTGTCTCTGTGTGTCAGCCCTGTGATAGTCTGGCAACCTGTCCAGGGTGTACCTGCCTCTCACCCAGTGTCAACTGGGATAGGCTCCAGCCCCCTGCAACCCTGAACAGGATTAGCAGTTACAGATAACAGATGGATGGTGTCCCCTGTGTTCCCCCTCCCTCCCTACGCCTATGTGCTGAGGTGAAAAGAATGTATGAATAACTTGTGCATTGTAATGATGTGTTTACTTTGCTGCACAGTGACTTAGATGTTTGCTTTTTTCTACCCGGTTCTGAACTCACTCGCTGGGTCTCAATCCTCCGGACTGCATGTGGCCCTGGACGGTCTGCCACCTCCCGGCCTTCACTCCCTCTGTCACCATGCTCTTCACGCTGTCACTGCGATAAGGACCCCCCCCATCATCCCCATGCCCAGTTGCTGCCCCCTTCTGACCCCCTGACACTGCCCCACTAAGAGAGAGAGAGACAGGGTGCCGAGGTCCCACGGCAGACAGAAGGTATAGAAGAGGGAGAATAACGACAGGCAGAGGAGAAAAAAGACCAAAGAGCGTGAGAAAGACAGACAAGAAAACACACACGCACATACACAGGAATTGAGTAACCACATGGCTAAGGAGTCGAGACAGATCAGTAGAGTGTGTGAGAGGGCAGGTCTAGTTTTCCAGGCCAAGTGAGAGGCAGGTGGATGAAAAGGTCTGTGTGGAGTCCAGTGTGGAGAAAGAGAGGGATGGGGGAGAGGAGAGCAGGGAGGAAGAAGAGGAGGAGGAGGATTTACAGGGAGCCTGTAGAGGATGGAAAACCAGCAAGATGTCACTCCTCTGGGCCTGGAGGACCAATACTACAGCTGCCAGCATTCACTAGTGGCAACAGTGTGTGGACTCCGGTCATTTAGGTCTCATTCTCTCATTCATTTAGGCATTTGGGGCTTGAGATGTGCTACTATACCAGGCCATTCAATGGTAAGAACTTAGAGCAACGGGAGGACAGCCTGTACTGAAGTGCCTCATGAGCAAATAATCAACTCATTCGGGAAGTCATCCAAGTGACATTCAGTTAAATACAAATGCATTTGTTCTTGTAAAACATCAATTACACTCTATTTTTAGATTTAATGTCTACTGGTTTGTTTTGTAAAGATCTACTTGTCATCTGATCACCACTTAGCATCTACAAGAGTAAACAGGAAGTGGTGAAATACCTGCACCACACAGTAGAAAGGATCATAAGGGCAATGTAATCGTATCGACCTCCTAAAAAGGTACAGAAATTAATCCATGTTCTTACTTAAGAGCACTTGGCAACTCAGATTTCCTCTCAAAACTGGTTCTAGGTTTAAAATGTCATATCCACTCTGAAAGCAGTGATGATCAAAAATGAAGCACAGTAGTGCCCTCTGGTGACATGACTACATTTCATTAATATGCATGGTGCTCCTGCTCCAGGAGGCACAAAATATGAAGCACAGAAGACACTGTCGTCTGGTGTGTAAGCATGGGGTCGGGGGGGTGCTACACTTGCATCATGTCCCTTTGAAGGTCACCTTTCACATTCAATTCTGATCAACTGACCTGACAGTGCACGTGGATAAGTCATCAATCATAGCAACAGCATGGATGACACTGCGGATGGTCAACACAGGGGACGTGGGCCTCATTTATCGAGCGCAAGGTGAACATCTTTACTCTTTATTAAAGGTGGGAACATGTGTATAAATGGGACCAATGAATCACTACGAGTATTTACAGGATCATAGCAACCAGATATCAATCCTGTTTCTGACTGAACTTCACTGACAGTAAAAGTGATTTACAAAAAAAATATAGCCACAAAATCTTTGACAGTTTTCCATCTTGAAGCTGTCAGACTGATCAAATAAAGTATAACGCGTAAATTTGAAAAATGGTTTATGTCAAGCGACTACTTTTTCAAGATTGTGTCATGACTGTTGCTGGCATCCAACATATAACAAGTTCAATATTGAAAAATGATAGTATTGAACTGTCAATCCAATAAATCCTTAAACACAGAGATTGATCGTGCAGAGTAGGTTACCTGTTTGATAAATGAGGCCAAGCGTCATTTCAGAGATTGAAAGCTGCTGATCTCCAGAGAATCTCAAACAGGAAATAATTCCCAGCTGTCTGTTGCCTGTATTACTGGTCGGAGTCAGGAGGGCGTCCCCTGTCTCTTCTAGTTAAAAAATTATCCTCATGTTTTCTCATTTTAATTGAATTTCTGTGTTTGTAATGGCTCACACACGACTGATAAAACGGCTCATTTTACCATTACTGCAGTGAAAAATTCATTTATTTTTTTACCACTGGAAAGACAGACAGGGCCTGCTGAAAAACAGCTTTATGGACAATAAATGACAACCTTGAGGGTTTTTTAAAAAATGAACTCCTCAAACGTGACACACTAGGGTCTAAAGCTGGTTTCCCATGATCAGCAGCCATCATCTTCAGGCAGTTTTCAGACAGCAATCCATATATCCACCATGTTCATAAGCACACTGCTGCCTCCCCTCTCTAGGCAATTTAACACACAGTCCTCAACAGCTAGGTCTATTAAAGATGACCAGTTATTAGACAGTTTATCAGACAGATGCCTGGTAGCAGGATGTCTAAGCTCAGAGCCTCCTCGGTGCCCGGAGGGAGATAGGTATGACCTTGCTACTGCTTTATTGGATTCAAGTGCCTAGTGAGTGAAAAAATGACTTTTATTGCATCAAGTAAAAACACTGTTGCCTTATCTCCCAAATACGACAGACAGTAGACACAGTTCAAGTGCTACAATGTTAGTGCAGTACACATTAGATATTAGGTTGATGGGAATCAGAGAGAAGCCACAGATGGATGTAAACCACAGGTGAACACTGGCACCACACTGCAACCTGGTCTAACGGTCAACCCTCCACAACAACAACAACAACAACAACAACAACAACAAGAGTTTCAGTTGACACAAGCAAAGCACAGGGAGATACACAGATTTCAGAGAAGGTGGGTTAAAGTATACACATCTTTTTGGAGAGGAAAGCTACGAGGGTTGTCCGTCTCCATGGTTACAGCCCCATGGGAGAGAGGTGAGAGGTTAGATGTCAGGAGTTAGTGGGACCGGCAGGGCTGTAGGGAGTGGGGGGGCATCTGAACATGCGCCTGTGTGTTCATTAGAAGGTGACGGGATGTGAGCAGTAGCGGCAGAAATTAGCCCGGGGAGGTTACAGGGCTGTGCTGCTTTGACGCTGCAGTAATAGTCGAATGGCAGTCGCGGGGATGCTGTAATGTGCGTGTATGACATTTTCCACACTCACATTTTCTGAGCAGATTATGACTAATCATTAGTAACCATTTGTGCCCTCCAGTGGTCTAACATTGGGTGGGTTGTTATTGTTGTCGTTATTACTATTGTTGATGGGAATCGTATTATACAACAATAATAAGTCTAGAAATGTGCAGTTTGTGTATATTGCCACACTATGACATTTATAGAATTGGCTTTTTCCACAAGCCCTTAGGCTAAACATCCCCAGTTACTCATGAGAAAATTTTTGTCTTCAGGAGGGTAAAAATAATCGAGATTACGAAACTAGGTGGATTTAATAAGCTGTCAGGCATTATAACGTCCAAATCTTATGGTCCA
Source organism: Epinephelus moara (assembly GCF_006386435.1). Lineage (NCBI taxonomy): Eukaryota > Metazoa > Chordata > Actinopteri > Perciformes > Serranidae > Epinephelus > Epinephelus moara. The sequence goes on from NC_065525.1 coordinate 27,630,450, forward strand.
ATTTGATGCCTGGCTAGTGGTGGTGGCTGCACGAGTAGAAGAGGGGAAGGTGTGGGAGGGGAGAGAGGAGGAATGCAAGGAAGGGACTTAAGGGCCGTCCACACCAAGAACAACAACTATAAATATATAGTTTTAATACTATTTCTAACTCAAATGGATGGAAGAATTCATACCACTACTATAACCGCAACGTCAGTAGCAAACAGTATTGTTGGGATCACTTTCAGAGGGATTTGATGAACGATAGAAACACTGACAGCCAATCAAAATCCATTCAAATTTACAGGGCTTCACTTTCGTCATAGCAGATAACATTGCAGAGAGATTCATCATTCACTATGTTTACATGCACAAAATATTCATTTTTTTGCTCTTATTCTGAGAAAGACAACATTCCTACTAAGCTGTTTACATGGCTAATAAAATGAATGAATATTCCATTAATACTCCTGTTTACATGTAGCTGTGCATACTATGATTAACGTGCCCTAACATGTCGTTTATCACGTCACAATTCAGAGAAGTGGAACAGCTGGAGCCGCTTGTCATTTTGCTTCTTTGCATCAAAATAGGTTTTTTTCAAAGTTTTCTTAACGGTGGCGGGTTGTTGGACCTTGTGAACAAAGCTTCCAGCTTCCCTCTTTTATTCCTTCAACTACCTTCTTGAAAAGTTATGGGTTGCAATATTTGTCCAAAAACCTGTTGATATCCAAGTCTTTCATGTTAACAAGTAGGTGTGTTTCCTCTTCCGACCAGAAATGTTGGCTATTCTTTTGGGCATGCATCTGCAGCTTTGCAAACTTTTGGCGAGTCCGTTTATGTACAACATATCCATGACAACGCACAGAGCTTACTGTTAACATGCAAGAAGCCATGTGTCGCAAATTAGTAGGGAAGAACCCAAGCTGAGACGCATATTGCAAATGTCAAAACAGTGCTATTAAAACCAGAATAATTCCACATATCTTAATTGGAAAATGCTACATTCCTAATAACACCTAATTCAGAAAATCCAAATGGAATATGCTGTATATCAGAATACTGTCATATTCAGAATCATGGTGGAATATTAGTGTGCATGTAAACGTACCCATTGAGTATTAAAAAAAAACGTACCCCTGTTTGATAAGCACTCTTTCTTTCTAATGATGCTGGGGCTCACCCTCAGGATCAGTGTTAAGTGTTTTTTAGTATTAATGGAGCTGAGGAGATGTAGCCTACAGCAGTAATAGGTCATCAATATCCATTTTCTAGAGCTGGCGCATGCAGCACGTGTTTGGAGCTACTGTTTACAGAATGTTATCTTTCATCAGTGGGAACAGTCACACTGGTTATCGTTCTTTGTGAGGACCGCCCTTAAAGGAAAAGAGAGGGCCAGGGAAAGGGAAGAGTGGCACTGCCCCTGCCTCGTTACAGCCCTGCTCAGGGGGAAGTCTCTTACCAACCTTGGACCAAGACTCACTTGAGTGTGAGGCGAGGATCTCCATATGGGGCATAGGGAGAAATGTTTAGTACGAACTCCTTGGGCGGATAGGAGCTCCACCTCTGCTGCACTGTGCTGCTGTCATTGTTATTCCAAAAGTCTCTGTCTAGATCACTGCGGCCAAAGAGAGAGACAGGTCAGAGCAACACAACTATGGACAGCCTCGGCACCAGCCAACCATACGCAACAGGTGCTCCTGCTTTGATGCATTGGCTTGGTTTGAGGAAGAGGGTTGGTCTTACAGCCGCACTGAATGGGAGTTTGAAACAAAGCAGGCCCAGATTAATGTCTATTTTTCCACCTGAGGTTGACAGATCACCATAGTGGTCTGATTTGAAAATAAAAAAACAAGGGGGCAGCCTGGGGGGGAAAAGGCATTCACAAAAGCTTTTCATAAAGCAATGTGCTGTAGCAAAGACACAGAGAGATAGAGAGGGAGAAGCAAGAAAAGAGGAAGTCATAATCTGATGAATACATACAGCATGTGATTACATTCTGTTCATCTAGCATGGCACCACTGATGAAACACACTTGAGTAAACATTAAGAAGTCTGGCCCCCATCCTCGGCGTGAGCGGTGAGAGCGCATGAACGCATGGGACACAAGGCAGAGAGATAAATCGCAGACAGTCAAAGTAGAGGAGGAAAAAGTGAGCAGAATCACTGATGTCATACAAGTCACACAGCAGTGGTCAGAGCTGTAGCACAGGGACAGAGCGGGAGAGAAAGGCAGTGCACAAAGAGGAGGAGTTTGAAGCTGAAATGACCAACTGAGCACACCAATGCTGCTGGAGCCAGTGAGAAAGAAAATGCAAAAATTAAGAGACCGAGGGACTCAAGTCAGAATACATTCACATAGTCAATCTTTAGTGCTCAAAACCGTCCGCACAGAAATTAAAAAGTAAACACAAGACATTCAAAAATAGCTCAGACAGCAGCAGGCTATAGAAGAGAAGCAGGTTAATAGAGGCATTTTGTGGAATAAAGTATTGTACTTAGCATTACAAAGCTGACATTTTCCAGTATTGACCTCTAGCCTTGTTTCATCAAGAACAGAAAATACCTTAATCTTAGTTTGAGCCCTGCAAGAAGTGTTAAATCAAAATCCTCCCAAACATTTAAACTCCAACGATTTAACAAGGAGCGCTCAAGCCCCGCTCCGTTTACTTAAACCTGCACCATTTTAAGCCATGCAGAGGCGTGGCTAAAGGCCTGCACTTAAGGGAGACCTATCTTACAACCCATAAGATAAGTGCAGGAGCAGGCTCGTCCAGCCAAAAGCCTCACAGGTAAGATAATGCAGATTTAATCTATACTGATTAAATCACTAACCTTTCATTTAATGTCTACCCGAACATGCTCTTGTAGCGATTGTGCCCTTCAAGATAAAAACAACAGGCCTCATTTTCTGCCTTGTTTGTGTGGCATACATCACGGGACACAAAGCTGAACCAAATGGAGTTCATTATCACCAGATTATTCTACCCCAACCAGTTACCAGGCGCTTACTTGATGGCTTTCTTCTCCCCTCGCCCACGTGCCGAGTCTGGAGTGTCTGCTGTTTCCACTCCTGGCTTATTCCTCTTCCCCTTGAGCCAAGCAGAGGGAGGAGATGACAGAGAAAGCAGAGAAACAAAAGGTTAGCTTAGATTTGTCCTCTGAAGCTGTGTTTTTGCTATACTAATTTCAAGTGTAAATGCCTCGCCCATTATCTCAGGAACACTGTGCCATCAGTCCTTTACCTGATGGTCTCCTGATTACACTCATCAAAGTCAAATCAAATCTGCTGTGGAGAGCCATTTCTGACTATGATTATCATTCGCACCACCCTGAAATTTACATGGCAATTGCCTCTTTAAGGTAATCCGCTGGGTACTGGAGAGAAGCCTCTAGAAAGTCCCGCACCAGCCTGATTTCAAATAGCTAGAGCATGACCTGCTGTAACCATGGAAATAATGGCAATTTGAAGGCTTCGAAAAGTGAGGTCTGCTGGGCGCATTCTACTGGAAAAGCTCATTACAGTTAAAGGTGTTTCACACGTGTCACAATGCGAGTAATCTCTATTGACACTTTGCCACAAGTGGGACAGGGAGGGGATCAGTCTAAAGCTGCGCTGCCCCCCCAAATACCACACATGCCACCCTGAAAGTGATGCACTGATACACATCAAGGATAGGCGAGGATTCTCTGGCCCAGAAAATGAGTGGGAGGAAAACACGTGGAGCTGCCACTGTGGCTTGGCTCGGACAATTGGATTTTAAGTTGAAGGGTAATTTCCTGTAGTAGGCTTGCTTCGTGGGGGCTGAGCATGGAGCTTGAGACAGGAGATCTTGGACTGGGCAACCTCCCTGCTTCCACTTTTCTCTTGTAATGAGCCTTCATGATAAGCCTTACCAGACCTCACTAGCGTTCTGCTATGTGGCCCTAACCACACTGACGACATATCAGGTTTTTGTGTTTTGTCATGAAGATGTCAGGCTCTGGTTGGCGTATTACCACATATGGTGTATCATTAAATATTTTTTTTTTCTCTCTCTGGGTATGCCAGTCTACATCCATGCCTCTTTTATGTAATGCTCAGTGGGAAGGGCAACATGACATGGCCAACATACTTAATTAGCCTAGCAAGCTAACAACAGCCTGATGATCAAATTAAAGCCCTTTTCACACATGCACTGCAAATCAAAAATATCTAGACATTACCCAGAGGAGCTGTACGTGAGAACACAAATGTCCGAATCAGTGGGATTGCACATTAAACAGACTTAACCCTGCCAGCTCAATACAAAGTACATCGCTAGCTTAGCCTAGGGAGATCCAAGACAAGGTATTGCTAAGACAAAATTTGTAGGAAAAGGCAATAGGCTGTATGACGCACATTTAGTTGATGAAATGTAAAAACACCTTTTTTTTGTTCTGTGTATAGGCTACACATTTTTTTTTCTTATTATTTTTTTGCCAAAGCCACAGGGAGCCACTGGAGAGGGCCGTATGAGGAGCAACAGGCTGCCTACCCCTTGTCTAAGTGGAGAGACAACGAGATTTGGAAACTTCTGGCAATAAGAGCAGACGCCATGCTGTCAGACAAATTCAAGGAGCAGCAAGAGACGTGGTTTTACGACCAAATTATGAACCGGCTACATGACCACGGTGTAATGTGCATCATGTCCTGCCTCCTGCAGGCTCTATCTAGGCACCACTCCTCACTTAAACCAAACGGAGTACTACATGTAGGTGAGAACACTTCTGACATGGAAAATCTCCTGTTGTGTGCAACATGTGTAAAAGGGAAACTACAGACAATGTGAAAACGGTTTGAAATACCATTTTGGTTTTTCATTAAGGTACTATATTCATTCATGGCACCTATTTCCCTGTTTGGTAGATGTGGTTATTTTGTTTCATTTTGCCATAAGTACTGAGTAATGCATGTGTCCTGCCAGTGTCATTTTGAGGTGACACAGAAAGCACAGGATGTGAAAAATTTTACATTTTTCATACTGATCATAGAAATATTCTGATTCCAGAATTGTTATTTCTGTAAGTGGACTTGCAGCTGCATCAGTCTAAGTAGTGGAAGTCTACTTCCTCCCACTCCTTTTCGGTTATTTAAATCAAAGTAACTATATTGACCATTGCCTTTACATTATGCTTTTCATTATTAGTAAATACTACTTTCTCTCTGTCTTTCTGCTTGTTTGTATGTTCATGTCTTTTTTTCACATTTGAAATATCAAGTACCCACTTTTGTTGCCATTTTTCTGTCACTGTTTATTATTTATTATGTAGCTACGTAGATGTAGGAAGATGACATCCCCATTCTTCATTGTTTCCCCAACCACCAGAAACAAAAACCAATGGACACAACATCAGACATTTAAACTTCTGAACAAACTGGAACCAGGCAAAACATGCTAAGGAGAAGCTTCTCATAATCTTCAGTGATTCAGGGGAGGCTTTGGCAATGTGAAAACATAATGACCAGATAAAAGCCCCACAGGCTGGCTGAGATTTTAACGCTGTATATAATTCTGTTTCTATATTATGATTGATTTGTTCTAACAGATGTCAAACATGGAGGACTACAGTTGTAGAAAACAGATTTCACAATATAAAAATAGCACAAAAAAAGTTCAATTGTAAAAGAAATAAAATGTAGGGAATGGTGAGGAATACAACAAAAACCTTTGGGGTCTGTTAAACAAATGGAGTGAATTTTAAATGTCTAAATAATCTAACAGTTTTGCTAAAAGACACCAAATACCGGCCACATTCATCAGGTTAATTCTGGGTAGAGTCAAAGTTGATCCTGGTAAAGCCTGACCCTTAAGGCACATCATCTATTATTACAACGGGTTATGGTGCTATTTGCAGTTTGTGTTGTGTCATTATCATTAAAAATGCAACCTAGAAAGTAATGGCTTATTGGCCAGTGTAAGCTGCATGTGTTTTGTGCCAGTGGGCTTTGTTGGCCTGGTGTGTATTTTATTGTCATTGGCAGTTTTGTTTTAATTGGTGAGAAAAACCTTTGTTGTCTGTCCAAAGCAAGCAGATTACTTTGTCTTTGAGAAGAATAAAGCATTGGGTCTCATTATTGCCTCACGTTGTGGCAGTATCAGCCAGGATCACTCAGTTTGGGTCTTAAAGGCACCAGTAAGGGTGAAGTCCTGTTTTTTTCAGGGCACAAAGAGAGAGATTTTTGGTTTTAAATGCCCTCTAAGGTGTAGATTTTTCAGAACTCCGATTACTTAGTGTCTGTGTATGAATGTAAACGGAGTGTTTGGGAGACGATGATGTCATCTCCTCAATTCGCACATGCCCGTTTTCGTTCTATGTAATGAGCATGCACCAGAAAAAATAACAATAGCGGACTAGCAGTTTTTTTTTGTTAGCATTGCTTGATCTATTGACAACCACTTCAAGGATGAACGTAGGCGTCAGCAAGGTGCAATTTTATTTACTCCACCTTGGCATCAGCAGTTTAAAGTCTACCTGAAACAACGGTGTGGGATCAGGCCCTGTTGAACCAGCAGATTGTGGGACAATTTTGAGATAGAGATTGTTGTTGATGAGGTGTGGAGGGGGAACTTCTGTCTAGATCATTGCTCATATCTTTCAGTGACCTACTCCGTCCTTATATCGAAGGGGAATCAACGGTGATGAGATCTCCAGTATTGTTAGGGGTCTTGAAGAAGAAAGCCTATACACTTTACTACCTTTGTGATGAGATGAAACTGCTGAAGACGGCGAACACCAGCAAGCTTTCAGAGTTGTTTTTCGTTCTAGTTTGGATGGAGATATTTTGTAAAACTCAGGTTGTGTGGACAGATTAATTTTTTCAAAGTAAGGGGAGAAAACAATCTGTTTTCAAAAACATCTGTATACATGTAGACAGGGCCTTAGGCTCATTCAAAATTCTAGACACCTATCAGTGATCAATGAGCACCATGATTAGTATTACACAATAAGTGTAAGATACCTTCCCCTCCAGAAGCAGAACGATCAGCACCGTGACACCAAGTGCAAGAGGTGTTTGCAAAAATTTTCTGCCCACCTGTCTCCTCTATATAGACAGATTCGATAAGGCTTGGCAGCATATGCCCAGCATTTACACCTGCCCATATTCAACCTGTCTTTATAACACAAACCCACTGAGCACGAAACACTGGAGGAAAAAATCCCAGAGAGGCAATCAGCCGGAGGGTATATACGAGTTTCTAAAAGAAACTGAATTGACTCAGATCTATGTATGATGCATGCAATGCTCATAAATAGCAGAAGCTTATAGAAATGCAAATTGAGCCAAGGCTTATATGCTGAGCATCAGAACCTAGCAGGCACAGTGACGTAGACACGACAAGGTCTGGATAATAGATATCATTTCAAACTACAGTCCACACCTTGGATATTGTGGCTTTGGATTATTGTTGGACCTGTTACAAAGCCAGAGTTGACAATAGCACCGCTGAGCAAAAATGATAAAGCCCACAATGGCACTCGGTAGCAAAAATGATATCCATCACACACAAGGAAACAAAACCGCTCATCTGTTGTATAATCAGCACCAACCTGAAATAAAAGGTCACCAAATGAATAAACATAGATCTGACGGGAACGACTAGTTAAACAGCTGCATACAAGAGGTGTGTTTGTAATTTAAACACTGACTTCTACATCAACAGTGTCTTTATAAGCCATCATGGGAGTCTATATACTGAGCACATCACATGTTCTCTGCCAGCATTAAGATCATTCATGATCCTCTATAGTCTGCCTCAGGCATTTAATAGCTGCTCTCATTGGCTTGACATGCTAGCTGAATACATAAAATGACCTCATATTTTGTACACCATTTTGAAAACACAAGGATGCATACAATCCACCATTAAAGCTTCACATCTGCATGCCCAAGAGGAAGACCAATACAAAAAAATAAATTACATAAGCACACAACAATAAATACAGTATTCGTGTACGGCAATTTCTGGAGAGGCAAAACCATCTGAATCTCTGTCAGGCAAGGACAAGCTATCAAAGGAAACTCATGTATCATTCAATGCTATCGTAAAATTTTCAGGAAGGTGGGAAGACACAGAGGATGAGCTAGCCTAGAGTCCGGTACAGAAAGAGGGGTGAGAGCTGAAAATAGAAATCAGACTTAAAAAAATAAATAAACAGAGGCAGTCAGAAGGAGATGAAAATAAGGACAGTGCAGGACGGTACGTGAGACAAAGAGATGTGAGGGAGAGACAGGTGCGGAGAGTGAACTGAGAGAAACAATGAGTGACAGGAAGTCCCGAGTGGATTGGATGTGAAAACAAGAAATGGACGGGCATCCAGTCCCACGATCCTCATTTCCATACACACACGCAAGCTTCAAAACCATCTCCTCCACCTCTCCTCCAGCTCATTCATGAGAGTGGATAACAAACACGCTGCTTCTGTCTTCAAGGGAGTTGCGGAGACTGTAGGGATCCATAGTGATGAACATAACAAAGCTCACCAGCTCTGAAGACAAGAAACAATAACGGAAATCAGCTTAATAGCCCAAATGAGGGTTAAAGCATACCAATGGAAGAGTGAGCTATTTCCCCCCCTCATGCTCTACTCAAATACCCCTGAAAATACTTGAGTCTAATTTAAACCAGCCGTCTTTTTGTTAACCGACAAAGGGTTTCACACGATTACAGTATTCAGTGCTGTCTGGCTCTGAGCCATGAGTTCAAAATAGCTCCAACTGATATGATGAACCAATTATGAGACACATCGCAGCAAGCCTTAACTTGGACCAAACAAATCCTCCAATCCAATAACACTTTTTAATAATCAAACCCCAACAGAGAGTGTTGTGAAGTCTAGTGCAGTCGATGAGCAGGTGCATCGTACTGAGGCCCCCAACACAGGGAGCACCAGCCCAGTTGCCAGAAGAAAATACGGGCACTGTTTGTCTCAGCAAACCCAGGATATGATACATCTGTCGTTTTATACCTATTATATCAACGTTTCTAGAGTGACATAATTCGGATTACATGTATATTATCTGACGTTCTCATCAGGAGGAGGAGGAGATGGCGGATGGCATGACCTTGGCAAGATGACTGCCAAGAAGCAGACCACCATTCGAGACCAACACACAACAAAACATTGTCTTTTAGACATTGCGTCATTTCCAGCCAGGACTGGGCCACCAAATCCAGGCATTTTAAGTCAAAACATGATCTTTTCCTAACCATAACCATTTGGTGTTTGTGCCTACACATAACCAACATTAACCACAGCGTTGTTGAAACGTAAAGGAATTATATATGCTACATAATAACGTACAAATCTTACATATCTAAAATGTGCAATGCCAATATTTAATCTGCCAACAGAATAAGGCTTTTTCTTTATCTTGAAATATGAATTGTTAGTTAAAGTTATTAGCATTACAAGTTAACTATTACTGTTGGCCAAACAAATTTAAAGCTTCTCTCACAGTCGTGCAGCTGCCTTGATCAGTTTTACTATTGTGCTTACAAACATTAATGATGCAATTAAATCTCCAGCAGCATCAGAGAGGTTTAATAATTTAGACTGTGTTATAATATAATATTACTTCCTAGATTCCAATCAATAGTAGGTTGTAACCCTGTGTTTTCAGTTTTATCACTGCGGCGACTACCTATACATATACAGTGGTGTGAAAAAGTGTTTGCCCCCTTCCTGATTTCTTACTTTTTTGCACGTTTTCCGCACTTAAATGTTTCAGATCATCAAACAAATTTAAACATTAGTCAAAGATAACACAAGTAAACACAAAATGCAGTTTTTAAATGAAGGGTTTTATTAATG
>NC_065525.1:27641171-27758080 GCF_006386435.1 Epinephelus moara
GGGGGCAAACACTTTTTCACACAGGGCCATGTAGCTTTGGATTTTTTTCTTCCTCATTAATAAAACCCTTCATTTAAAAACTGCATTTTGTGTTTACTTGTGTTATCTTTGACTAATGTTTAAATTTGTTTGATGATCTGAAACATTTAAGTGTGGAAAACATGCAAAAAAGTAAGAAATCAGGAAGGGGGCAAACACTTTTTCACACCACTGTATATATATGGATTGTGCCTTCAGGTTACTTCAGTTTTATTATGCTACTTCTATGTTGTAACCATGGACTTCATAATAAAGATGGACTAAATGACAGCTGCCCAAAGTGAAGCCAAAACACCTCGACGCCCCCTGGTGGCTGGCTGCAGTAAAAGTAATAAGCCCCAATGTTTTCAGATGAAACGGGGCAGAAAAACATGATTCCAAAGAATACAGTGACACAGCACTCCATTCCCAGGACACTGTACTACCAAGAAGAACGACAGCTTCAGTTGTTTCAGCCAGGGCCCCAAAAATGTTTGCATTCATGGACACAAAGTCTAAGGAATAGTCGTTATGACAGGAGTAGAGGAGTAAGTCAGGTGATGGCGTTATAGAGCAAAAAAGTCTGCGGAGGGTCACAAGACACTGGAAAATCGTACATAAAATAATAATTTATACAATAAAAAAAAAAAAAAAGCTTCACACAGTAATTACAGTATGTTGATAAAAAGGGCTGAAATATGCTGAGATGTCAGATTGTGCCAACTATCTTTAATGAGTTATCAACACTTAATTACTAATTTTCATGTGTTTATTTGCTGATTCAGGTATTTGTAGAAGTGATGTTTTAAAAGGGGCAGGGGGGCCCGCTGAGGCTCCATCTGTAAGGGCCCCAGATTTTTTTTTTGCTATGGGACTGCAGATGAGTGAGTAAAGACTTGGCGTTGGACTGCCCAGGGGGATGCTGAGGGTTTTCTGGAAGAATCCAGACATGAGAGGAGACAGAGTGAAACTACCACTCTCTCTGTCTCAGTTGGCAGTGCACTGCCTTCCAACACCCAGCTGTGTTTGTTTGCTGTGAATTAGCAGACAGCAAGAGTCTACATGCTCACTCAATATTACCCACATCACACCATAATTAGAGAGGAGTGCACTATTAAAATGGTCGTCCGCTGATAAATCATCGGGCGATCATTCGTTTACAGCATCTGTCAAAACAGCCTTTTTTTTGCCTTTTTTTATATCCGCATATTTGTGTGTATCAAGAAGCAAGAAATCACAGACATACAATTTACATAACGCTATCTGTCACTTAAATGTCACTGGTCAAGGCTTTAAATCCAAATATGTTCTTATCATAATTTTCCAAATTGCTGACAATTCCTCAAAATTCTGTAATTATTGATTTCCACATCCTCCCTCTCTTCTGATTGGCATAATTACTATCATCCTCCTAACAACTGTGAACTCCTGACTCCCACTTAATGCAACCAAAATACTGAAGGTTGTTGATACAAGCCCAACAGGGACCAAATCAGTCTGTGAATCTGGTCAGGTCCAATCTCAACTCCACTCACAACTATGTCACGGATCAAACAGCACAGGGCTCACAGGAGCAAGCAGAGGGTTTCTGAATGCCAAACAGCCGCTGCTGCTCAAACAGATGTTAGCTGCACCACCTCTGATATCCAAAAATCCCACCCAACACCTACAACATGAGCCCCTGCTGACAATCATCAGCCCCACAGTGCGGCAGCTTACCAACCATGTGACCGTATATTTTGTTTTGTTGTTACCACCTTTGTCTCTAATTATAAAAACCCCTAATAAAGACAGACATTAAAACAAACAAATAAATCAGTACAGTACAGAAGAGCACTTGCTGTGAAAGCTGAGTAAAAAATGTGAAGTCGCTTGTAAAAAAACGTTATTGGCTCAGCGCATATATTCTAAAAATTTCATGCTGATGCATCTATAAACAGCAATAAGGAAACAGACTTAGCAGGCAGCAGAAGGGGACGATAGCATTCAATGCGCAGTTTTTCCAGGGGGCTTAGATAACAGAAAGCCAAGCAGGAGGGAGGCTTCAGGATGACTGCACATGAGGACTTTTAAAATAAAACCCATCGCACTGGTTGCCAAAGCTAAAACACCGAAAGCAACACTCACCCAAAATGTCTTGTCTATTAACCTATGAATCATAACCAAAACTGGCATGGGCCCACTCGCAACTGACACGTGAAGCTTGAGGCAAACATTTGTCCTTATGAAAGCTGACACTGTCAAAGAGTACACTCGGAAACATCAAAAATGAAAGTTTTAGACGTGGCCTGGCTTGTGGTGGCTTGATGTGAAAAGAGCATTAACCACTGAGCACTTCTTTTTACCTAACGAGGATATTTTGTGCAGCCTGCATGAATGTGAAGTACGCTACATACAGTATGCATCTATAATAAGGGGACTCACTTGAAAGTAACCGTGTTAATGCAAATTATACTGTACATGCATCCTAATCATGTGTTCAGGGAATATAGGGCTACCATGGAACATAACAGATAAAGAGATCAAGGGAAGTGAGGGAGTGGAGACAGTTTCTGAAACAAGAACAGATTGTATAGCTGCAGCGCCTTCATGGTTGTTAGTCACATATAGAGAACATTGCACCTACAGATATTAATATGGGAAAAAAGATTTTGAACAAGATTACTAGTTTTTATCCTTTGTCAAAGTGCAGAGCATCATCAATAACAAGTTTATCATCATAGAAATGACTGCTGTTTGTCTCAGTCACACTTTATTATTTTGTACATTAAGCTGCTGTGTTTACACATCAGTGGGCGCCTGACATTTTTCCAAAAGTAAGTGGTCTGAAGACAAAAAAGGGCTTAATTAACTTCTTGATGCCACTCTGTTACCCCCGCCATCAAACACAAGCACACAGCCTGACGTAACCAGGGTAAGATGTACTGATAAGCAGGAAAAATAAGACATGCACAGCATGCCCACTGAGGCCACATCCACACTAATAGTTAGTCCTAAAATGTGCTGAAACGAAAACGATCTCTACACATGTGCGTTTTAGCTCTTTTTTTTTAGAATAAATGTGCGTCCATACTAAGACACCTGAAAACGCATTTTGCACAACCATTCACGCACACTAGGCATGCACGTACCAGTGTAAACAGTAAACAGATTGTTAACTAAGCAGTCTGTTGCTCAGTTCCAGAAAATTCTCCAGAGATGGTGAAAAGTAAGGCCAGAGATTTCTCTGCTTGGACCAACACTGAGGGGGGACTTAAAGTAACACGACTATGTAGGTCAAGGCGGCAGAAAAGAGATTGGTAGTCGTTACAAAGTAAATACAGCAATGTATTGGAGCGGTAACGGGCGGGAGCATTATCCATTGCTGGAGGAAGCCGTGGCAATGGGAAAGAAGTATCCACGCAAGAATGATAAAATCACAAAAGGTTTGATGATTTATCTATGTTTTGACTTGACACATTGTGACTAACAGGACGAGGGATGCACCAATTTATCGGACGCACATCGTTATCAGACGATATTTGCCTTGCTGACTGCCATCGGCCTATCAGCAAATAAAACACACACACGGATAGCAGTGGCCAATGTTTTTCTGTTGTGCCACATCAATTTTGTGCAGGCTAAGAAGCAGGGCTCCAAACTCACAGCGTCCTGTCCCCTGGGGATACGAGAAAACATGTTTGAAATGAACAGAGATCTTCACCGGGATGCCGTCAGGACGAAAGGATGCCTTAAACTCACCATCCACCCTGTTATTCACCTGATAATGTTACATTGTGAACAACAAATCCATGTTGAGGAGCAGGAGGAGAGCTACTAAACATTAGTTGTTAGCAGCCCGTGGCCAGAACTAACTGCTGACAGAGGTTGCACTGAATTACATTAAAAAGCGTTCAAGTTCTCTTCGGTAAAAATGAGTATTGGGTGAAAGTAAATTATAACTTTCTCATGTGTTCAATGTAATCTGTGGGGGGGGGGGGGTTTAGAGAAACTTAGAAAGGGAATTGTAATATATTATATATGGTAAAAAGGCTTTTAAAGCAGTTATTTTTTTATGGTTTTTATGTTAAAGGAGGTTATTATAAAGGTTGTTTGATATATGTGTACGATTAAATTTGTGCTCATTTAAAGGTAGTGTAATGAAGGGCGTTAAAATTGTTCAGTTATTTTTTATAATGAAGATTTCTATGTTTCCCTGGCACAAAAGGGAAATAAATAAAAACAAAAAAAAAGAAGAAAAAACCACCATCGGTATCTGTAATCGTTATTTTAAACTTCAGCATTGATATCGGCCCAGAATTTCACATCGGTGGATCTCTTTATAAGATCCAATTGAGGGGGAATGTGGGTGACTGCGTCATTGATTCCAAGCCTCTTGTCTCGCCTACCACACTAAAACACAACCCCAAAATTTTCAAACTAAAACGGGGTCAGCAGCGTTTTCAAAGATCTTTTTTTTTATGGGTTCCAGTTACAGATACTGTGGATGCTCGGTGTAAACGCAGCAATAGTTATGCATTTATAAAACATGTGTTAGTGTGGATGAAGCCTGAGATAGAAGCACATCATGCTGTCTATGAGGATGTAGTTAATAGTGGCCTTCACAGGGTCATAAGTCCAACATATTGTCAACTTATCCCAGGTCTCCTCTGCTCTGTGGCTGCTGCGCTACACCGTCACAGGATAGAAATAAGATCCATTTACAGCAGAGAGGACTGAGGGCACGGCACAGCGCAGGCAGAACTACCTTCATCCACAGCTGGAACCCAGGAGTCATTCACTGCTCCATTTACTTTAAAGTGGAATATCAAATATAACACAACGTTCCAGTGAAGCAAACAATACAAAGATTATGCTGTACTACTGTCCCATTTCAGCACAGACCATTTCCTCCCTGGTGTGGTATAACGTTATCGACCAGTTGCCTAGGTACAGTCACCTTCTGGGGATTTAAGCAAAGCTGATGACATAATGTAGAGAGGCATGTGCTGTGTGGAGCCCGCTGCAATGCCAAATCCTGCCATCTGTGGACCAATAAGTTTCACAGCAGTGCGATGGCGAGCTGAAACAAGTTGGAGCCAACATTAAACTTGAAATAGGTGACCTATGTTCCTGGGTTGTACAAGCACAGGATGAATCAGAAATCAATTAAGTTTAAAGGCATGCAAATCTAAAAGAAATCAGCCAAGTGAAGTGGCACTCAGCCGTACAGCTCTGTCTGCCTAATGAGTGGTTGCCTCCCTTTAATCAATCACATTTCATACCACATAATCACAATGACATGCCCTCTATTGGAGGTCAGTCTGCTTGATCTGTGTTCTGTTTCTCCTCAATGAGTGGACTGGTACTGATGCTGTATCAGCACAGTTTACTGATGTTGGAGCGGCGTCTGTCTGAAGGTTTAATTAGTTTGAGTCTGCACTGCTGTGATCACGTGCACACTGACGCAACTGTGGCCATTACTTCTCTACAGTACTGTTGTTAAACACATAATATTTAACATTTCCACATTAAAATGTACAAAAACAACGGAGGCTATGTTATATATTTTCTTGAGTTGTGTACTTAATTTATCCCAAATGTTTCCAACAATGTTCAAACCTAGAGAAATCTGTAATTTTATTCAAGAAATGGTGCATGTCATGCCTTTACCCCCTCTAGCTGCTTTAACTTCACACAGAAACACCAAACGATACGTCATTGTAAATCATACAATGTCACAGAATTGTAATAAAAAGCGTAGTGCAGGAATGAGTCCTAAAACCTGGAAATGAGTTTGCATTTTAGCACTCCCAGTTCCCTCGTCCTGAAGTCACTGGGTTTTCTTAATGGGCTGTTTGTTAGATGCCTGAAATAAGGTCTGTGGTTTACATAAGCTCAAGAGACTTTCATGTTTTGCTCTGTGACATAAAATACTTCATGCCAAAAGTATTGGCCGTAGAGATGTCTGCCTTCTCTTGATTAATGGAACAAGACGGCACTTGGCTTATGGTGCCCAAATCGCAAAAAAACACCCACTTTTGTTACAAGGGAAACATGCATCTCCTCATGGACAAGAGGCTTGTACTTGTGACAGTATGAGATGTAAACATTAATGATGTCCACCTCAGCTGAGCTGTAATGTTACCTCGCTCAGTGGTGCTAGGTGATCTAGCAGTAAAACATATATGCCACAGAGGAAGTTTTTAAATGGAACAAAATGTTGGGGCAACAACTACTTTGCATGCATACAAACCCAGAAAATGACACCACTTTATAGTTATTTGACATGATGCGCTATCTAAGGTTTTCCCTGGGGCCCATCTGTCTGAAAACCCTGCGCACCGATTGCTACAGTTTCTAGGTTGAACATCATTTTTCCTAGAAACAGTGTGAAACTGTGCAACAGGCTTTGAGGTTCATTTTCTCCTGTCTGGTGGGTGTGTACCAAGTGTTACCCAATCAGTAGTGATATGTGTATAAATGCTGTCATATTAAAAAGGCAGCACACTTGTGTAACACAACATAAACAACAAGATGCTCAATGCACCAGTGTTTCTGTTTAAATAAGCACTTTGCTAAGATTTGTCAAGGCTGAATGTGCCCCCGTTCTCCTCAATGTGCTGCTACTGTAAACTGCTCAATCCCCCATTTGTATGCGCTGTCAATTTGGGTAGCTATCTTTCAGCAATTTTCCCACGTTTCCCTGCTGCTTTCATGTTTGGTAATGTTTGGTAATCCTCTCAGAAAGATGCCTGAGCTCCTGAAAATTTGTTCTTGACCCGGTACCATCCCCTTCAAATAATAACACACATGGGAAGCAAAAAAAGGTGTCTTCTCTGACAAGTTAGCTTAGCCATTATTTCCCTGGAGATACACTCCACCTTGAATCTGATTACTTTCACCAGCAGTTTGGTTTATGACAATATCCCACGGCCTGGGGCACTGACATGTTTAATCTCGAGTTTTTTTTCAAAAAGCAGAATATCAAATTCATGCCAAAGAGGATTATCCACATAAATCATTGTAACTGCAGTTACTATCTTATTTAAAAGAAATACTAATGTCTACAAGCAAATGACAACAACAGCACTTGGCAAGCAGCCAATCAAATTGCAGCAGGGCAACAGGCGATCAGCTCTGGCCTTGCACATTGTTGTTTTGGCATGTGGTTCTCCGGAGCCAAGCACAATTAAAATACCATTTTAAAGCTATTAAAGCCAGCCACTGACCTTAAACTGTAGAATAATGATACATAACAGACAGAATATGTCATGCATTAATCCAGAGATATGATAATTAGTTACTCAGTGCCTCCAAAACCAGACTTTTTACTCTGCTGCCTGCAGGTGTGGCTACAAGGGGTCAACAAGTACTTTTACTCATCGTTCTTTAAGCATATTGTTGCTTATGCTTGTGTATTTTCACTTGAGTGGGACTTGGATGCAGGACTTTTACTTGTAATGGAGTATTTTCACACTGTATTCGGCATTTTTACACAAGTAAGAAATCTGACTTCTTCCACCACTGGTAATATGTTTTCATTAATAACTGTCGTGTAACTGAAAATTCTCAGTTCAACAAGACTGCACATAATATTTGCACATATTTTCATAATATTTGCACACACTGTTGTTTCTCCAGAGCACCAACATGTCTTTTTCAAGCACAATCACAGCAGACAATGTTTATTAAGGCTCTCTGAATATTAAAGCATGATAAGATGGCAACAAATGTGACTGGAAGCTACAGTATATCTGTTAGTGAAGCTTGTGTGTACGTGTGTGTGTGTGTAAACTCACCAGCTTGCGTTGACACCAACCACAGACGCCACAAAGAGCCACCAGCCAAACAGCACACACTGTCACTGCGAGGGAGACCAGGAACACACTGAGGGACACTGAGCCTGTGCACACAAACACATACACAAGTGAGAGAAAAAAAACATGAGTGATCCTTTTTTGCATACATGGTTGAATTTTCTCCACCATGTGTAAAATAAAAACATGGGATTTTTGCTACAGAGCTGATTGCATGCCACAGTGAATCATGTTGTCAAAGGGGGGCAACCCAAAACAAAGCTCTCCCTCTACGTCGTCTAATTGAATAGCCAGGCAGAGCTGCCATTTTTACATTCTGTCATAAGGAGCTGAGAAATACAATCTCATCACTACCCCCTTCGTGCCGGAGCATTTCAATACCTTTCCAATAAGGGCTGCAGCCAGGCATCACTCAGTTGCACACACATCACTGTCATGGTGTCACAGCTTGTTAACTGACAGGCTGAAAGTGAAGGGAGGAGGGGGAGGCGGAGGAGAGGAGCGAGGAGGGGAGGGGAGGCTGGGCTGACAATACAAGAGAGCTCATGATTAATGGGTATCAGTAGATGCCCAGTGAGAGAGGTGGCTCTGGAAGAGTCATAAAAAAACATCATCTATTGCTGAGAGAGTGTGCTTGTGTGTATGCGTGTGTGAGAGACAATTCACGCCTGCACCTGTGCGCCTGCGTCTGTTTACATTCTTGTTATGATACTGCTACAATAAGTGGATCCAAACTCGTGAGCACTTTGCGTTTCAGGCCGCAAACATTTAAACAATCCAGCGGCCTTCACTTTAGAGGACAAGCATATAAAGCCTCATTGAGCTTTGATATTTGCGCGGCGGAGAAGGATGCTAATGTATTCAAATTTGTGATTCCCTTCTAACAATTCTGATTTCTAAATATACAGTGATAAACAGGTGTCAGGATGCATTTTCACACCGCTGAGTGACAAACGCTGACAAACACCCATGCTTTCCTTTCAATAACTGGGTTTGTCTTCTCCCCAATTGCTACCTCCTTCCCTTCCTTTACTTGTCACAACTGGCCTTTTCATCTCACTCCTCCATCCGATCTCCGCTTTATTCTCCACCCTGCCGTGTCCTCTGGGAACGCACCATCTCAAAAAGGAGGAACAGTGGTGGGTAAACTTGTTTCATATGGAAAATAAGAATGGGATCAGCAGCACTGTATTCCACAGTCTTCACTCAGTCTCAAATGCTGTACTGAAGTCGACGTGACACCTGAGGCCACTTGCCGTTTTAAAAAAGAGAGAGAGCGTACAGAAAAGCTGATTAGACTAGTACTGTTAGACAGTCCTTTAAAATCCCAGGAGAACACAAATTCTGTGGTGTGACTGTAACAAATAAACCATTTAGTTTGTGCATTTGCACAAAAGTATGTATGGAAATGTTGGAAAGGAGGGATATCTTGGGCTGTGGATGAAGAGACTGTTCACTTTTCCAGGAGAGATGGAGGTGAGTGAACTTTACAGAATGGCTGATGTCAGCTTTGCAGCGAGCCTTCAATAAAACCAAGATAAAACTTCTTCATAATTTTACTTCCCTGTGCAGTTCTTATGTTCATTGTCCTGACTTGTCCTGACTAGAACTGGCCGTCTATATACTGTGCATGGTGTTACCAACTGCTTCTTTTCACCTGGCCTGCTCATTCTGTGGTTTTTAAGGTGGTTTCAGACAGCAAGCTGTTTCCGACGTTGTCTTCATTGTTTCTGATGTTAACGCAGCGGTCACGCTTCCATGTTTCTTATGTTATGTTTAAAGGGATACTATGCCGATTTTCAACCTGCTTTTGTTAAAACATTGTAGGTCGTAAGTTAACATTAACTAAAGTAAACTTCCCTCCTTAGGGCCTGTGTACACATAGCGTTTTCTTTCTCAGCGCTGGCATCTTTTTTCAAATGCTCCTAATGAGGAGCGACCATATGCAGCCACCTAGAGAAAAAGCGTCACGCCCAGTGTCTAATTTCACAGTGTTCTGCCTTTTTTGTGCGGCCGCTCCAAGCCAATCTCTGAACTTTTCTGAAAGGCACCAGTGATGTCACTGAAGCGTCTTAGCTGGGTTACTGTCTACTGTCACATCAAAGACAGAAAAGCTCAATTATTGGGAGCAGATGGGCTGGCGGACACTGGATGTAAGTCTTGTGCTTTTTCCATCGTTCACTTTGTAAGCTTGAAGTTGATTGTATCAACCCCCATGTTACTGTCGTGTTATGTGAGCTACCTGGCTAATGTTAGTGTCAAGATATTGTTATCACAGAAACAAAGCCCATGCGCAGCAAATCATTAAAAGAAAGTGCATTATTATTGCCTATTTCTCACCTACAATGTCTTTAGAAACATATTTTTGTGCACTGTATGGTTGTAATACGATAATGTGTGAACAGGAAGTGGGCACGAGACTGTTTCCTTTACTAGGCAGTGCTGATCAAATATGAACCAAGACTTTGTTACTGCGTTGCCTGTTTCTGGCCTTAAAGGGTTTAAAGTGTTTTCAGAAACATATTTAACTTCACCATTTAACTGTAATTCCAGATCATTTGTTACCAGCTGGCTACCATATTGTTTCATGTGGCAAAAGAGCCAAGCTTACCAGCGAGTGTGTTTACTGGTCTGATAGTATGCAGTGCATTCTGGTAGTTGTAGGTTTTTGTACCTTTTGAGCAAAGCAAATGCCAGTGCCCCTTTCCTCTGTTTTCTTTGGTCATATAACACCAATTTTAAAAGTACTTACATCTTTCTACTCCATAGACAGCCTAGTTTTATTAAGAGACAAATCTGTCACCAGATAGAAGAGCTCATTGGCTGTTAGTAATGACCACAAACACCATGTTTTGTAGAAAGTCCCAGTTTTCTGTGTGATTATAATAAGTGTTGGGCTTGTTACTTTAAAATGTAATTTATTATCAATTAGTAGTTCCTTTTATCACAAGTAATGAGATTACCTTACTTATTACTCCCTGCCAACAGTAACTCATTACACTACTCGTTATATTACTTTTCTGTCACACCCCATAAAACTGGTGTTTGCGTTTCTCCCCAAAATTGAGATGTGCGCCTCTGTGTAAACGTCAGGGTAATCTCGGCTAAGAGTAGGCTACCTAGCCTCTATTTACCTGGGGATTTCTGTTGCCTGTGACCGGTATTTTCCCAAGGCTGTGTCCAAAAGACGGAGAGTCACTCATGGAGCAACATTTCACCCACCACATATCCAACCACACGTTTCATTACTTCTTTGTAGCTTGCAGTTAAGGTTTTATCCAGTGTAGGGCTACAGCCGACCTCCACGGTCGAGAAGGGCTTACCTTCGGTGAGGTGTATTTCCTGGAGCTTCACGTTATTGTGTTGTCTATCGTAGTAGCTGAGGTTTCAGACCGGAAGTTTAAGGACGTGTTTTTCGTAGTGAGGAGAGTGACCGGAAGTTTAAGGACGTGTTTTTCGTAGTGAGGAGAGTTTGAGTCCGACTACCTGCAGCAACAGTGTTCTTGTCATCTTTCCTCCTGACAAAATCAAAGTAACGTTCTTGTCATCTTTCCTCCTGACAAAATCAAAGTAACGGGAATATTTCCAGCCGCGAACGTTAGCGTTTCCAACTAGCTTGCTGTTTCGTGACGTGCACGCGCTGCACGACGGTTACAATAAAGAGTCCGCTGATGTGACTGTTGTAGCCTATCTCAAGTCAGTAGTGATGTGATATCAAAGGTAACGTTATAATGAGTTTTTCACACTTAAGTCTGCTGAAGTAATAAGTCTTCTCTGCATCATATGACTGTACTGATGACAATGTTACAAGTCCGAGCTATTGTTGAACGAAAATTGTT
Organism: Epinephelus moara; assembly: GCF_006386435.1. Taxonomy (NCBI): domain Eukaryota; kingdom Metazoa; phylum Chordata; class Actinopteri; order Perciformes; family Serranidae; genus Epinephelus; species Epinephelus moara. The sequence goes on from NC_065525.1 coordinate 27,652,828, forward strand.
CATCACAGATGTAAATCAATGTTGCTTCTTCGAGCTCAATTCAATATCTTCCACTATTAATTTATGGCAAATTACTGAATATTTTAGTGTTAAACATCTTTTCTACAGTACATAAAATCTGTGAGCTTAACTGTATCTTAACGTCACTTACCATCATTCTTAGCTATTTTATTCAATGGTTAATCATTGTAACCATCTACCTCACAATCTGCCATTGGGGAAGTTTAGTATGTCCAGTAAGTTTATGGCCTTATACTCAGAAATTCTTACTAATCTACATCCAGTCATTCCTTGCATACACAAAATCCATGTACTATGCAGTTGGAACGCACTACATACTCAATTTTACATCATACTTTGTATGAGTCATATGTTAGTATGGGATTCTGAGCAGTCCCTATGTTTTACTGGTCCTCTCAGAACTATAAGTTCATGTCACTTTAAGACCTACCATGGATTTTATGAACATATGCTTTTCCTTTCTCATAAAACATTGCAAAGCAAGTTTTTCTAAAACTTTAAAATCTGCATCGTTTACATTCATTTTAAATTGCCATTCATCTCATTCTTCCCCGCCATTTTTAATACACCGCTTCATTTCTTTATTAGTATTACGGCCACCTGTAGATCCAAGGAATAGTGTTAAACGATTGGTAGGAATGTGTATTGCACTACCTGCATGCAAACAAAATGGGGACCGGCTCATAAAATCTCCACAGGGTACCTTTAATGGGCACGCTTAAGTAGTTAGTTGCTTGCGGGTACAAAGTGGAGCCACAAAGTTTTCAAACTGTGTGTGACAGTGCACCTTAGTGGATTCTTAGAATATAAAAACAAAGGATGTCATTTTCTCGAGAATCATCTTTTGTTTTCATCGAGCTACAAAGTATTAACAAACTCTTTTACTGTATGCTGCCATCCAAAAAGGAGTTAGTGTTAGGATAAGAAACACAAGTCAGCGAACACTATTCATCAAGTTTAGATCCTACAACATCTCTGCCTAGTATATACTGCCTAAGAGATAAGAATCTTATACATCCTAAGTATCATACATGAGTTTATCTATTGATAACAGCAACTTCTCTCGACCGGAAAACACTTGATCTGACTTGACTGATCTTGTTCTGATCGTGAAGGTTAAGATTAGCGTATCAGTCGTAACACCCCCCCGTCTACAGTCAAAGAGTCAAAGAGACTGCTATGAGACTGCTCCTGAGCATGAGAGGGTCAGTGAAAGACAGCCAGCTCTTGAATGATGAACATTATTATTCATAGACGTTCAGAAATAGACACAGGCAATATACTCTGTTACTGTATATTCATAGAGAGGTCAATAAAGTTAAGTCCATTAGATACCACGACATCAGCAAAGGTAGCAACGGCTCTTAGATCAGGGAAGCTGAACTGGTCTCCAGCTAAGGGCGTCTATGGTAGCATCAGTGCTAAGTGGCTCAGTGATGGATGTCCTGATTCCTGAAGGGCTTAGAGAGTCAGGTGGAGCCAGCAGCTGATGTAGGGCTCCACGTCCTGTGCTCTCTCTGAAGGTCGCGGGGTGGGGTGAAGGGTGGTATGGTTTATGATCTGTGTCAGTCACGAGAGCTGAGGGAGTAAAAAGCCTCCAAATAAAATACAGCATCCACAGAGGCCACGTTAGCGCGCTCAGTAAACGGACAGCTGGATTGTTGCTTCATGGAATATAACTTCCCTTTTAGAAGCTACAGAGAAGCACTGTGTGCAGGCAGTGCAGGGGAATAAAAGGTAGGAAATACACCGTGTTGAGGTATTAGGGAGATATGCAAATCCTCAGCACCATGGTTGTAGAGAAAAAGAGGTGTCATTAGAGTAAGAGAAGCCTGCACTACACAGAGCTATCACAGCACACTCAGGAAATTCAATTTATCTTCCCTCTTGAACGAAACAAAACTTTCAGCTTGAAATACTCAAACAGGTGACGCATTAGTTAAGTCAGAGATGAAACAGTGTTTGGATGCTGAAACTGGAATAAGGAGATAATTTCACTTGACGTTAAATAAGAACCGCTAATGTAATGTAGCAGTCTTCACTCTATTTAACTGGGTAAGGAATGAAAAGTACTTCCAATGGAGGGCGATGAATCACATCGAAAATGGCACGACTTGGTAAAACTGACAAGTGAGCTGAACAAGCCATTGAACCCTTTGATCAGCAGCCTTTAGAAGTCAGAGCACTCTTGAACTTGAAAGTCGCTTGTTTGTTTTAGATTTCAGTGGCTATCTCTTTTATATGCACATAAAAGAGAAAATAAATGGCACTATGCACTGGGGTGAGTGGTGACAATGATGGTGTAAATGAGCTTGCAGTAAACCCTCTCGCTGCAGAGCACAACAAAGACGAAGTCATGCTGAGGTTAAATATGGACGTTCAAGGGAAATGCAGAGGCAGAACTTGCAGAAAAGTACAGTCTTTAGTATGGCGTGCTCTTAAGTGTTGTCTCCATACTGGAATTTCTAACTTTGATACAACACCTTGACACCATTTTCAATACAACAGGAAAAAATGGACAATGAAGGCATCCAAGTTAAAATTTTTATTAAGAGATAAATACCGTAAAAGTTCAATTAATATCCCAGACTTTTATTTGCTTCAATCACTGACTATATTTGCCACAGGCATCTAAATGGGACAGGCTTTTAATTCCTTTTGTACAAAAGCCAGCCATGATGGGAAAAGATGGGAAATACTGTCATAGTGTTTGTTTATACTAGTATGGATATTAGTTGTATACAAATTTGGCTAGCTCATGACAACACAACGCTCATTTTATGGCATCCGAGGATTTTGACACCAGGTATACTGACACAACACCTCTATATGCCCTCTTAAAACAATACTCATAAACTGAATTATTTTTTATGAAAAACTGATTCATTTGACCGCTGTTTCCTTACCGTCTTAAGGAACATGAATAATTGATAAACAGACACTCATTTGGATTTTATGATCATTTTAGAGGTAGGGTGTCACAACTTTTTCGTCTCTCTTGTTTACCATGCCTGTAGATCCAAATCAATTATACTCTGGTGCTCAACTGATGATTGAGAATCTAACCAAGCTAACGATGTGTAGTATGTCCATATTGACCCAACTTGAGACATGTATATTTGTACGTGTGATCAAAGCAGCTAACTAATGTTAGCTCAACCCAATGCTTTAAGTAAGTACAGAGAAGCAGTCAGAGCTACAAGCTACAGTGAGGCTAAAAACAGAGTTCATATGACGTTTTTCGAAACAACTTTTTATGTCGCAGCTGCAGCACACTTGGATCACTACGGATGAGCAGTATGGAGATACTTTGTGGATTCAATTTTGTGTTCTTGGACGTTAGTCTGGGGCGCCGTCTGCCATTAGATGTGCTGGCCACTCCCCCCGCCGATCTCCGCAAGGGATGTGAAGACTCTAAAACTTCACCAGGGCCTCCATCGGCATATGGGTGAGTAGATAATGACTGAATTTTCATTTTTGGGTGCACTATCCCTTTAAGATGGAATCAGTTCAATCAAACTGCTCACCTGGTTTATGCACCAAAAAAAAGTGTTTTAGCTTGTGGGTTTACTTCTGAGGTATGCAGCCCACTGAATATGTGCAGTAGTGTTTCTACCACTGGCTCCACCCACAAGCTCGACTCATAGACTTTACATTGTCATGAAGTCACAGGTTTGTAAATCTCTTGTCTTGGCTTGAGGAAAAAATAACAAATCTAAAACCTCCATGGATCAAAAAGTCATTATAGAATGACTCATAATTGACCTTGCATTTAGAGGTGTCCTGTCAACAGTTTTACAGACATCTCATTTACAAAGGTGGTCTGTGGGGAAAATGCTTTTTAGACCACAGGGGATTTCTTTGCTACAGTACCACAAGTGGCCACTAGGGAAAAATTGGCTGCGCAGTGTCCTTGGGGGCCAGATTGAGACTCGCATTTATTTGTCAAAATGTATAGCCAAACCCAGCTTGTAAGAGGGACTTAGCGTTTAATTTAGGGCTTGGCTTTGAGAACAGCAGAATGACTGTGTTAAACATAAACAATAAGAGAGAACAAGAAAGCATAGCTGGCAGCAGTGTATCAATACTGAGGAAAAAACAGTGAACCCCTTTCAAAATATTCATAATCAGTACTGATAAATTGATATTTTTGACAACACTAGTGCTCTTAGTGTATAACAGCATTGAGTACAACAAGCATTACTGTGGTTACAAAGAGTGGGAGTGTACATGTAGGTGATCTGGCCCACATGCAGTGAGCTAAGCCAAGCAGAAAGGGACCAGTCCTCAGGGGTAGAAGAAATTGCTAATTGGACAGGCGGAACTGGAGCAGTGTCCAGTCAGCAGAGCTGCCACACCGCATCTTTATGCTCTGACTGAGGTGGAGAGGGCAGTGCCTCAGTAGCTCTGGGTGCAAAGCTCACAGCCTAATCGCCACTTCAAAGTGCCCCCTCCTTGTACTGGAGCCTGGGTTCTGCCCTCTTTATAACCACTGAGCTGCTGTTGGGGTAATCCTCAGATGTCACTCAGATGTCTTTACAGTCTGTCCCCTCTGAGCCACAATCTGTGTGCAACAGCAAAATGTTACTTACTTCCAGTTATGCTGTGATACTGAGTGTTTCAAATTGCTTCCATCTACCTTCTGGCTCAATTCTACGCTGCAGTTTATTGCTTTTGTTTTGGAGTTATTTCTCAAGACAAAAGACTGGGTGGTTGTAAGCAGCACTTGCATTTGAAGGCGTTCTATCTAAATATCTTCCTCCCCTGCTCAGGCGCACAAAATAATTTGTGTGGGAAGAGCGTAAAATTGATTCAAGTGAGGAGATGTGGATAAAATGAATAATTATGGTGGTTCCAGGTAAATAATGCCATTGTCAAATAAACTGATGAGGTCACATTTCACACAGTGAGCTTAGAGGTGGTTGCTAACAGTGCTGTGGTATGCTCAGAGGATGAGCTGTTGTTTTGGCATCTTTTAGCCCTTTTACTGTTGTTGCAAAGCCAGCCAGTCTGGCAAGGCTCAACAGACATTTGCTTGAGACAGAACGTCATTTCAAGTAGGATGTACGGCAGATGACTGACAGTTCTGTCCTCCATGCAGACATAATTGTGAAACCTTCCCACTGCTATTTGAGCAAATGTATCACTTGGTGGGTGGGCATTGGTATTTGCTTTTGATTTACAGCCCAAAAAAAAAAACATTGCAGCTCTCTGAAAATGTCAGATATCTTCTAAACTGCTCTACAGTTGTAGAATCATGCTTCATTTTCTGAAATACATAGTTTAAATGGTTATTCACAAGGTTTGGGGATTGTAGAGTGCATCAAGCAATTCTCTCAATTATAGTTTACTGGTAGGTCCAGCATCTGTTGTTGGGCTTAACGGACTACTGCTATCATCACTACTTGATGCATGCATCTTCACCATGACATCCCGAGAGAGCTGCTTCCCTCCACACACACACACACACACACACACACACACACACACACACAATGTAGTACAAGTCACACCCTCACAGGTTACCCACAAGGCCACTGCCCATAAAGGGGGGAAAAGCCGGTAACAATAACCATGGCAGATTCACAGAGGAGAGGTGTAGCTGTCCTTATTTCAGTGTTTTCAGTTTACGAATGTCAATTATAACGTCTGGTCAGCATTTAGTCGTACTAAAAGACCCTCGAAGGAGTTGGATATTCTGTTTTTTTACGGAAGTACATTTTGTCTTAATGGTTTAAGCCTGTTTTTCATTCATAAAAATTTGCATTAGCAATAGTTTTCCACAGTTTTCCATAGCTGTAAATGCACCATGCTAACCAAGCTAGCAGCTAGTATTAGGGTTAGCTCCACCCTCTCATCTAAATATGGTCACCTCTGGCTCCAAAAAAGCAAAAGAGCAACAGCCAAAATGCCAAACTTCAAAACTGGGTGACATCACAGTGGCTTCATTCATAATTCTATACACTTCATGGTTTCTATTTGTTTCAGTAGAGTAAGAAAACCCACCAGAGACTTTGGTGACATTCAGTCATCTTTCATTTTAATAAACCTGCTGCATTCTATTGTTTTATGAATGAAAGAGCTGAAATTGTTGAGCAAATTTTTTCATGTTAGTGCTTTCAAGTGCTAATAGGGAGTTAAAACATCCATTGCTGTACTTGAAAACAGAAAAAAAGCTTTTTTCAAAATGCAAGGAGCTACAAATTTAAATGATCCTTGACAACACATTTAAGTCTGTTTATTGTTTGTGTTACTCAGTTTGATCTTGGCATGGAAGTCTCACTAATTTTTGGATGTCAGTGCTTGCTGTCACCACTTAATGTTACATTACCATGCAACAAAAATTTTGAGAAACAATACAGACAACTTAATGTTCTCTGTGATGGATCAGCCATCTCAGGCAACTTGGCAGGAAAAGGTCAAAAGCAGATCGATCTGGAAGGTATGGCGAACATCTATTCATCTAAAAAGCTCTGGTATGATTTGGAAAATTAATAGTAGTGTTGCTGACTTGATGCAATCTGCAGCAATGACATTGTGGTATGGTCCTTTAACCACTTTACGGACCCGCTCCACAATGGACACCAAAGCCCCATGTGCTGAAAATCACAGGGTTGTGTCGAGCAGCCAGTGAAATTTTGACAGGTGGAGAGCACCTGTGGTGTGAATGAGTGTCTCTTGCATCCCCTGTAGGCTACAGGCAGTTTTGCCTGTCCTCTGTCCCTATATGCTCCCTGTGGCTCAGCTGCAGCACTGCTGTGCTGTCATAGAGGCTGTTTCACAGGGAGAGTAAGAGGACTGCCACCCACGTTCTGTCTGCTCTCGGATGAGGGATAAGATCCATCTCAGCCCAGTGACAAGCCGGGCTGGAGTCGGACCAGTAAGACGTCATGTGACACATGCCTGGTGTCACCTATAATGGCACCATCATCTTATTAGCACCTCTGACACTGAATGGGTGAATCACCCATAAAAGCCAACAAGATCTGGACTCTCGTGGTGTAAGTGAACTGAAGCTGGGATAATGTTTTGATATAGTTACAAAGGAACAAAAGCAAGTGTGGTATTTTCCTGACTCTTCCATGAGGTATACAATGCTGTATATACTGTGTGAAATATAACTAAAATACAGCAGATGCCATTTGTTTTAGAACTAATTTTCTTCTGTGACCTGGGCAAACACCACATTTCATACTGTATATTCATGAGTCATTAATAAAGCTGAGATATCCTTTGGCATAGACCATTTTTAATGTAATTATTTAAGCGTCAACAAATATAATACTCACATTAATAAAACATTTTAGACATACTTTGTTCTCTTATCAACTGTATGCTAATGGAAATATTCAGGGGTGTCTGTGAAAAACAACCAGCAGCCTGCTCACAGTTAGATGCTCAGTGAGTGGACTGAGTTACTTGACATCTATGAGGTAAATCGGGCTGTATAGTACAGCTGCTCGATTAAAAATTCTAATCACAATTATTTTGGTGGATGAGGTCACAATTATTTAACATGACTTACTGACTTTAGAACATCATGCACTTACTGAGCTTTTTAAAAATGTCAATTTAACAGTGGATTTTTTAACTTTAAATATGAGTCTTTGAACAGAATTTCCCACACACTGCTTTTTCTCAGTTTCACAATTTATTAGTAACACTAACGTTTGTCAAGAGTGTTCAACACCATTATTTCAAACATTGAGCTTAAATACAAACTGCTCCACCCACTTCACAGGTGTGCACATGTGTGAGGGAATTAATCAGGTGTGGGTGTGTTTCTCAATAATTGACAACAGCCTGTGCACCATATGTCACATAACCCTCAAGCAAAAGAACAAGGAAACAGGAAAAACATAGGAAAAACCTAGAAACCTCAGGCTCCCCACACAATAAAGGCTATTTAGAAGATTATTTACAAAAAATGCTGATCTTATGAATGCACACATTGGCCTTCCAGCTTTCATGAATCATTTAAAATGTTCGGCACTGTGTACTCTTATGCTGTGTGTCATAAATTGGTATTTTGAGATGCCCAAATCCATTTTAGCATGACATGCCATGGTGTCTCATCATTTAATCCTTTGGGAGATAGAGTTTGCAGATTAAATATCCAGAATGCTTCCCTTCTGCTAAGTATTTCTTCAATGTTACCCCCTCTCTCGAGCAGAGTAACTTTCCCACAGTGTGCAGGGTTTTCTGTTCAAAGACTCAAGTGATATTTTCCAACACACCTGCATCTGAAACAGTTGGATGTGCGAATACCTTTCCTCAAACTTTAAATATAATAAAACTGAAAAACAAATGTAAAAAATAAGAAATATACACAAATAATATATAAATATAAACACGATGCAAGAGAAAAGGGAGGGACCCCACTCTGTTGTGGGAGAGTTGGACTGCAGTTACTCAGATCAGAATCTATGAGAATGAATTACAATATAATCAGTGGTGTAGTGGAGGGTATATGCAGATGTATGGGGTATACCTACCTCTTTTCTGGCTGTTTACATTATACCCACCTAGCAGCCAAAACGCAATTGAAATATATTGGAGAGTACACTTCCTCCTTGGTAAACTAGTACAGCCACCATGTCAACTACCACTACACCACTGAATATATCTGAATATATAACTCTCCTTTTCCATGATGGTCTGAATAATTCAATAAATTTGTGGCTAGTTGCTTTTTAGAAATAAAGTTACTAAGAGGGGTCTGAAAAGTTGCTCAATGTAGTAAGGAAGTCACAAGGTTTTCAACACAGAGTGCACCGCTGTAAAGGAAAACGGTGCACTGGATTTAAAACACAAGACAGAACAAGAGCATCACTGCGAAACGAAATAGGGCACGATAATCGTTTCATGTTGATTGTTGTTTTTATAATCACTCGAGGCCAAACGCGTACAAATGAAATCTGATTAATTGCGCAGTCCTATTGTATAGCACTGTCAAAATGACATACTGTATTGTAATGATAAAAAGTGAATGTGTGATTACTGAATATTTTCCTTTGCAGCATGTTTAAAGAGGCACGTATAGAGTCAGCTCTGTTTTAATTATTATGACTTTTATACTTCTTTACAACACCAGTTTGGGCACCTATTGTTCCTCAGGTAATCCCTTTGTTAGAGCCGGATCCCTTCATGGAGAATTGCAAGCTGCTGGAAACTGTGAGATATTATTTTGTATTATACAGTAATGTTCAGGACTGAAAAATGAAGCCAACATGGGCATGCAAATAACTGTACTTCTTTGAACAGCCACTTGAGGCCGGCTCCAGAAGAGTCAATCGCCTTAGACATCCATGTTAAAATGCCCAACTCTACAGCAGAAATAAGCACGTTTACAGCCTGGTACAAGAAACAATTTTGGTTTCTATAGCTAATTTCCCCCGTTCATGACAATTGCACGGAGGTTGAATGCTGGCAACATGGACTGATAGGCTGTCTGTGAGGTTACACCACAGTCTGTGAGTCAGATCCATTCCTCACTCCTCCACAGCTCCACCCTCTCGTCCAAATTTGGTCACCTCTGGCTCCAAAAAAACCCCAAGATGGCGACAGCTGACATGCAGACACAAACCAATAGGTGAGGATAGGTCAGGCTAGCTACATCCATTATGTTCTACAGTCTATCGCTAAAAATTGTAAAGCCCAGACACTGAAATCAACACGTTGGATTTTAACTACTTTTCTTTAATATCGTGATCGCAGCGGGCGGAAAATGAATATTATCCATTTTTAATTAAATTACTGATGAGTGATAAAGATATCATTTCAGTTACATCTAATTCTCCCGATGTCTTTGAGCAGGACTTTATACAGTATGCAAGGTTTTGATCTATCACATAATCTATCAGTGTCTGCAATAATTTTCTCCTCCAGCTCTGCCTTCAGATGGACTGAATTAACCAGTCAGATTGAAATGGATGACTTTCATATGTAAGCCACGTGAAGGGACTCAACACATTTACCAAGGACGCTCTCCCCCTGCCTCACAGGCCCACTTGTTTTCCAATTTGTAAGTACCCCTGCCTTGCATCAAACACACATTAATAATGGATTACGGCCATATATCACGGGATTATTCTAAAACACTACGTTAAAAGAGGCTAACACATCTGCCTGCATGGCTATTATTTTAGTGCCGCACATTTGTCGATGCAGTTTACCAGCTAATTACATTTTTAGGTAACTTTGATTGTGCCAGATCTGTCAGTAGTGAATAAAATATTCAGGAATATGATCGTTGATTCATCCTCTCGTACCTCTTGGCTTCGCTCAGACATCACCTTTCCAATCTTTGCCAAGTACTCTTCCCATGTTCACCTCCTGTCCTGAGTGTCACGCAGGGACAAATGGCTGTTATATATTCCAGAAACCTGATCAAGCTGAATGAGCTCCCCCTGTTTAGTGGCCTCAGAGCTTTAATATGTTATGGCTCCCTCACAGTCACAAACAACCTATTACTCACCAGTCCCACTGATGCCCTTGACTTTATTGACTTAAGTCCACATGGTGGCTGTTGTACTCTGGAGGTAGACTAGTGTCCATCTCAGTAATGAGCTCCAGAGCTGTAAACTAAGTCAACCATGACTAACATTATTCCAGGTTCAGGGGCATTAGATTGCCTATATATAGCCTATTTCATTTGTCGTGAGCGAGGTTAGGGTCCGCAATAAAACAGTTCCTCACTAAACTGTTTTACTACGCTTCTTCCCCAGTGTCTTCTCCTTTCCCACCTTTTTAGTATGTTCATTATTACTCCAATCGATCATTCGCTGAGCTCTGCCCCCCTTTGTTACTGTTACTAGGCCTGTCACGCTTTCTGTTCAGATTTAGCACCTCATATTCTTTGCAATTTTTTATTAGATACTCATAGCTGGCGGCCTTTGATTTTACTGTATGAAGTGAGAGTTGTCGCTGGCAGATTTTATTTTATAGATAGTTAATAATTAAGCTAGTGTTAGTTCAATGAGCTGGTTGAAAACGCTGTCTTTGATGGACTAATATTTCCAACTGCCTTGTTTTGACATTAGAATCCTGTGACTTGATTTGTAATATACACTTGAAGGCTACATACAAAGCCTGGTCTCACGACCAGTTGTCGAACTTTGGTGCTTGGGCAGTGACTTGCGGCGTCAGACACTGACAAAAAAAGCTGTCTTTAACGTCAGCATGATATGCAACTGGTCGCCAGTATAGTTTAACAGCGCTCTGTGGCGTCTGGGGGAAACACGGCAGGACAAGAGTGAACGTTAAGGCGGCGAAAGTCCGAGTAGGGCTTTTGCGTAAGATTATAAAGCCAAACACTGTTCTTTTTTCTTAAACCCAACCATGTGCGTTAGTTGTTGGAGGAAAAAACATCAATTTGCTTGGGGCAGCATGGTTGTGTGGTGGTTTGCACTGTCGCCTCACGGCAAGAGGGTTCCAGGTTCGATCCCGGGTGTGGGAACCCTTCTGTGTGGAGTTCGCATGTTCTCCCCGTGTCAGTGTGGGTTTTCTCCGGGTACTGTCCAAAGACATGCAGATTGGGGATAGCTTAATTGGCGACTCTAAATTGTCCGTAGGCGTGAATGTGAGTGTGAATGGTTGTCTGTCTCTACATGTCAGCCCTGCGATAGTCTGGCGACCTGTCCAGGGTGTACCCTGCCTCTCGCTCAATGTCAGCTGGGATAGGCTCCAGCCCCCCATGATCCTCAAGAGAATAAGCCGTTAGAAAATGGATGGATGGATGGATGGATGGATGGATGGATGGATGAAAACTGTACATTTCCTGTGTAAATGGCAGTGTGTTTTCAAAGAAGACAATGCATGTAACAGGCATAACTTGACACAGCGTCCCAGAACGTCAGCAACCAAGGCACCCAGGGTACCTTGTATGTCGTATCTGGACGTGGACCAAATGTCAATATGTAACAAGAGCAGAGTGAGAATGCATTGATATACATGATATCATGCTAAAAGACTGAGGCTAAAGCTACATGACGATCCATGTTATGGTGACCGGACCTCCCGCTTTGTCTGGGATTGTCCAGGTTTCAAGCTGGGTGTCCCGCTTCCCGACAAATATCTATACAACACTAAAATGCCCTCGCTTTTCACGTTCACTACTAAACTGTCCCAGTTTCACTACAATTTAAATTACAGTGATAATATTATACTTGTTTTCAGTGCTTAAATAGACACTTAACATGTTCTGTCCACTCACTATTACCTAACCAGATATATAAACAAACAACACACCATGTGTTCGTATGTGTCAGTCAACCTATGTGTCGTTGTCAAGGCTGTTACTGTGGCGCTTGTGGCCCTGTCTGACAGAACCTGTCAGTAGGCTGTGCTTCTGGTTAACGTTAGCTGTCATGCGGAAAGTTTAAAGAGTTTTTTTAAAGGGAAATTTCGGTTTATTTCAACCTGTCTCCTATCGTCCAAAATTTGTTTCAAGTGACTAGTGACATAAAAATAATAGTTAGCATGTTAGCCGTTAGCCTAGATACAGCCGGGGCGCATAGTAGCGTCAGACCTGTTAAAACGTAAGTGAACGGGCAACCTTCAAGTGCAAAGTTAGTCCACTAAACAAGCTTTTTTTCCACAAAGACCGCCTCATATCGTTAGGATAAATGTCAGAGAACATATAGAAAACGACATGTAAACGTGTTGTCTTACCTTACCGGTGTGCTGCCATGTTTGTTTACCATTTAGCTCTGCTTTCCAAAGCGCGGCCGAAATATCGCGAGAACAAGCAGCGATCTCATACCGTGCCTGAAATCTCGCGAGAACAAGCAGCAACAGCTGGAAGGCAGAACCGGACAGTAGCCTGAAAAGTTCATTCATTTATTTTATGAAAGATTTATAGAATAATGGCTGACTTTTTGCCAGACTTCGACTTTGTGGAGGAGGAATTTGATTTTGCAGAGTTTGATGGCCGCCCTTATTTATTTGAGCCAGAATACACTGACGAAGAGCTTCGTGAAATTGAAGAACGGAGGAGGAGAGAGAGAGAGGCGCAACAGGTAGAGGACGAGAGAGGAGGAATGGCTGCTGCAAGGCTGCGTAGCTCTGGAGATTGGTGGTGTACCTGTGAATGCTGTGCCCCAGTGCCCACAGAAGAGGAATGCCTCTGTTGCAAGGAATGGGACCGGTTGCAGCCTTATTTTCAAGGTCTGGATGTGACCGAGGACGAGACACCTCCACCTGGAGTAGTATCCAGCTGGGCTTTATCTAGAGCTCGCGAGATTTCAGGCACGGTATGAGATCGCTGCTTGTTCTCGCGATATTTCGGCCGCGCTTTGGAAAGCAGAGCTAAATGGTAAACAAACATGGCAGCACACCGGTAAGGTAAGACAACACGTTTACATGTCGTTTTCTATATGTTCTCTGACATTTATCCTAACGATATGAGGCGGTCTTTGTGGAAAAAAAGCTTGTTTAGTGGACTAACTTTGCACTTGAAGGGATGCCTGTTCACTTACGTTTTAACAGGTCTGACGCTACTATGCGCCCCGGCTGTATCTAGGCTAACGGCTAACATGCTAACTATTATTTTTATGTCACTAGTCACTTCGATAGGAGACAGGTTGAAATAAACCGAAATTTCCCTTTAAGAGCTCTATAGCAGGCTTACTCTTTACTTTGTAAAGTATTCAGCAACAAAATGCTGTGTTCTACACACACTGTAAGAGTACATTTCTGGTAGTGCTTCATGGAAATGACAGCCAAATAAGGCAGACTGTAGTGACCTACTTGAGCGGTGCTAACACAGGTGACAGCCATCTGAAACCAAACGGGCAGCTCAGGAGGAGACCTTTGCGGACCATCTGGTTAAATACAACCAGAGCTGTCATACATGGACTGCACAGCTGGTCTAAAGTGTCACAATGTTATTACTCAGTTTTCCAAAAAACTATAGTGGATTTAGGAGACAAAACATAATTTTTCAGCTATGGTGTGTGCATAAATGTGTGGTACATTTGAGGGTCCCAGTTTGGGGGTTTATAAAGATGGTCACCCTACTCCATGTAGAAGACAATTCAATAAAAAAAAACTTCTAGTACTGCAGTGTAGAGTTAGTGGCCGTAGTATTATAAATATAAAAAGGAAAAATGTAAAATCACACTCATTACACAATCACACACATCATTTAGTTCTGACATGACCCTGTTTGGCTAGCTTCCATGCTTGCTCATATTTTCAAACTCTGTGTTTTCACCTTTAACCTTAGAAGAGAAAAGGCGTTTGGGAGGAGGACGAGTTTGGCAAACGTAGCTCCGATAACACTGGCTGGAGAGAAAACTTCCCAACAGAGTCCAATAAGGAGCAGATCAGAGCATGCAGGACTGGAGTCCACACAGTCAGGAAAATTACTACACAGTGGAGTGCTTGTTGTGATTTTTTATTTTGTTTCACGTAACCTATAACCCCACAAAATAATCTAACCCACTGCTGTCAGTTAATTAGATGCTCCTTGGCCTTGAAAGTAACACCATCACTGTTGGCAGTTAGCTAGTTTGGCAGACATGCTAAAGTTTGCAGCTTATATAAGAATAGATAAACATTGTATAATCCATTACTTACACTTTTGCTCTTAAATGATTTTGCATTTAAGTGTATGGAGAGTGGCTAATCAGTAAGGCACTGACAGTCCCACTTCCTCCACTTTGACTGTGTCAGCCCCATGAGATACGCCCCAGGACCCTCGAGAATAAGCAGCTATTGCTAATGGCTGGATATCTTCTTTAGGCCCAAAATGGTAATTGTCTTTTGCCAAATATTTTGCCTGGCTCCTCTGACTTCCTCCACCCCCTCAATGTTCACTTTCTATCACCTTCTTCTCCTCTGTGCTTTAATAAACTTCAAATTCATTGCTGTACTCCCCTTTACCATCTGCATTAAAAGTTGTGTTTTAGTTACTGCCTTCCAAAAAAAAAAGAAAAAAAAAAGCCTTTCTAAAACAAGGGGCACAATCGCATGTGCTCCAAAATTGCAAACACTAATACACACGCACTCTTCCACTTGACACAGCTTTAGCACTGTGACATGAGTGGGAACACATGCGCTTTAGGGATGTGAAAGAACCAAGAAAGTGGAGAGAGAACGGTGCAGGAAAAAGCAGAGTGGGAGTAAAGGGAAGAGGGACTCAACTGTAATGCTATTGAGGAGCAATTTGTGAAGCTTGTGCATATGCATACAGGCCTACAGTCCCCATCTGCCCACATCGTCAGCTCACTGCTGGTGACATCAACCAAGACAAAGAGGTCTCGGATGCTCCAGATGTATTATGTGGGTGGCATTATAAAATCTAATCCAAGTCAAAGTCAATTGTATTTGCCTAAGGATACAGGGCAGAGTCGCATGCATTCATGGTATGTGTGCTTGTGTACGTGTGCGGATACTTGTGCGCTATTGTATCCATGTCCAATTTCCTGTGCCTCGAGTCACATAAAAATATCAGCCTAAATATCCTCACTCCATCAAAAAACGGGAAAACAATTATTGAGGGTGTAATTAAAGTATTGGCAGGACAAGTGCAGCGGTAATTGAATGACAGCTAAATGACAGTCCAATGACAGCGAGGCAGCCTAGTCCCAGCATCTCCGTTATGCTTTTATGAAATCTCATCAAACACCACGCAACTACACAATGAGCTTAGTTTAAGACTCTCACATGATTATTCACGACCAAAACAGACACACATCTGTTGAGCAAAGTTCACGTGAAAAAGCCAGACAGACCTCATTTGTCATAAATGAAATAATTCAGATTCATGACTACCTGGAGGCCTCTACCTTTGCCTTCTTCATTCAATTAAAGGCGGCTTGTAAAAAAGCACTTTATTACCTGTCTGGACGGAGCAGGCTGTAAAAACCCTGGACACGGCAAACCCTCGCCTCTAGCTAGAGGTTAGAGTACTCAGCCACGAACCCAGCCAAAGTCGTATCCCTTAAGACTCCATAAAAAAGCCACTAAAAGGCGGACCTCACGTGACACAATGCCACCCATGCGTGCTTGTTTCTTCATCTGTATTTCTGCCTAAATTTCTTTGTCTTTCTGCAAGTGGCACTCTTTTTCCCTGGAGTCAAAACCTCACACTGACTAACTTGTACCCTCGGCTGGTGTGATGACTGATCACTCTGCCTCGCCTCTGACCACAACCTTCTCACAACTGGTGTCAGGAGAGCTGACAAGGGAAGGATGTACAAGTGTATGACAGCTAAGTGAGGGACGCCAAAAGGTTGCTTTGGGAAGAAATAATGGGTCCGGTGTTGTCTTTATACGTGCAACAGGCAGCCAACTTGTAATTCACACTGTCATAGGAGTGCAGAGGGAGAACAGAGTAACTACTCTACAGGGTGCATTATATTTGTTCAGTGGCCGCCGTTTTCATCAGATGGAAAAGAGAATCCCATCCCTCCAGTGACCACCTTCCTCCCCAGGTACCTTTCTCGTCAGCCGCTGTGCATTAACGGTAAAGCCACACTATGGTCGAGGTGATCCTGTCCTCTTTAGTGCTGTGGACTGAGCAGAGGCCCCTGGGAAGACACTACATTGGCTCAGTGTCAGGAGGAGATTTAAATACCCCTCTGCTTTTAGACTCCAGCTGGACAGACACCACAGAAAATAACTCTCATTAGCATCAGCCAATGTCAATGGAAGGACAAATTAAAGTAATGAAATATATCCTATAACATTAACTGTATTTTTTAATGTAAATGCTTCCTCTGACTCGTGAATGGGTTTCTTCCAAAAAGCACATTTAATAATTAATAATAAAATTTAATGCGCCTCATGTTCCAGAATTAAGTTTTACTTTTTGCAGACAGCTAGCTCTGTATAAACATAATTTGCTCCTCATAAGCACAGGGTCATTTTGGACGAGCCTTCAGCGCTGCTGTCTGTTGCTTGACTGCTCATTGATGTGTTTGCTTGTATAACTGTCAACAATTTACAGCTGGGTAGTACCCAGCAGACTGAGACATATTGACGATGCCGTGCAGCTGCTCGCTTGCAGCAGGAAACAGTCAAGGGCTCATGGGAAATATAGTTTTCCACAACTACCGGTCCATGTGGCCTTCACTTCTGCTGGGAGCAGCCTGTAATTTTCCTTCCCCGTTAACTCAATTACACAGCACCTGAGGACATTTTAGCCTTGCTCCATACTGTAATAACTTGTCTTAATTCTTACTCACAAGCATATTAATAGTAGCTGTTGTAGCGGTACGAGCGGCTGTTGCTGCAGTCAATATCACCTCCGAGTTCAGGAGTGGCCACAATACCTGCAGTACCGTGCAGTATGTCACTGTTTATCACATCCACCAGTACGGCGATGTATTCCATCTGGCTGGCAGGGCTGCAGAGAATAAATGGCAGGCTTGGCTGCTGCCATTAAGCAGAGTGACACACACACACACAGCTCTCACACCTACTTGACATTATCACCCTTACATCATGACAAGGATGTCATTTGGCTAACTATTGCAGGCGTAGCTGAGGGGGGGAAATAATGGAGGGAGTGTGAGTTCAGGCTGGAGAGCGAGAAAGAGAGGAGATTTAAGTTATTACTGGAAATCACCTTAAGTGTCTCTTTGGCAGGGTAATAACGAGAAGCACAGTATTTCTACCACAAATATATGATTAATTGTGGAAAGCGTGTTGAAGCGTTGTTTTCCATCACTTTCTCAATTTACTCGGTGCCCTCTCGAGAGGACTGAGTGCTGTGCTCACTAGGCAATGCCTGACCTCGGCACATGCAAACTAAGTTGTCACAAACAATCTAACTGGTATTACGAGCATTATTTATTGTGATTGGAATGAAAAACAAAGAGGCAGAACTAACCTGATCCCTGGCTGATTTATTAACTCTCTTCAAGAGAGCTATAACTCTCGTCATGTGTAATGGGCCAGATGGAGTAGGCGAAGAATAACGGATGCTGTTGAGGCAGGCTCTCAGCCCCGTGTCTCTATGAGGTCTGTTAAATTACTAAAAGGACAAACAGGGCGATTGTGTGACTTGTATGCAACCTGACCTTTAAGTCGATTGAGGGGCTCTTGAGAACACAAAGCTTTCCAGGAACAAACAGAGGTTCCTGTTAGATAGGTAGAGAAGATCTGGTTGTATTAAACAGAGGTTATTACAGATCATTGCTCCTGCTCCTTTATAAGAAACATTTACTTCAGTAGTTTAATCAGGACTGATTCAGTTTGGTGAGGATTGTTCAGAAGACATTTTAAGCCACGCTGCTGGCATCAGTCAATTAGCCCCTTTCTTTAGTTCAAACTGTTATCGCTCAACAAGTATTCAGTGAACTGCCATGAAATTTTGTACACATGTTCTTGTTCGCCTCAGGATGAATTGTAAAAAGGATGGGGAAGGATGACATGCAATTCATGAAGCGTGATCCCGTTTCATCTTGTGCCACAAAAATTTTACTTTGTTCAATACTTTGGTTTATAACCGAATACCCACAAAAATAATGGCATCAGCTTCAGCTGTATTTCGTGTGTCCGTTATCAGGAATAAATGGACGACAGGGCAGCCATTCAGTCTGACTATGGACACCTAAAAGGGCATTATCCTGCTTACATCATGGTCACTTACCAAATAAAAAAATAAGACCATTTGTTTACATTTTCATGCATTTTGCAATCAAAATCTATTTTTTTTACGGGCCATAACTGGGTTTCAAAGGTAATCCTGGCAGGCCTGCTGACAGGGGGGGATCAAAGGGTACAGAGGACCCCAGCCCAAGGCCAAGGGGGGCCCATGAAAAGGTTAATGGTTCACCTTTAAATGGGAAAGTAGAATAATTTACTTACTAACTTACATCACTGACATTACAAGTTATATGTATATATATTTACACTTTCAGCAAAGTCAGAATGCCTCACCAACAATCAGGAGCTCCTAAAAGAAAATCTGCTGTCTCACACTAAGTTTTAAAGCTATAGTCATATTAAACTAGAGGATATAAGGCATCCATTGGCACCAACCATGTTAAGCTATCTTCCCGGAAAGGGGGCCAAATAATGCTCCAAAGTTTAGCTAAATTGTGGCGAGGAAAAAAGGAACATTGCCATTTTTCAAAATAGTGTATTTAAACATTTCTGCATACTGGGGTCCCTAAACAGTCTTGGAATTACACAAATTGGGTATGACTGGAAAACTGAGTGTTGACAGCTATATACTCTACAGTATTTCAGTTCTGTACACAATTTGACCAATATTTAATTAAAGTAGCCCTCAGGATTGAATGAATAAATGAAGAAGAAATATGCTTGTATGCTCACTCCTGATTTGATCTTATGATTTATTACCATGCAGTAATTTCTCCAATCAATGTTTCATTTTACTGTTCTGTAATCATTGATTGGAGGCCATTTTTTCAGCCCAGGACACACGTGACTACCTCTGCTTTTCAACATCAGAAAACAAGGTCTTTTTGCCCCTCTCCCCTCTCCCCTTCAATGGGTGTGGATGAGAGGTCTACTTTTGAAAATGCTGTCCCTCTGCCCATATTTCCTAATGGCTGGCCTGAATGCTGGAGAGGGTTTGACTAATAACTGGAACGGTCATTACCATCCAATAAGGTTCTTATGCAATGGAAAAGTTAATCACTATTCCAGTAAACAGGACAAACCTTAAATACCACTTGGCAAAGGGAGATGTTTCTAGTCCACTCAGCTCATAGAACCCTTTGGCTCAGCTATGAACCAGAAAGCTAACATTGTGCTAGTAAGACTCAAACTCAATAACACTAAGTGCGGCTGACACACAGTAAATATAATTTGACAGTATGTTTAACAACAAGACTAGCTAGCTATCCAGCCATGTCCTAGTCCAAAAATCAATATCAAGATTTTCACAAACAAATGACAGGCACGGCCCACCTAAAAAAAATCAATATCAGTTTAAGTGTACACCTAATTTAAGAATATTTACACCTCTTTACCTTGTCATCACACAGCCCTTTTGATGGGGAACTGAAGCTGTTATCTTTAGGCCCCAGACTCAATTGACAAAAACGGTTAGTTACCAACCTATTTATCTTTAAACATTACAGTTACGACTGAAAATGACACCAGAAATTAACAAGTTTGCACATTTCACATATTTCTGCAACTCAACTGCCAGTTGTCTACCCAGAAGTGATTGCTGTTTTTAGCGCAACATTGGGGTAATTTGGTCCATATCAGAAATAAATGGACACCCTGCAGCCTGCCAGAATTGAGTATTCATCCAGACCATGGCATTAAAAAACACCCTAAACTACACGTGAACATGGTAAACATCATACCTGCTACAAATCAGCATATTAGCATTGTCACTGTGGGCATGTTAGCCTGCTGACATTAGCATTAAACTCAAAGCACTGGTGTGCCTGAGTGCAGCCTCACAGAGCCCCTAACGAGGCTGTAGACTCCTAGTTAAGAAATAATGCTACATTATATCACAGGCGGCGTTACATAAAACACAATGCAATTAAGGCAGAAAAGTAAAATAAATATTGGATCAAGCACTTAAGTGCTTTGTGGACATTTAGTGACTAAACACACCACTTCTGTTTGAAAATCAGTGGCTATTCACAAGTTAATGGAAAGGTTTTACACGCATCCCTGACAGTTATCTAACGAGTATGCGTAAAGTGGCTCGCACTATACCATTTCAAAACACTAATTGATGCACAGATGAAATGTAAGGTTCGGGGGGGGAGACTGTGTGTGTGTGGGTACGTGTCTGTTTGTGTAATTGCTGGAACGTGTGCCGTGCTTAGCCTGTGGATGCGGGGTGAATCACCAGGCTGTTCTGGAGGATTCCTGAGTGGGCTGACAGTCACGGAGAACCGAAACTGGGACGAGGGAGAATGGGGGAAGAGGTACAGGTGCAAAATTGTGTGCTTCCCTTTGGGACCCTTTGCCTCCAGCGACCGACCAGTAAAATGACAAGTGTCACTTCCACAGCGTTCCTGCATTATGTACGGTCGAGCAGTCATAAACAGATGATGCAATAACATAAAGGGGGAGGGCTCGGAAGTTTCACTCCTTCCTGCATCTGGCCTGCAGAGACTGTGCGGACCTTTGCTGAAAAAGCACCTAAAATAAAATGAGCCCATAGCACGTTAGGACTGCCAGCATGCCCTACCTCAAGGCTGTGCTAGTTGGGTAGCTGGCAGACTGGAGGCTGAGGAGGGGGAGAGGAGACCACGCGTATGGCTGTGGCCGTGTAGCCTGGCTGGAGGAGGACAGTGAGCGAGCATGGGCACGCAGGCCTACAGATGCTCAGAGCTTTTCATTAGCCTGCTTTCCACTGCAAAGCCAAAAAGGAAAAAGCAGGGCTTACTCATCACTCATATCACTAATTTCCTCCCTAAAACTGTGAATCTTTTTGCACTTCGTTGCTGACAGTAACGATTGCCAACTGGGTTATAGTTTGATAAGAACAAATAGTATTTTTACAATAAATACACATTATTTCTACCTTTTGCTGTCCACAATTCTGACAAATCCTGCACGGCCTTATCCTTGTGGCTGTGGCCCATAATCCCGTCAGCCCTTCCACATGTGTTTCATGCCCTGTTCAGTTCAACTGTATACAGAATATGTCTAGATTGAGCTGCAAATCACACTTGGCATCAGAATGTGTCTAAAAGTGACTACATTGCTTCCTGGCTCACATTTGATTTTGTCTGTGGGAAACTACAACTGCTGCGGAACGGAAAAACACATTTGTGCTGAGCCACAGAGACAAGAAACGCTGTTCAGACCTCCCCTCATGAATCCACTTCAAAACACTGCCCGTGCTCCCTGCCACAAACAAACAACTTGTCGTGCTGTGTGCGTGTTGTACAAAGTTGAAAATGACCCCACGGCCCTTGCTTTCACGTTACATTGGATATGCAGTCACATGCATCACTGACCCTTCTGAATGCTGTTTGAGCGATTCAATCCCAGGGGAGCCTCAAAGCTGTGTGGGTGCAATTACACCTGTGTTTAGAGCTACTCACTGGTGATAAGATAAGATGCATTTTGGCTCTAAATGCAAACAGAGCCTCAGTAAGAAGGGTTAGTCATAACAAGCATGCACTCAGCACAGAGATCCCAGCATTATCCGGAAACTCTCGCCAAAGTCCACTCGTTTTTGCCAGGAAGACCTTGCACGAATATGGGATGTTCAGCATGTATGAATGTGAGAGCCAGGTCTCTTAAATGTCAACATTTATATTGCTTAAATTGCAAACATTATTTAGGCTCCAACTGCTACTTACATTACCTGATATTTTGATTTTTACCTTCGCTAAAGAGGCGTTTGTCTGTTTGTTTGTCTCCACAATAACTCAAAAAGTTCTGAACGGATTTTGATGAAATTTTCAGGAAAGGTTGATAATGGGACAAGGAACAGATGATGAAATTTTGGTGGTGATCGGTTGAAGCGAAGTGGATAAAATAATAAAATGGCAGGAAATCCGAGCTGCTTGGCGGAGGTCTGCGTTCTCCGAGTGCTTTTCTAGTTGGGTTATTTTATGCATCACTGTGAGGGCAGTACTGCAGCTCTGTGTGTGTGACTATCACAATAACAGGAATGAAACAGGTTCTTACAAACTGACTCAGCATTTTATTATCTGCGGTCATGTCCCTAAGTTAGCTTACGTTAAGTTTTGCTCAAGGAAATACACATATTATAAGTAAATAAAATGCTGCAGTTGTGACAGTCTAACCAGCCACCATACTGATTTATGGTCTTAAAAGGGAAACTCTGCAAATTTTCAAACAGCTTTGCTTTGTGTCATCGCAGTGGCACAAAGCTGTGGGTAGTTTGTGCAGATGAGCAGCGTTTGGCTTCTCTATGTGCTACCCTGAACATCTTACTCATCTGCCGGCGGGGGTCCCCGGGTTTTGCGTCATACGGCGTGACCGGGGAGCTCAGGGTGCCGGCAGCCTGGAGGGAGGCTGACGTCTATTGTTAATGTTACCTTCTGTGGAGTCCACTCTGTGCACCAGATGCTTTCTGTTAAGATGCTTAAGAATTGATGTGTCCCAAACTTTGGACACTTTCTGTCATGTTCTCTGGCCTGCTTCTTCTCTTCACCCCTCGCTATTTTCTCCCTCTTTTGTCATTTTGCAATCCGCACTATTAAATCACGTCTTCTATTTTGAGTATGAATGTATGATTTTAAGGTAAATATGTCCACAACGTAAGCAAGTTGTGCCACAGTAATAATTATCCATGCAAAACACAGTGTGTAGTATACAGTATAACCAGTGGTGGATGAAGTACCTGAAAGTCATAGTTGAGTAAAAGTAAAATTATCTAAGCAGAAAATGACTCTGGTATACCTTTAAGTCACCTATTACTTAAGTTTGAAAGTGAAAGTAAAAGTACAAGTAAATGCCAGAATTTTAAGTATAATGAAGTTTATCCCCTCTTAACATGTACACCATCTTAATAATTAAGTGAACATTACGCTTGAAGAAAAACAAGGTCTTCTTCACAACCTAAGGGATTTAAAGAAAACCGTTGACTATTCAGGACTGACACGCTGCAGCAGAGCAGTCACCACACAGTTACCTGTCACAAATCTTTATCTCCTTGAATCATTACTCGCCCTCCCTGCTGTGGGACTCCAGTCTCCAATCTTAAAATTATTGATGAGAACTTGTTCATCCAGGCTGAGCAAAACTGTGCAAACGAACATATTCACATGGATACTGGAGAATACAATGGCTTCTTCTTAACATGTACCTTAACAATGGAGCCTTGAAGAAAAAATGAGGTCTTCAGCATTTAAAGGATTTAATGATTCAGTGATTTTCAGTAAATGAGTTATTCGAGTTTCATGAGGAATCGTGTAAGCCCTTGTTACATATACTACAAAACATAAATTTTCGTAGGTTAGGTTTAGGTAAGTACAGTTATGTAGGTTAGGTTTGCGTAACATTTTCATCACATTGCATACTCATCGTAAAATTACATAGATTAGGCAAGTTAAGCTATGTAGATAAGGCTTAGGAAAAGAAACATGGCTGAGTGTTGTCACATTACATACTTAACGTAAAGTTGCATAGATTAGAATTAGGCTAGTAAAGTTAAATAGATTAGGTTTAGAAAAAGAAAAAACCTTCAAGTAAATTATAATAACTCAAAGTTCACTTGGTCTCACACAGTCCCTAATACTAGTCTTATATTATTACAAGGGATGGGCATAGATACTCAAGTACACAAATCAGTATTCATTGAATGTATAGAATAATCCTTTTTTGCTTTGTAAATGAAAACATAATCATATACAAAAATGTAAATGAAAATGAAAGATTAGCACTACTGCAGATAACATTCAAAGTTTTCAGTCAGACATCACTTGATCTAATGTTACAGGCAGAATGGTGACCAGGCCAGACCAGAATGATGTTTGGATTTCTTTCAACAAAATACACAAACTAAATGTGCAGTGCATGCTATGTAACGTTAAACTTGCATATCATTGCTAATTTCGACAGTCTGTGGAGTGAAGAAAGGTAGGCTACTCTAACCTCCATCCACATTTTTTGCTTGGGTGTTCCTCTTTTTTTTTGAAAGCCCTCGATGTGAATAATTTAATGTGAGTACTCGATTATAGAAGTTACTTAAAATGCCCATTCCTACTCATTACATGGACTTTCACTTGTAATACTACTTCCTCCTTTACTCCTGTCAGCACATTGGTCATGCTCACAGCTTCCTGATTACAAAGGTGATACACAATTACTGGCTCAAGATTACGTATCTTATATATGAATTCTGGTGCATTACTTTTTATAGGTATACGTATGAACAGTGCATGAGAATAGCCTGAACTGCTGTTGGCAAATACTAATAATAACTATGACCTTGAAATGCAGTTATTACAGTATGATAATGAGATACAATGCTCAGCTGCAGATAATTCTTCCTGTTACGTTTCATGCTAAAACAACAGCTTGCTGTTCAGCTGCACGGCTAAATATTATGTAGAATAAGAATGAACAAAGCAAAGTTCAACATCTGTAAATGAAAACTATGCAAGTGGCTCAACAAGCGGCTTAATCAAACATGCAGGTCTCCATTCCCAAATCAGATTGCACAGCAGCATCCAACAGGTGGAGCATCGGGTGCATAACAAAAGCCTGTTATTACAACTTAACGTCCAGGAGCAGTGCCTCAAACCAGTGAAACAGCACGACAATGGCTGCACGCAATCCATTTCCTTCTCCATCACTGCACGCAGTAATAACCTCAGGTCAGCACTATAAAGATGGTCATACGCTCCAATATAACCACTCAAAGCACATTAAAGCTTGTGAGAGGTTATTCGGGAAACCAGAGCATCAAACGGTTTATTTTTTGCCCCACTGGAATATTACTAATATGACTTAAATCCGAAATTCAACTTTATTTATGTTGAGGAATCCTGGTTTCCTCGTGCACCAGACTTCACCTGCCTTTGAGTGCTCAGTTTTTTCTTCGCTCTTCTTCCTAAACGTCCCAGACTCCACATACCTGGGCTGGTGATCTCTTAGTAGATAGTACTCCAAGAGGAGGTGTTTTATGGTCCACGTCCAGCCTGTCAAATGTGTCTGGAGCACATTACACAAAGTACTGCTGCAAACAGTGGGTAATAAACAGAGGGAGACAGAGCCGAGAGCGCTGTGTTTAGAAGAGGAAAGAAGAAGAAGAGGAAACTGGAGCAGCCAAAAGGACACAAGAAGCATTTTCATTGAACTTTCCGAAGCAGTTCCCAGCTCACACATTCCCCTCCTCTCCTCTTCCAACCATCTGCAGCTCCTCTGCCATTCTCATTCACTCCCAGTACTGCAAGTTTTTAAATTTCAAAGGTAATCTAAAGTAATACTGACCAGCCGTTTATGAGATGCAAATATGACACAGAATTAAATATTTAATACAAATAGCCTATTACATTATATTAATATTTCAGACGAGTGAAGGAGAGGGTTTGAACGTGGCTCTGGGAGCTGGACTGAAACAGAGGTGAGTGCAGAATCTGTCTGCGCTGAATGATAATATCCCCACTGTTATTAAAACAGGGCCAACCATTTTTCTTTTACACCAACATGTAATACAGCGTGAGACACCGACGGTAAATACCACACATGAATCACGTGTGCCTCTGTGCTTACAGTTAAAGATTATATAGCACAAAGCTAGCTATAGATCCACGCGTAGGCTCTTGTGCACAACCTTGGGCGACTCATGTTTTATACATGACCCTTTCTTGGTATGTCTCATGTCAATAGTGCCTGCGTGAACAGTCCTTAATGAGGTTTGTCAGGCGCTTTAAGAAGGAGGAAGACTGTCGGAAGAAGCTGGGAGCCACATGCCTGTCAATCCTCAGCCATGTCTGATGTGCAGTCATTGTGTGTTTGCCTCAGAGTCAGAGCCTGTTCAGTGGGGGATCTCAGAGTGCAGCCATCATCAAATATTAACTGTAATTTTTGAGAAATGCTACTTGTAAAACAATCCTAATTATGAACATTCTCTCTCTGGCATCGGTTTCTCACAGCTGTTCTCGTGCGCCTATTTTACCTCCTCTAGCTACATGATGAAAACCTCTTCTTGCGTATTTTTGGCTTTTGCTCGTTTCTCCCACTTTGTCCTCACCTCCTCCCTCTGTTGCTCTGTAATTAAGCAGGGTGTTTTAGAGGGCAATGGACTCAGAGACAAGGGAGGAACAGATAAACCCCAGGGAAAGATGGTATGAGAGGCAGATAGTATGACGTCCTGTGCATGCATTATGCCTCTCTATGATAGCTCAATTAACAAGTGGAGAGCTCCATCATCTTGTTAAGTGTGTGCTGACCGTCACTGGTGGGCAAACAATACATTGTCGTTATCAAGTGGATAATCACATATAAGACAACATAATTTAGCACAATCAGTCTCATGTAGCAGCTCACAAACATTACCACCCAGGACGGAGCATCACCACGGGCAGGATGCACTGTAGAGTCAGCACTCCGGATGATAGCATGACAATTATTTTATAGTGGTTTTTGGCATTCGGGCTTCTTGTTTTGATTATGTAATCAACATGCTTATTTTTGTGGTGAGTGAGCTGAGCTGAATCACAGTGCATTCTGGGAGCTCTCTGTTTGACCTGCGTGTTTGTTTTTCCGGGCTGTGTGCAGCAGGCTCCTGCCTGTACCCAAATATCCTGAACGCATGGAACACATCATGGGACTGCAAAGTCAAGATTTCTCTGTTTACTTGTGCAAATGCGTGTCTGAGGGCATTTGAGCGTGTGCCAACTCTGTGGGCAAATAGACTCCTAGAGTGAGTGTCCAAATATTGAAATATCACCCAATGTCAAGACTGTTGGAGTGTATAATTTTTCGCCTTTTATGATTCATTAAGAGTATCAGTGGCCCCTCCCAAGCCTGAGAGCTATAATCACTGAGAAGGGTCTCAGGGCAGTTGGCATTAATCAATGAATGTTGCGCGCATGAAAAATGATCTGTGGATGTAGAAAAGTGCTGCTGTTCATTAGCGTGAGAGAGAAAAAGAGTGAGAGACATTTCTATAGCATGTCACATTTGAGGACCAGTGGCACAAAAGGCACATTTCAGCTTTGTAGCCCAGACCAATCAGAAATGTACTGCTTGGACGAGCCAGCTCAATCTGGTGTGTCTCAGCTCTACTGAGTCCGGGGCTGAGCTCTCTCAGCTCACTCCCATGCATGCACAATTGCTTGCATCCAATTCATTGTGCTCTTCCAGCTGCACCAATTCACGCCACTGCCAAGGCAAACATAGAATGATAAGCCTGCGAGCGCAAAAAGTTAGATGACTGGTGGGGAATCACGAGGAGCAACGAAAACAGTAATCCAGATCAGTTTTGGAGATGGAGTGGGAGGAGAGAGAACAATAACAAGAGTCTCCCAGCTGTTGGTATCAGTAATTTGATCTTTTTGTGTTCATAACAGGTACTCAGTTACACCATGAATGGGGTGAGCGCTGCTTTTCTTTTTAGCGAAATGTTCAGCTGATGAATCCCAAGCACCCTAATCTGCCCCCCCCCTCCCCAGCTTTTCCATTTCCTAATCAGTCACGTGAATCCATATTTGGGTTTAGAGATGTGGGACTGTGCATTTCTTTTGTCTATGTCAGGTTTTCCCACACACATCATCTGTCCCTCCTGCCTGGGCTCATTACTCCCTGCTCTGCCTGCTCCTCCTCCTCCTGCTCCTCCTCCTCTTCCCCCATGCTACTTCCATCCCATTCTCCACAAGGAGCTCTAGTGGGGCACCGCAGGCACAAAAGATGCCAATTTTTAAAATGCCTTATTTGCCCAAATGGCTAGATACACAACTAAAGCAGACATAATAACTGTGGGAACGTGTCCACTGAAATGTTATCTTTTTCAATTTACCAAAATTCAAAAAAAGAGCAAAATGAGGACATACTGAGAGCTGAAAATCTTTCTATCATTGTCACTATCGTTCTAGTAAAAGCATGAGTGTGAAAACAGTTTGTGTGAACTCTCCCACACACAGAGACACACAATCACTCTGTTGAATCCTGTTTATGACCCAGCCCCTGCAGAACAATAGCTCCCTCTTCTTCTTCTTCTTCATCTACAGTATTTGTGAATTTTCTAACTAGTCCTGATGCGGCACCAAAGTGAGAACAGCTCTAATGGAGGAGAGTAATGCACACAGAGCGCTCGCTGCCGTCTGTGGCATTTTAACCTCACACTGTCACGAGCTACCTCCCTGGCTCGAGTGCACGGGGGAGACAGACCTGGGCGGCTGATCCATCAGGTATTGTAGCTACAGTTATGGAACAGTGAGTGGACTTAATCCAGGGAGAGGGCCTACCTATACAGCAAGCTAGATAAGGCAAATGAAGGAAAAATATCCCCTGCCCTGCTGGTCACCACTGAAGCAGGGTAATAGGGAGATGAGACGGAGGGAGGAAGGAGGAGCAAGGGAGAAACGCTCAGGCAGCCAAGCTGAGGAGATGGCACTCATACAGCCCAATCTGTCAGTCTGACTACCTTGCCAGATACAGGGTGGCTCACACAAAATCACACACTTTTTGCTAAATACCAAGAGACAGTGCGGCTACACACACAAAAACAGAAATTAATGCTCGAGCAAGCACACATACAAACTTGTGGAACATGCTGTACTGAAGCAAACGGCGTCATGCATCTCCTGTAATAACATTAATTATATATTTTCTTTAAAAACCTTGCTTTTCGGTTTCTCACCTGTCTTTTTTTCCTCACAAAAATCTGCTCCTGCACACTGTCAGCACTTTTTTCTACAAGTGTTAAATTAAAAAATAAATCCACCATAAGCGTCGATACTGTGTGGGCCTATTTATCTCCCTTAATTTTTCTCCTACGCGCCCGTCTCAACACAGGTGTGCAAAGGTCTCTGCCCTTGTATACTTCTCTTTCTTTACCACATATTTTGTTTACTATTAAAACATTTTTTTATTTGAACTAACTGGCTGCTTGACTTTCCAGTAGAGGAATGATTTAAATTTTGGGGTTATACAATAATTTCTTGCCAAGAGTTAGATGAGAGAAACGGTAACACTTTCATGTCTGTATGGTAAATATAAAGCTCTAGCCAACAGCCTTAGCTTAGCTAGCTTAGCATTACAACTGGAAACAGGAGCTCTGTCTAATAAGCCAACGACAGAAAGCTGTGGGGTGATCAGGAGGTATTGGACCATTCAACAAGCAGCTCTGACAAAGTATTCTGGCTCCTTAAGCATATTACTTTAATGACCAAGGCGGTTTCATTTCAATCAAGCTAAGTGTTGGGACACCCCTGTGGATAGATGATGGTTAAGAAGATACAATATAGCAGCATTTGATTCCAGCTGGGGACTTTTTTTTGCACGTCATGCTCCTTTCTCCCCCCTCTTGTTTTCCTGTCCGTCTCTATCCAATCAGCTTTCAGTATAATGATGTTAATGGGATACTTGTGGGTAGCATGTGTAAATGTACTGTGGTGAATAAGGCTGCCTCCTGAAAGCTGAAGATCTAAATCTCATCAGTTCGTGACCCCTCAGTTGACTGAGATTCCTAAAGTCAAGCAATCAGAGTTTGTTTGTTGTTTGTTTTTTGTCAGAGTGTGCAGTGTACTTCTGAGGATGTTTCGGTCCCCAGAATAAGCTGCAGAGTGAGCGCTCCTCAGTGTCACAGCAGCTGCCCACAGAATGAGAGGCTTTGCACCCTAAGGCTCCAAGATAACATTTTCTTCTTCCTTCTGCTTAGGAGTGATAAATTTATAGCTTACAGCAACCTGATACGATACAGTCTCTGGCTTTTGTATGATATCTTGTGTCCGCAAACGTTGTTGCACATTTCCGATCCGTCGTTAGTTTAGTTAGCATGTATTAGCTTGGAGGGCTAAGTTTAGATTATTAAGTGAACGTCACTGTCACCCAAATCGTCCTGTCGAACCCCTTCAAACTCTCAAACTCGATATGGAAAAAAGTCTACGTGGAAAAAAACAGTCTAATACTCATATTAAACTGACAAACCTATTTGACTGACATATTTGTAATTTGGTTAAACTCCCCTCCATCTTACCAGCGCCCAGATCTCCCTGCTCATATCCCAGCTCAAATACAATTTTCACTGGCTTGTGCACTGTTGCTACCTACAGAGTGTACTTCTACGTTTGTGAATGCCCGCCACCACAGCAGATACTACAAGAACAGAAGTAGCTTGTGAAAGAGACCCGTCTCTCTCTCTATCTCTTTCAAACTCAGACCAAACTGTAAAATATAGGCAGTACTGATTGAATATAAACCAGGATTCTGTTAACTGTATTGTCTATTTTATTGCCTAAAAACCTACTTTAGTGAACTGTTTGGCTGTAATACGAGAATTTGTGAGCAAGAAGTGCCATGCTGTTTCCTAAATTGTAAAAAGAGGCTCTAAAAAATTAGATCAAACGGTACAAGTAAGCAGCGCTAATAAAATCTGAACCAAGATTCTGTTACTGTGTTGCTTATTTTTCACCTCAAATGCTTTTAAAGAAACATATTTTAGCTCACAGATTAACTGTCACTCCAGATCTTTAGTTACTATATTGTTTCCTGTGTCAGAACGTACAAGCTTGCATTTCGTCACCCATCAGCTGGAGCACTGAGTACATGCAGTGCACGTACAGCGCAGGGCATTCTAGTAGCTCTAAATTCAATACCTCTTGAGCAAATGCAAATGCTAGGGTCCTTCTTCTCTGTTTTTTCTGGTCACGTAGCACCAATTTCAAAAGTATTTGCATCTTTGTACTGCCTAGTTTTACAATAAGACCATCTTTACAGTAGTGAAATAGTTCTTTAAGGGTCATTTGGAGCACACACTGCAGGTCAGCTCCACAGGGTCTGTTTAAGATGAGAGCAATTACACTCCATAGCTGTCAGAATGCTTTGAACCCATTATTGCAGAAGCGATTACTCTTCATCTGTGTAAAATCATGGTGTGGAAAGATTAATTACTCTTTGGAATGGTAATGATGTCTGTCAACAGGATAATTTGCCAAGAATTCGCTGGGAGTCTTCAACCGAATGCGATTGTGTGACCACTGGAGGTTTAATGTGAGGATTAGTGGTGGTGAATGCATTTCAAGATGCCAGGGAGGGAAAAGGGACATTTTCTGTCTGAAAAAGTAAAATAAAATAACATCAATGGAGCATGAACACATCAAGACAGAGACTTTGTTCGACAATGACAGTAAGAGCTGGGAGTGACCTCAGGGGGCCGACCGCGGGGTGAACTCTTGACCTCCTCTGCAAACAAAGTCATCATACGTTATCACGACTCCACACACCATTGCTCTGCAGAGATAATGTCACAGAGCACCCGAGCCACCTCAGATCTTTCACATCAGCACCTTGGTGCTTCAAAACACTATGGCAACTGTTCACAAGCGTAATCTCTCCTGGGTGTGAGATGCAAACAGGGCTAATATGTTTGAAGAGACAGCAGTGATCACATTTCCAAGTGACTCCTTGCATCCTGCTGGGATAACCGAATAAAGGATGTTCTCAGCAAACCACAATCCTGCTTTCAAAACACTTGATCCTAAGATGACAAGCACCGGGCTATCCATTATGCAATAGTCCCCCCTTTCTCCATTGCTAATCTAAACTACAGCAAGTTCTCAGGATGGGATTAACAGTTTCTTTCTCGTCTCTTTGCTTTCAGAGGACAGAAAGGTGGTCGGATGTACCTCCAGCAGAGCTATTTACTTTTAACAGAATGCATCGTGGCACCTACTGAGAGTGGGAGCGGCAACAAGACAGCGAGGGTCATCGAGTGGCGAGGGGGGGGATGAAAGCAACAGAGAGAATAAAAGAAAGCGACTGCAAAGAGAACATGGATCAACACGACGGGACAGGATGGTTATGCAACATCATACATGGACACGTTACAAACAGATGCGGTGTAATCATAAACATTACAAATGCAC
Source organism: Epinephelus moara (assembly GCF_006386435.1). NCBI lineage: Eukaryota > Metazoa > Chordata > Actinopteri > Perciformes > Serranidae > Epinephelus > Epinephelus moara. The sequence continues at coordinate 27,685,317 of NC_065525.1, forward strand.
CACCGCTGCCTGAGTGTTAAAAGTAACACGTTTATTAAGCCATCCCTGTCACAAATGGAGAACTGAAGAGTATATTAAGTATAAGAAGAGTGTTGTGAGGCCATATTACAAGCTCTTTTCATCTCTCTTTCCCTCCTCTGCTTCCTTTCTTCATCCCTCCCCCATAAAATCCCTGATTCCAGACTAAACCAATCCTCTGTCACCAACCCTTCATTCTTTACTATGTAGGCCTCCCATCCCCACTGTTTTTCCCTTAACACACACACACACATAGACACATCCACGCAGGGCCTCCTCTCCTCTGTGTGACCTTGACTGGCTAGCACTCCAGGGCTTGTTCTTTGCTTCTCCCTCTCCCTCTGTCTCTCTTGCTCTCTCCATCTTTTCACGCTCGCCTTCACTCTATTGTCTGCCTCTCTACCTCTTGCTTTCTATCACTCCTCCCCAACCCGCCGTCCGGCTGATTTTAACAGGCGCTGTCCTTTTTCCTCCTCCCTAAGACACAGAGGAGAAAGGGAGAAAGGGACAGAACATGGCTGAGAGAGGAGAAGTAAAAGACCTCCCCCTCCTCCGCAATGATCCAGTCAGCTAAGAGCGAGTCCACCCTAAGAATAACTATCAACAAGTCTCGTACATAGATCCGGTCTTATATCTTATAATGTGTCATATTCAAAAACAGGACTTTCATAATCAATTAAAAGGAGGTCAAATGGGTCAAATTAAATGACAAAATAATTGCGATACCCAGCTAGGGCTGCATCCGATCTAACAATTACATTCACTGTTGATTAAACTGTCCTTTACTTTCTCAATTAAGTAATTGGTTGTTTGGTCTGTAAAATGTCAGAAAATGGTAAAACAAAATGTCAATAAGTGTTTCCCTAAGCCCAAGGGATCATCCTCAAATGTCTTGCTTTGTCCACAACCCAAAGTTATTCAATTTACTGTCACAGCAAAGTAAAGAAATCAGAAAATATTCGCATTTATGAAGCTGAAATCTGAGAATTAAGACTTTTTTTTTCTCTGTAAAAAAACAACTCAAAATCAATTAATTAAATAGTTGACAACAGGTTGATTAATCGTTGCAGCTCTATATCCAGCATAACGTACATTACATAAGACTAACTTCACATTATGTAAGTGAGGTATTGCAACCATTCTGCAGGGCATTCAATAAAGAGTCATTTCTTTTTCCTATTCTTTACAAATGCAATTTTATTTCTTTGCGGCGTATTTTGCTCAACGATTCAAAGTGTGATTACGCTTTGCTCTAATCAGCTGATACTGCTTCCTGTTTCACCAGGGAGGATGATGAGCTCTCTCAGCGGAACAGTGAAACAGCAGGTCCAAATCCATGTTTCATTGCAGGTGCTCCTACAAAAGCATCTAATTGCCTCCATTGCAGCATTGTAGCCTGATCCCCTGACTCCCGTGATCCTCGAGATTTTCCCAATGGCTCGGCTCACAACATACATCTGTATAATAAATTGGAGTTGTTAACCGTTTGAATATCCATTCAAAGCTAAATAAAGTTGAGCTCAAGTGATGGAGTGATCTGTTAAATGTCAAACAGGCTGATTAAGCGCTCTCTACAATTATGCTATTCCCTTTGCCAATTTATGTACCTTACATATCTAAAGGTCTCTGCTGCGATTGTGTTCGACAATCTGATGCTCGCAGACTGAATCCACTGCGTTTAATTCAGGCGTTGCTGTGAAATATGACATTTTCATCTACTCTATAACTGATATCAACACAGCGAGCTGACAGGACCACAGAATAGCTCGCGGCGGCTTTATGCTTTAAACAATATTAGGAGAGAAAATAGAGGGCATCATGAATGAATATCTCCAGTAATCTTCCTTTTAAGTTTGATCACAGAAATATAGACTTGTTGAATGCCGCTGTTAAGCCCATAGCGATACCTTTTCTCCCAGCATCCGTCTCTTTTTCAATTCATTTTGCTCTAAGAGGCATGGACATTACAAGACTGCCACAGCAATCCCCCCAAATAATTTCCCATCCCACATTAGTAAAACAGCCATGAAGTAGAGGGACATCATCAATTTCTACAGGGCAATAATAACAAAGAGGTTAGGAACTCACAGTCTTCTGCTGACACTTATACTTCACACCATGTTAAAGACTCCCCGCAAATTCCTTCAGTTTCACATTTCATTTCCTGAGCAGTTAAAACCCTTTGATGCATACCGAGACACCATACAACACCGAGCCAGTACACCAAGACCTGCAAAAACCCAGGGCATAATGAAGGCCTTTTCATTTAGCCGTAAGTGACTACAGCAAATCAAACCTATACAAAATCTGTGTCCACACCTTTGAAGAAGTGGTAACAAAGTCAGAGGCCCACAACTAGAGAGTTGATTACTTTATTTCAGTAAAAGCCTGCAGCCATGCTAATATGCTCCACCTGTCAATGCTAACATGCTGATGTTTACCATGTTGCCATCTTAGTTTAGCATATTAGTAGGGCTGCACCTGACTCAGAATTATACCAGTCAAACCAGCTTCAGTTGTTCAATATTCAACTATTTGTTCTTTTTATCCATACAGAGTGTGAAACTTTAAACAGGGTTCAGCAGGAGGTTAAGTGTGACAGTAACATTCGGGTAATTTCAAGATAATTATGCTAACGACGGATTGGAAATGTGCAACAACATTTTTGCCAGCACTAGATATCAAACAAAAGCCAGAGACTGTATCGTATTAAGTTGCTGTGATGCTGAATTCCCACTTCTAAGCAACAGGCAGAAGATAACGTTATTTTGGAGCCTTACAGTGCCTCCACCAGGCAGCCACCTCTGTGTCTGCAGCAGCCTGTACCAAAGAGTAGCTTGTAAGTGAAGAGCGCTCACTCTGCAGCTAAATCTGGGAACCAAAACGCCACCAGAAATAGCCTACACCGCACACTGACGACAGCTCGACTTGAAGCAACCTCAGTCTACTGAGGGGTCTTCAACTGATGATTTGAATCTCAGACTTTCAGGGGGAAGCCCTACATATTAGCATGCTAACATTTGCTAATCAGCAGTTCACACACAGTACAGATTAGGCTAATGGAGATGTCATTAGTTTTGTGGGTATTTGGTCATAAACTTAAGTACAGGACAAGTTAACAGTTGGCCAGATTATGGTGCTTGATTTAAACATTATAAGATCACTGAAATTATTCTAACTCATCCTCTGGAGATCATAAATGGCTGTACAAATTTTCATCATAATCCATCTAATAGTCGTTGAGATAATTCAGTCTGGACCGACCAACATTGCCATCTCTGGAGTCACTGGCATGGCTAAATAAGAGCAGTTAGGTCAGAATTAGGTCACTCAGTCTTAGAAAAACAGAGGAAATGTCCATACGCTATCTTATAAACGTTTGTCTTTTGAAACATTCCTGGTATTCCTCCTACTTTGACCATATCAAACCTTTTAAGGTTGCAGATCTAGTACACAGATTAAGTCTACCTGAGGATGTCTCTTACTGCGGGCCCGGATGCCAGAGTCACGTCAGTTAGATTGGTTACCCCTGGCCAGAGATTTAGAGTCCAGCCCAAATCCCAGGCCAGCACCAACCTAAATCAATAGCGAACCTGACGTTTGACTTTATATCATATTCAAGAGGTAGATAGTGTGAGATGCCAGACAGAGTACAGGACCACACATCAAATAAATTTAGGGCAATTTGTCCCTGATGCACAAACTCTGTCTCCAGACTTAGCATCACAAAAAGGAGGGAGATAACAAAATGTCGACACACGGTAGGATAATACCTCATGCACCAAAGCAAACAAGTGACACACTGTACAGATTTCTTCATTATTTTTGGATTTATAACATTATAACTGTACTGTTCTGCACTGGACTGAACTGGACTCTGCAATAAGACAACAGGGGAAAATGTCCTGAGGTGACATTGCTGCACCATGAGAGGCCATAAAGCGGTATTACTGATCCACCTCTTGTTGTCAGTTATACAGATCAGGGTGATTACATGCATAATACATGAAGTCAGTCAACCACAGGTTCCCTCTCAGAACACGTCTACCCAGACCTAACCTGTACCTGAACCTTTCTCCCTCAGTGCAATTGATCGATAAAGGCATCAGCTCCCGTCCAACAATCTATTACAGTCAGTTCATCAAAACAGTCATCAATAGATGAAACTGGAAAGCTCTTCATTTAGTGGTCCCCTGCTGTTTGACAAGCTGAAAACTGCACTGTGTTTCAGTTGGAAAGAAACCCTCCGGTTTCTGGCTTCAATTCCTGCTGAAGTGGGAATAGAAGTGAATCTGTGTGTCACAGACATTTCTCAAGTCGGGACGGTCTTCTACTTGTGCATGGGGTGATGATGCCGCCTGCCTGACAGATTTTTCACACTTGCTGGTGATAGTTAAAAAGGAGAAACACACACTATCATGTGTAAAGCCCCATACAAACCCAATAAATAATTCACTGAGAAAAGAAAAATGTGGTCAGTTTGCATAATTATCATTAATTAAGACAGAGTAGGTATTGTTGTAAGAAAATATTGCTTTATTTCTTCATTGTTTCAGTTATTTTTTAAGGCAAAAATGTCAAATATGTGCTGGATCCAGCTTCTTTGATGTGAGGATTTGTTGTTTTTCACTGTCCAATATGACAGTAGACTTATCTTTGGATTATGGACGGTTGTTCGGACAAAAAAAATAAAAATAAAAAATAAGTTTGGAGATCAAATGTTGGGCTGTGGGAATTTAAATGGTCTGTTTTACTTTCTTCAAGCATTTTAAACTATAAGCTATCAATCAATTAAAAAAATAGTCGGCATATTAATAGATAATTGCAATAATCTTTACTTCCAGCCAACAAAGATGTATCCTAATCATAAACCCCATAACCTACCACCTCTAAATATCTGTTAACTGTTGTACAGGCTTATGCATTTAAATAGTCACAGTTTCTACGTCTTTATTGTGTCTGTGATCTGAAATACTATTTATATGGCCTATTTCCTAAAGCGTTCACTTTTTTTTTGCCCAAGGTGGGTGACTGCCACACCCATCACAAACAGGAAATTTGTTTCTGTTTGCCTATATTTAGTTTTGTGACTGTTTTGTTCAAATTCCTCATTTTCCTCCTCCTCCCCCTTCCCCTACCGGACTGTATTTGTAGGGCATAATCCCTCCATAGGACTCTGGGCCGTTCTCTCTTTTTCTCATGTCTGTGCTTTTTCTTTATGTGTGTATTAATATTTTTTGTAAACTGCTGCCATTTTGGCCAGGCCTTGCTCGTAAGTGATCAGTTGATCTCAATCAATCTGCCTGGTAAAATAAAGGTTAAATAATAAAAAAAAAACACACACACATTAATCCACTGAGTAAACATAATCTAAATAAATTCTTAAACTGCCCTCTACATTAAAGGATACAATGTTTTTTAAGGAATATTGTCAAAGAAATGCTGGCTGTGTGTGGGCTGAATGGTCTGAACATCCGCAGGTTGTCTGTTAATGGCCTACAATCAAACCCTGCAGGAGCCCACACTGCTGCATTTTGAACATCAGTAAGTAGTCTAAATAGTTGTTGAATGTTTTCCCGTGGGTATAAATAACGAGCCATTTAGCCGTCAGACTTAAGAAACGAAAGTAGGGTGCCACTTATCCCCAGAATTCACCCCTTTCTACTTTCTACAATTTACTTTTTTAGGTTCAGTATTGATTGGAGACCCCTTCTAGTCTTATTTCAGATGTTTATTTGGCGGTAGCCGGCAGTTTGTGTGATTGTCAGGCTCACATATGATCAACCTGTTTGTCCTCACCCCCCTTTAATCCTCTGAGGCCATAATCAATATATCCCTGGTAGACCTTTCTCCATCTCCCTGGCACTCCACCTTGAGACGCGGTGTGAATTTAAAGGCCACAGCAGTGCGGCGAGGGAAACACCCGCCGGAAAGGAACACCCACTCACACAAATCAATTAAAGGCGTGCCAATCAAGCAGTGTCCTCCTCACTTAAAAGTGTAGCCCCGACACATTAGTAGTCAGCCTACTCATAACTTTACTATGATAATTGCAGTCCATTAATCCCTAGCAACAGCCTTTTGTCTTCGCCTGAGCTGAACAACAGGTTTTCTGGTACAATTTATTTGCAGCATCTTGCCTTCAATAACTTCACCACCTCACGGTAATGCTCACACCCGATTCTCCAACCTCACCTACTGTAACACCTGCAACCTGCAACCAACATGACCTCCCGGATCTGAAGTCCCATACACTAAACAATGTGTTATGTTGCAAACACTTCCCTTTGCATCTTCCTTTGACCTTCAACAAGAAAAGAGCTAGCCACACTTGCAGCTCTGTGAGGCTGTACCAAAGAGGCACAATGGTGCTTTGAGCTAAGTGACAACAACTAACATTCAGACAGTAAATACAGAAATGAGTCCTTAAACCCGGAAATGAGTTAGCATTTTGCCACTCCCAATTCCCTTGTCTCAAAGTCAGTGGGTTTTTTAATGGGTTTTTGGTTAGATGCCTGGAATAAGGTTTGTGGTTAACACACGCTTGAGAGACAACATACAATTTGTCAGTAAACACCATACTCATCAATTTTGAAGCTTTTAAATGCTTTCAAAAAAAGTGGTTGCTTACAAGTGGCTAAATGAGACATCACAGCTTCATGTGACTGCGGTGTAAGTTTAGGCTATAGTGTAATGTCAGCTTTTTACTTCTAGCAACTACATTTAGCCTTTAAAAATCATAAAAGTGGTGTTCATTTGTGAAGATTATTTTGCCGAATAAAATGTGAAAGTATCATAAACCTTTGTTTGCCAAAGAGCTTATTTTCTACAATGTTATCTTATCATTATCTTATCAAAATCCCATGGAAAAGTCCCTTAGGGTTTTTGATGAGGGAACCAGGGTGACACTAGCTTCAGCGTCAGCCTACAGAGAAATGTCATCTCTGGAGCACTCTGTAATACTTGATAAGCATACTAGCATTATAATTGTATGCATGACAATGTCAGTAATGTCAGTAAGTCAGTTAGTTTAGTGTGCTAGTATTTGCTTCTTAGTGCTAAACATAAAGGAACGGCTAAGGCTCGTAAAATGAGGCCCAAAAATGTTGTCTGGGGAATATAATGTCTGTAACATTACAAAATTCAATGACAGTTAATGTAATGGCTTCCTTGGTTAATAATATGGAAATTTAGATGTTAACTCACCTCCCTCAGCTGTGAATGGACTTGGCAAAGATGCATATCCTGTCTTGTCCCGGTAAAAAACAACGCCCCAAGCTAGCATCAATGGGTGCACAGCTAGCTAATGCTAATTACTTACTTCCAAGAAAAACTTATGGAGTGTAATTCTGTTTAAATTAGCGTCAGTATGATTTTTAAAAGGGCGACGACTAAAAAAATTTTAAAAATAGAAGCTGACATCTATTATCCTGACTAAATCATGAGTAGTTTAGCCAGGCTATTGCTAGTTTGTGACAACTTGCAATCACTAACGTTATGATAATATGCCAAGCTAGCATCAACAGGTACATGGCTAGCTAATGCTAATTAGTTGCTTTCAAGAAATGTATGGTTTGTAATTCTGTTGAAATTAGTCTTAGTATGATTTTTAAAAGAGTGCCAACTTCAAAAATAGTATAACTTAAGTTGGCATCTATAATATCCTGACCAAAATATAAGTAGTAGCAAATTCATTAGCTAGGCTGTTGCTAGCTGGTGACAACTCGCAACCACTATGATATGCCAAGCTAACATCAACAGGTACACTGTTAGCTAATGCTAATGAGTTCCTTCCGAGAAAACTATGGTATGTATTTCTGTTGACTTAGTGTCAGTATAATGTAAAAAGGGTGACAATTAGAAAAATAATAAGTTCAGTTGGCTTCTATAATATCCTGACTGAAACTTGAGAAGAGGCAAATTAATTAGCTAGGCTATCGCAAGCTTGTGACAACTCGCAACCACTGGTCCAATATGCCAAGCTAGCATCAACAGGTACACTGCTAGCTAATACTAATTAGGTACTTCCAAGAAAATTATGGAATGTAATTCTGACATTAGTGTCAGTAAGATTTTAAAAGGGTGACAACTAAAAAAAATATTGAGTTAAGTTGACATCTATAATATCCTCACTGAAATATGAGTAAAGGGAAATTAATTAATTGGGCTAACTTACTGCTAGCAACTGACAACCACTGTGATAATATGCAAAGATAGCTAAGATAGCTAATGCTCATTAGTTACAGCCAAGAAAATTACAGTATGCAATTCTGTTGAATTTAGTGTCAACGATTTTAACCGGGTGACAACTGAAAATAATAAGTTAAGTTGGCATCTATAATATCCTCACTGAAATGTAAGTAGTAGCAAATGAATTAGCTAGGCTATTGCTAGCTAGTGACAGCTCGCAACTTCTATCATGATATGCCAAGCTAGCATACACTGTCAGCTAATGCTAAATAGTGACTTCCAAGAAATGTATGGTATGTAATTCTGTTGACATTAGTTTCAGTGTGATTTTTGAGGATGACAACTGAAATAAGTTAAGTTGGCATCTTTAATATCCTGAGTGAAACGAGAGTAGTAGGAAGCTAATTAGCTTGGCTACTGCTAGCTAGTGACAACGGTTACCAAGGCAGCCAACAAGGTCATCTGTAGCCACAGCAGCCTGAAATAATGTTAGGTCAATCTGAGCCTGAGGGGACTTTTTATACTACATATTACTTTAATTTCATTATTGGGACTTGTGTGTAGGTCAAACTAATGTGACCTTACTGAGATTTTTTATTGAAAATGACAAAAAGCCATTTAAAGAACTTTTTGGACGTTATTACACTGTATACATTATACTCTAAACATAGTAATGATTGCAGCTTCAGGGGTGGCTTCATCTGTATTTCTGTGAGCACATACAGGGGCTGCTCTCATCGCCAGCCACCATCCTCTTCCTACCCACGGATGCTGCTGCTGCTGCTGCTGCTGCTCGCACACCTCCCCGTACAGTATCATGTTGTTGTCCGTGTGTGGTGAGCTCACATTATCTCACATCACAGGGAAATGAACAAAAATGGCTCCTCCCACTCTGCCTTTTGCTCTCTTACACCCCCCTCCTCTCCTCTCCTGCCTCCCCTCCCTCCTCCCCGGTCCTCGGTAGCAGCAGGTGTTATTCTCCTATAACCTGAAGATTTAGGTGGTAATTAGCATTACCTCTTAGCCCCAGAGAGTTATTTGTGCTTCATGGTAACAGCAGGGGACACGAGTCGAGTGTGTTCCTGGGCACCCGATGAGAGAAGAAATCACGCCTCAAAAACACGTGGGAGAGATTACTCAAATATGCCTCCTTTGTACCCTCTTTACCCCTCTCGCTGCTGCACGGTTATCTCTCCCCGTTAAGCAATAAGCTGCATTTCGTGAGTATTTTTTTTTTTTGCAGGATGTCGGAAGCTGTGGAGCTCCATAAATAACCTATATACACTTGGGTTTCATTGTAGCTAGAGGCTTTGACCTTGTGTTTTGTTGCCCTTAAGTAGGTGTTGTAAATGTCAAAAATACTGGCAACACAAGGCAATGCACACCGGCACAATTATGCATATGATAAAGTGCCTCTGTCTACAACAGGTTCACAATTAATCGTCCACGGTGCATTGGATTAAATGCAGGATTTGGGCAAATGATAAGCATCCTCCTAGGAGGCAATTAACTGCACTGATATTACATAATGACAGCCCACACTTTCCACTAACATCACCGGTGCATGCCACAGGATAAGGCTGTCTTTACAAAAATGACATATATATATACGTGGTGGTGGTGTGACAGTACATCCCCACCTTTTCATGTCAGGCAGTCACCTCAAAGAGAAACAGCGGGTCAGAAATGAAACACCTTGAAACTGTCAGGATGCTCTTCGCAAAGAGTGGCAATTCTTGACAGGATCTTACCTTTGCTATTGTCCTCTTCCCTGTTCAGATACATGGCTGTTACTTCACTCCGAGGCAAATACGATGGCGTTGTCTCAATTATTTGTTGGTACTCCTCTGGCGTGTATCGTGAACTCCGCCGATGTGGTTTGTAGTAGTAGCTGTTTATTGTTTTGTTGCTCCTCAACAGCCTCTCCTCTCCTCCTAGTGGATAGGTGGGCTAACCAGTTTGAGACTCTCACTATCTCCCTCCCTCTCCTCTCCCTCTTTCTCTCTCCCAGCCTCCGTCTCTCTCTGTCTCTCCCTCCCTCTGTCTCAAATAACCACTGGTTCACTGTGGCTCAGAGGACAAAATGGGAAAAAGTGACTTTTTGCAGCTGCTGTTAGGAAGTCTGTTTGCTCTGCTGCCACGTGCCATTGTTGATTCTGTTTGTGCATTCATGTGTCATGTTAAAAAGTACTGCTTTGCGTGTAATGAGGAGATTCAGGCAGGGCTTGCACCTGGGTTGCATGGTTTAATTGGGAATCTCATTAGTGATGAGAGAAGTATCCAGATATTTGTAATGAAGTAAAAGTACCAAAGTAGTCAATTACATGCAAAATTATACTTAACTACAACATCGATCCTCTTAAAGTAAAATAACTCATTATATATAGTCTTTTTTTTATTTTTTTTATTCATTTACGTAATTCCAACGTCCCCAAGATTTCACAAAAATGGCATAAAATTCAACCACAGAGCCTTACAACTGCCATAAAATATACTGTAATATTTTATTGGTTTATTACCACTGATTCATTAGCATTTTAATGTTGCACCTGGTCAATGTGGAGCTAATTTTAGCTGCCTTGTATGCTGTAATTGTAATTAATTTCCAGCTATTATTCAATTGATTAGTCATTTATTGAGCAAGAGTGCCAACAGTTGACTAGTTCCAGCTTCTCCACTGTGAGGATTTGTTTTTTCTCAATTTATTTAATTATAAAATGAAGATGTTTCTCAGATAAAATAATACATTTGAAGGCACAACCTTGAGTTCTGGGAAATAGGGATGTTACTTTTGTGTGACAATTCGTCAACGTGATAATTGCAGCCCTAAAAGTATGAAGTAACTGGCAGCTGTCAATTAAATGTGGCACAAAATATTCAATATTATAAAGAGAATAACTGGGAATACTCATGTAAGTGCACATATTTCAAAACTGTATATGTGCAGTACTTGAGTAAACATATTGAGACACTTTCCATGACCATATTTCTTAACCACAGTGACAAATGAGTCATTAGAGCTACAACATCCTGTGTCAGTTAACACTGCTATAAGGAGAGAAGAAGACAAACCCATCTGGCCCTGTCACTTCAACCATGCCCCACCTGCTGCACACCCATATCCTTATCCCTTATACAAATGGTTCTCAGATGGCCCTGTATTCACGACACTTGCCTGTTCGAATTTATTGACCACATTATTAGGCACAGGCCAGAGATTAAGAGCTGTCGAGGAGTAATTGTGTGTGTCCTCTGCCGGTTTATGATGCAAGGTGATGTGGCTGCTATGCAAATACTCCCCGAATCAGATGCAGAAATGGGATGTGGATTATTTTAACATTCAGTATTCAGGCTGTCTTACATCACACATAGGCCGCAAAGTAAGTGCTGGAGGAACAATTTGTCCGTGACCTTGACTTAGTCCTAGAAAAACCCACTCTGGAGGCAATTTAAAACAATTTCTTCAATTACTTTTCCTTTCTGTTCACAGAGCAAATTTCCAATTTGTGATGGAACTTCTTGTTACATGCAGCTGGCAGACGGAGACGTGGGACATTATGAAATAAATGGGATAAGCCATGACAGTTATTAAAAGTACAGCACGGGGCCAGCATCACCGCTGTGCCATTTGGTGGGAATGGTTGAAACAGAAGTTGTGTAATTACTCCACGATATTAAAAATGGAAATTATTGCAGTGCGTGCTCATCAGCCAATAACCTCTGACCTGAAATCTTTACAGTGCGGTCTGTAATGTTTTTTTATTGTACTTCGCAGCCTTTCAGCGGCTCTCAAGTAATAAATATGCAGGTTCTCCTTACGAGGCTGCAAAATAGAAAGCTAATATTCCATTCAATCATGTGGCTCACTGATATCACAGATTACAATTCAATAGGATATGAGTAGAGGCGTTCTGTGGATGCAAATGCTCCGAGCAATACCACAACTAACAGTTTGCCTGCGTTTTGTCAATAAAGCTGGGAAGGTCATTTGCTCAAAGCATCCTGCAGTGATTTCCATTTAATGATATTTTGTTTTGCGCTGCGCTCTGTGCTATTTGCTCACTATTGAGAATCTTTTGCCATTTGTTAGGGAGAATTCTCTGCAGACTAATTTGACCACAGTCTATTCCCAGATTTTCCCCCTCCTGTGCTCCCAGCATCATTGTGCCTGTCACTGATGCGTCTGTCTCCACTGGTATCTATAAATACCCCCCTTCTCTCCCCTTCAAAAACCTGATTCCCATTGATTTAGTGACCTATATACACATCAACACCATCCCCTCCCTTCCTCCGGCTCTCTGCTCCTTCTATCGACAGCCCTTTACTGTCTCCACCTCTTCATTTCCCCCTTTCCCTCCATCGTGCTCCCCCTTTAACTTAGACTACCCTCTCCTCCACCTTCTCTCCTCTTGCTAGAAAGTCTAAAGACTATTAATAGTTCATGGTGGAGACTCAAGTCATGACACATGAAAGGGATTTGAATGAGCATAAGAACAGTGGCTGGTGCTCATTTCTATTTTTCAAAGTGTTGTCATTGTGGTAAACTGAGCCCTCGGCTAATCTCTCCTGTGTGTGTAAACACTGGAGTAGATATTCTGATGAAAGGAGTCTCTCAAAGAGGCACAAAATTCAATATGAAATCTGACTCTGGCTGAAATAAGACCTGGATACAAGAAAGACAGCAGTGTGTATGTGTGCGCGTGTGTGCAGGGTCATACGAAGGTACTAAGATTTAATTATGCTGCAAAACGGCATCCTGGAAAGTAATGCTATAAACAGCAGTGTTGAATACACAGTAAGCAGCAGGGGATTAATAATGAATAACCCTGTCATAACATCAGTTCTGCTCAAACATGCAGGAATAATATGGGATTTATAAACCTCAAACATCCGGTGAAATCCACATTTCCATATTCCCATCATGCAACTTATAGACACACAGAAACACCTTGTTTATCAGGTGAAACCACACAGGTCGCAGAAACACATCTGTGCATGAGCAGCATCACAGCTGCACAAGATAGAAACTACCATGACTGAGAATAAGATAGCCTGACAGAGAGTGAGATTGAAGTGCGTGATTTACTGCCACACTGCCCAAGCTAAGCATACACCTGTAGTACATAGCAGTGCTCACGCTCTCCCCCCCACTCCCACCACACGGCACTGACAGCTCTTCTGCGACCCCACACTGACACCTGGTGGCTCCACGAGGCAGCAAATCATCACAACTACACAAGTCTCAGCTGCTCTCGTGCCCCGAGGAGCCGCAACATCATCCTCGTGTTCTTCAAAACATCGCACTGCTGTTTGGTTTTTCACAGCACTATTACAGACAAAAACAGCAGTGTCTGTTCTTTTGTGTTCTGTCAGACGACTGCTGGACCTTGAAAGCAGACACGGTGATAAAAACAGTGTATAACCCCACAGCACAAACTACATCAGGCAATTTAGGGACAGTCAGTTTATTGAACAGCAAATTGTGACAGGGAACACAATTTTTTTTTTTCAATTGCATTGTCAACAATGTCTAGGACAACTGTGTCATTCACCACACATATTCATAAACACCCTCTTTGCCACAGAGAGAGACTTTGTAGATGGACAGTAGGGTGAGGGTCCTCGTTTTAAAGTGCTATAATGCACAATTCCTCTTGGAGGAAGACAACAGAGGCTGTGAACAGACCCCAGAAGGCCTCCAAGGTCCCCGCTTGCATCATACATTGTGTTGTGTTTCTTTTTTTTAACGAGTGTGTGTCTGTGTGTGGCTTCTACTTATTGCATATCAGTGAGCTGGTTCATGAATATTTTTTCAGTGAATGTGTAAAGCACAAATCTTTAGATTAAAATGTAATAAACTCTTCACTATAATTATAATACATCTCATAATATCTAAGATACATTCTTATATCTGATTCATTTAATATGTAGGCGATATACATTTTGTGGATTAACTGCAGATGGGTGACATAGTGGACACCATCATACGAGTCTCTTATAGCGACCTGTCGTCTCAGCCCTATGGATCAAGTTTTACAGACATAGATAGAACTTTCTCACAAGACAAAAAAGTTAATCTCAATCGACACCTCAGCTGAAATAAACCAGACCTCAATCCATGTCTGCAAATGCAGCACATTGTTTTCCAAGGACTTTGTCTGAGTGTATTCAAAGTGGGTCGCGTGGTCTCTTGTGCCTAATAATCCTTTGTGCTTTCTTTGATTGTATACACTCTAAGTCATACATTTGGTGTCTTTTAGAGCTCCTCTGCATTTACCTGCACCTGTGGGTGCTGAGGGCAGAGGAGTGTGACAGATAGAAGGAAAGAGGGGAGAGAGCACGGGTCTGACAATCAAAGAGAAAAATACCGCAGTGTCACACTAACAACTACACATCAACTACAGCACTACACGGTCAGACACGCACACACATACATAACCAAATGCACAATGTGTGAAAATTCACAGCTGAGTAAAACAAAATGACTTGCACAACATTTTTTTCAAGATTCAACCAAAGAACAGATTAAAAAAAAACCTTAAAACAAGGGAGGTGTGAGGGTGGGGGAGGGGAGGCTCAAAAATCATAACAATAATCTCAACAACACAAAAATAGGCATTATAATCACATTAACAGCATAAATGAGATGAACTGGCAATCGGAATGTTGGAAAACTACGACAGTAATTCATAATGACAAGCTCACATGAGTCGACGGGTCTTTTTTTTTTTTTTTCGCCGTTCCCTTGTGGCTCAGCTGTCATCTGACAACATGGCTGGAGGTGCCAGTCCATGTCTAGCAGCTCTGTTGTCCCTCCCTGACCTATGGCTTTCAGTTAAGACATTGATAACGCTGAGATTTGCTTGCTAGCATGTGAT
The DNA here is from genome assembly GCF_006386435.1 of Epinephelus moara. Lineage (NCBI taxonomy): Eukaryota > Metazoa > Chordata > Actinopteri > Perciformes > Serranidae > Epinephelus > Epinephelus moara. The sequence continues at coordinate 27,700,403 of NC_065525.1, forward strand.
TCAGTCGGCACAGCCTTGGTCGTTAGTGCCATCGATGTCATATTGCAGCTACCTCATGAAAGAAGCACCATTCAAAAGGACAGATGTCAGATTTACAGTCTGATGTCAGCAGGTCCCTATCGGCCTCGTCCAGGCTGTATTTCACTTCCAGAACCGTTTAAGTAGTGCCAGAGGTCATTCACGTAAAACTAAAGACATGTCTGCGTTTGGTCCTAGTTGATAAAACTGTAGGAAACAGGACAATAGGCCGATCCAACTTAACGGCACCTCCCGAAAAGCCATCCTAGATCTACACCAGTGTTCCTCTTTGCATACAGTAAAAAACCCTCATCAATATGCTGCATTTAAGTTGAAATGATGCATTAAAACACGTTCCTTCATTTGATATGTCCACACCATCATNGGGGGGGGGGGGGGGGGGGGGGGGGGGGGGGGGGGGGGCTGGAGAGGTAGGTGTGCAAATAAGCCATCATGTACAAAACAAACAATAAATCCTAAAACATAAAGTTCATATCATCTGCTTCTGTACAATATAGTTAAGGTGGACACTTTGACACAGAAAAAACAACACATACAAATATATAGTGCTATACTGCCGATAGAAAGGAATATTGATAAATAGACCTCACTCCCACAAATGATAACACACACTGAAAAGTTGCATCGCGTATCTACAGTGCAACAGCACAACTGACGAGCTGCTTGAACGGTGGGAGCGAGGGAGGAATGTGATTGGATAATACACGTCAAAGTCACCTTGATCTCCGGCGAGATAAACCAATGGCAGGGCTTCAGTGTTGTGTGATGCATAAACGAGATACGGCGGGGCTGCTTTTCCCGAGCAGCTTAAAGCAAACCAAACCTCTAAAGCAAATGAGATGAGTTTGGTAAAAATCATAGAACACTGAAAACAAATTGGTTTCTGATAAAGAAATGTTTATCAATAGCTCTTTGGGTCCTGCCACTGAATTCAAGTTCGGACAAAGAATTTAAAACTGAGTGCGAACTCATCTGTAAACAATAATAATTATGTCTGGATCTACTGGGGTTGAGCTACTCTAGCCGAGGTCTCACTGGCTCCACAACAGATGAGTGCACTCAGGAGGCCTCGGCATGTGATGTCTGACCATTTGTCTGCGTAATTACTAAATATCTACTGATAATCTGCCCTTCTATTAAAATTACTTTCAACCCATTTGATGTTCGCAGCTTTCATCTGAGCCCACAATGAATCACACGGGGCAGGAAAGCGCCGCCACTCTGCTCTCTGTGGACTGAAATGTTTTAAAGCGTGCAGCACTTTTGGCCACAATCCAATCAGTGATGTCACAGCAGGTGTTTTCCATCATTCCTCCGAGGCAAAACCCCTGCTGTGACATCACTGATTGGGGGCGTGACCACAAGTACAACATGCTTGATAGTTTCTACCCACAGAAAGAAGCACAGAGGCAGTTTAAAAGAACGTGTTGGTGTAGTTTGGTAGTGCATAATGCCCAAATGTGGTACGCCGTCTCATGAGATATCTTTTTCATGGAGGCAAAACATTGTGGTAACACTGAATATCAGCTGGAACCTGATCTACTTAAAGCCAAGGCAATCAAAGTCTGCTCGGAGCTGAATGGCTGAGTTCATTACAACCACTTACAGGAAGGGATGTGGCTTCTCAGGAAAGATCATAGGGGGTGTGCTGCTAACACATCAACACATTCCCTGTGTCTTTGTCTGAAACAGAGGCATATTGTTTCTCTGATTCTAAATATACTATCTTTTAAGACATAAGGTCTGAGGGAATTCTTTGATTAGCATTTTTTAGTAAATGCTCTATTCATCTAATGGTCTCATATCTTTATAAGTAAAGTAGGTGCATTTAATTTAGCTAGTTATGGTGTCTCATTTTCAATAGATCTGTCACTCAGAGACTAATGCTAGGTAGTGTAGGGCGTGCAGAACTGCAGCAACCAAGGGCAGTACATCTACTCTGAGGATTTGACAATCTTATTTAAAACAATGCAATAAAATGCTGTAATTAAAAAGCAACGTTCATTTAAAACTTCAACTGATATTTGTGGCTTCATTTCCAGAGAGCTAGCTCAGCGTGCCTACTGGATTTGTGTGTGCCACCACAGGCAGCTTGGCAAAGGAAAAAGGCTCCCTCCTAAACTACTTCAACATTCAACACAAGAAATTTAAAACAACATGTACTGATCGGTCATGCTGTGACCCATCAGAATGAGATGAATCCCCACGCAGTTGGTGTGATGCGTAATGGGAGGGAAAGGCAGAAAGGAGGTGCTTCTTAGTTGTCTCTTTTAGGCAAGAAGCTGAGGATAAATTCACCAACGCCCAGGAAGTAGACCACCTGGGCGATGCCGAACAGAGGTGCAATGACCAGGGCTCGACAGTAGGCTCCCTTCAGGAAGGCGGATGGACCCTCATTACGCATGATTTTCCTAGAGAGCAAATAAAAGCTTGTTATTTTATTTATTAGGATCCTCAATAGCTGTAGCAAAAGTGGCAGCTATTCTTTCTGGGTCCCACAACAAAGATAATATTCTGTACATGATAGTAGATAATCATAAAAAAACATCCCACTACAACAACAACACAAGACCTATCTCTAGTCCATGGAAACTGAAAATAAGGTCTTCTAAAGAGATACAAAATTAAAGATGTCACAATATTGAGCTGTATTTATTGAGCAGACCATGCCCGATCATACATCAAAGTCAAAATAGTGCCTACAAAAAGCATCATGGTGCTCCAAAAATATCATATTATTTTCATCATTCAACAGCATTATCATCATGATCGTAACATACATTAATATTAAATAATAAAACATATAATTTAACCATTGATACCCACTGTAGTTTATACTAGGGGCGGGAGAAAAATCCATACAGCATAGTATCAAGATATTTTTGTGTGGCAATATCGTATTATCACACAGTGCCAAATATCGATATTTTTATTATATAAATTATTCCTATTACAGCCTACTAGAATAATAGAATCATTTGCCACTAGATACATTTTGCTGCAGCAAAAAACTTGGCTGAGATGAGATGAAGAGACTGAAAACGGATGTTGACAGAGTTTTCCTTTGGGGAGATAATTCACAGTTGAAAAAAGGCAATAAACCACAATATATTTTATCGCAATACTCGGCGTATCACAACATATTAAAAATTGCAATGATACTGTATGATGGATCATCTAGTGACTCCCATCCCTAGTATATACTATGTAAGCCCCCTTAGATTGTGTATTAAACTATATAAAATCACATACTTAATAGCTAAATATCATTAAATGAGGAGCACTTTTAAGCCAAAAGATGTTGTTTTAATGATATTTTAAAGCGATATTTACTTTTTTCCTGAATACTAGGCTCAAGGCAGAGAGTCGCATGTAATCATGCCTCTGTACATTGTTCTTCAATATACTGGTTTTCACTTTAGGTAGTGTTTATTTACCTCCATTAGCACACCTGATTTCATAGTTATATACATCTGAGCTCAAACATAGCTGTTTATATAAAACCCTTGGCCATTTATTGAATAACTAAGTAAGTAAGTACGTTAAGCAGGATAAACAGTTATGAATTGTATTTACATTACTTCTGTGTGAGCATCAAAGGGAACAACATGCTGCTTTTTAACTGGGTCATAGAAGCGCTGGACCACACCACTGAGCAATACTCCAGATGAGATCAAACTACTGCCTTAATGAGCCGTCCTATTACATTTTGTGTTGAAATATTTAGAACATCTCCTTATAACTGAAAGACCTCTCCCCGTCTTAGTTACCAAATTATCACTGTGCTTAGATCAAGATAGTTTACTATCTAATGTTAAACCTACAAGTTTGGTCTCTTGAACTTGTGCAACTGTAACATCTTTTACATACAACTTTAACTTAGGCTCTTTTCGTAACAAATGATTTGTCTCAGATACAATGCATTTTGTTTTGGAGACATTAAGAACTAGTTTGTCATTTTAATAAACTTGGACTTGGCTTATTTGTTAACCATGCAACTACTGACTACAGTTCCTTATTCAAGACAACTGCAGGTGCACCTGTGTACTGTTAAATCATCAGCATACATGGTGACTTGTGCCTTTTTAAGGGTTGACGGTAATTCATTTGTAAAAACAGCATTTAAAAATGGACCTAGACAGTTATTAAAAGTGAAACATACAGGTAAGGTGTTTATCTCTATATTTTGTAATTTGAGTGGCAGTTGTATTTGTTGGTTCTGCTGTCATTGTTAGTTTTTTGGTGTAAAGTGTTTTGACACACTTGTGTGATGATGTACTTCTAATCCATGTTAACTTGACTACACACACAGCATCACACATGCTGCAGCAGTAAAGACATAATGAGGTCACCTGATGCAGTCAGTCACTCCGCTGTACGTGTCTTCTGTGCTTCCCCGGTTCAGCGACTGCAGTCTAGTCTTTATCACTGCAACACACAGAGCTCAGGTGAATATGTAACATCAACTAACGGTGCACACGTTTCGACAACGCTCACAGTCACATCGCTCACCATCGACGGGGTTGACAGCGACAGCCGCTGTGCTCCCGGCGACGCAGCCTGATATGAACGACACGTAGAACGGAGCAGGCCCATCTATGTCTCTTTTGCCCAGGTTGTTCAGGTTGGCAAATAGGGGGAAATAGATGATGGAGAATGGGACATCCCTACAAAAAGAGAGACATCAGAGAGACAATCACAGTAAGTCATGTGAAGTTCACTGCAGTGGTTTGGTTAAAAGAGTTGCCAGATCTGTTTTACCTGAGCAATGTGGCACCAAGGCCCTTGTACAGCCCAGCAATGCCCTTTTCCCTAAATAATTCTCTGGTGAGCTGCATGGCTGTTGGGGACTTGGTCTCCACAGTACCTGCTGCCACCGTCTCTGGCATCAGCTTCCTCTGAGCCGCTGTGGAGCATAAGAAAAACATTAACAATTAAAACTTCATATATATCTAGTTACTAGAATCATGCAGAACAGGTATGTGGGCAGACATTTTGAATTCATAACAGTAAGAAGAAACCAGAATTAAACTGCTGTAATCTCAGATATGACCACATGAGGCCACTGTTTGTCCAGTTTACCCCCTACACTGCATTCTTTACTAAAAACTCCATCTGGATTTCATTTCCTCTCACCAAGTCGTCCAGCATCTTGGAGCTGGATTTTCAGCATCTCCATAGGAGTTGTGACAATAACCTGTGACAAAATGAAACAAAGGTATTAGGATCAGTGTCAACATATGCACACTGTGAGGAAGGATTGGCAAAACGTGTGTCCAGTGTAAATCCACTGGCATGCATGAGCTACGTGTCATCTCTTGTTTTCCTCTGTAATCCACACACAGTAGTAACTAGTTAACTGGATTAAGGGTGAGATAGCCATGTTCTCAGCCTCAATCTTAATCCAAGGTCTGCTACACTTAATCTAATCACGTTCCCCGGGCTTGAAGCCTTTGCCCTCATTGACAAGAGGCATTTCCCTCTGACTCACTCACTCTGTGCACATGGCCAAGCACTCTCACAACGTCTTATCTGATCACTCAGATCTAGCTGCAAGTGTATCGCCTGCTAACGGGACAACATTTCAGTGATTAGAAATCATTAATGAAAGCGAAACATTACAGGTCACATTCCCATCACAGATAACAGAGACAAACGGCGAGCATGCTTCTGCAACTACTAACTCCTCTCATTTGGAAGTGATCGTGGTTAATTCTAGCTGCAGGCAGTGACAAATGAGGCGATGGCTGAGGCCCAGCCGTGTGTGCGTGAGCTGACACTGGCAGTGCTAAAGGCGGCGGCTCCAGATGGAGAACAGGAGGATGCAATTAAAGCAGCACCTCACTCACTCACCTGGCATGTACCTGCCCCGCACCCAGCCAGCATCTCTTTGAACAGAGTAAGTTTTCTGGAAGAGAGGAGAAGACGATGAAAAGCAGGATCACATTAGAGCAGGCACCAGACTGACAGTGTGAGTCAGATAACTTTATTTCTGCAGTCCTCAAAAAAAACAGGAGTTGTCACCATCTGTGCTGGTGATGATAATGTTCATCTTCTATATCAACATGTCAAGAGCAAGGGCGGATTAATAATTCACAAGGTGAGCGGCAGGGCCAGACAAGTCAATCATTCATCAGCTCGCATGTGTGTCACCATAGAGAGGCAGATTGATGCTCCAGAAACCTTTGGGTTTATCATGGGGGACAATGGGTGGGTGATGGATTTCAGCAACACCAGACGATGGCTGCTAATCTTTGGTATGTGATACCATCGTGTGCTAATTTCACTGGGTAACGTGATACGAATAATTCTGTATTTTTAAACCAGGCAGTTCACGAACCGCTGTGAAATGCCCGGTGCCTCGGAGGAGACAACAGAACGGTGGAGGATTAACTAGAGCCTTGGTGGGAAAACAGACAGCTAATGTGTCAGGTTACATGTTAGTAAACACGCCAGTTAATCACAGTGTGAATGAGGGGGGAGTGGGTGTGTGTCAGTCAGCCTGTCAGCACTTTCATGCCTCACCCATCCTTGGAGAGGTGATGCCTGAAGAAGTCGTTGGCAGCCAATTTGATGGCTTTCTCTGGTGTGACTAGTGTTAAGTTCACCGCCGCTCCTGGGAGGATAAAAAGGACAGGGAGCAAGACGGACAGAGGCAAAGAAGAAGAAGAAAAAGCAGACAAGGGAGAGAGAGAATGAGGGATAATTGCCTGTAGCAGTGAGATCCCTGTATTTGAGCTCTGCAGCCTCTGTCTGAAGTTGAAAGTAATCACAGGCCTATGCAAACTAATAGCTTTGATGCTCTCATTATCTACACTTCAACGAGCTCAGACATAAATTACAGAACTCTAAAAACTTACCTCGGTACATCCCAAAATACCCCTCTGACCGGATGGTCTTAATAAGGCAATCTGACCTGAAACACAAAACAGTTGTGGTATGTTAATTACCTAAAGCCCCATTTACACCCAGCAGTACGGTACAGTTCAGTTCAGTGTGCCTTTTTTTTTCCAAAGTGAAAAGTAGTGGATGGTACCAATGAACCGTTCTGTACCGTCCCCATTTTTGGGACCCATTCTATTGGGGTACCTAGCAGATCTGTTACTAAAAGGTGGAGCTAGAAACACTGCAGTCCGTTCATTGGTCAACAGAGAATTGTCACTTTTGTTCAACAAAGGATTTGTTATCTCGAAATGTCGGCACACAACAGCGTTTCTTGGTTGGTCAACGAGGTGCAGAAATTCCTCTCTATTATGGGAGAGGCGGAATTACAGCGGGAACTGGACAGAGCTGTTAAGTTTCCACCGGATGGCTGAACAATGTTGGACAAAATGTAAAAAACTGAAAAGTGATTATAGAAGAATAAAGGACCACAACAGCCGGAGTGGCGCAAACAGAAAGAGCTGGCGGTGGTTTGACACCATGGACGCCATCTGTGGACACAGGCAAGCGAGCATTGGAAGAGAGGGGGGCATCGAGAGTCAGGGCCCAGGTGTCCAGAAATAATCTGATCGGATTTCAGATATTGGATTGGATCAAGTCTTGAAAAAAGGTTGTTCGAAAGAAAAAAGGGGATTTCTGGAATTGAATTTGATCGTGTATTCTAGTCTTGATTTTGATCTGGATCAAACCTTTAGTATGTGTTGTTCAAAACTTTTTAGTAGGATTGGGATACTTTGGATTAAAAAAATCTGGATTATTCTGGTTGCAGCAGAAGGGCGGATTTCAGGAACAAAATGTAATAAAACTTGCAAATTGGTCACATATATATACATTTATTTAGATTTTGCACATGATTTGTTGAACAGATACTGTGATAGAATAGATTGAGTAGACTTTATGCTATCTATAAAATACTTTTTGTTTGATACTGACAGCTATTTGGGGCATTATTTTACGTGAACAACATTCTTTTTTATTTTTATCCTACTGTACCAAAAGGCTTAAAGTTAGAATCTCAATGATTTCTGTTTCATTCTCTTTGGCAGCACCTATGGCAATAAGCGGTAATTGCAGTGTGTTTGTTGGCAGACTGCCTGCATTGTGATATGAAGTCCCTTTTAGAGCACTATCTGGATTTGGTAATCTTTGAAAAAACGGCACAAAAGTAGGATGGATTAGCTGAGGATTTCCAAATGTAGATCATTCTGGTCTAGATTACTTTTTTCAACTGGGCCCTGATGACAAGCTTAGTGATGCTGCTGATCAGTTCTGACTATAACCAAGCAATATGTTCATAAGTTAATGTGTCAAATATGGTCAAATATAGTCAAATACAGAAATGTCTTACATGCTGGTGTAAAGGCGAGATCCATTTTGCTGGTTTTGCAAGCGAGTCTTGGCCAGGTCAATGGGAAACACACAGGTCACTCCAATTAGGCCAGCGATCCCCCCATTGATCAATTTGGCAGGCAAACTGGACAAGAGACAGAAATAGGAAATATGAGAGGTCAACAGACGAAAATAAGGCCACAGTGCGGCTGTATTTGTAGTCGTTCCACATTCCGCCTTACCTGATCTGCTTGTCAGCCATTTATCTGAAGCCCTGGCTGGTCAAAGTGTCAATCTGTCTGTCAGCCTGTTACGCGGTGGTCGTTCTTGTCTTCTGTTGTTTGTTACAGTGGTCTGATTGTGCTTTGTTCACTCGTCTTGCTTGCAGTTGCTGTTAGATCAATGTAGGGGATATCTGTAATGAAAGAGGAGAGGTCAAATTAAACAGTCTCATAACGTGGCTGTTGACAAAAAGTTCCATAAACAAAGGATCAGTACATTTCAAAAGCTATTTAAAGCAATGTTGCCACAAACACTACAACACAGACTTGCTTTTAGTGATCACCTAAAACATGAGTCTTAAACAGGGGGTGCATGACCCCTAGGGGGTCATCAGAGTTACTGCAGGGGGGCTGCCAAATTATTGTTTGATTATTTTTTCCCCTAAAAATCAAAATATGGCTGAAAATACACATTAACATGAATCCAACATATTAACAAAGATCCACTGGCTTATTAGATAATAACAGAAAAGCATCTGTCACCCATGATTTTTGTCAAATGAATCCATGATGTATAAATATGTGAATCTGTCGATGGTTATTTTAATAGCTTAGCATTGTATGCACCATATAAAAGTATGTTTTTATGTGGCACATTAGGCCGCCCTACACGTAATTGTATACCCAGTTAATGCAACTCAATATTTACATATGTACTCGGGGGGCCCGGCTCTGTCTGTCTTTCAGCTAAGGGGTCCTTGATCTAAAAACGTCTAAGACCCCTGACCTAAAATACACAATATCTAAAAATCAATATTCTGAAACTATGGTGAAAGACGGGCAGTCACCCACTTTGAAACCCACAATGTGCCAAGGAAAGGCCTCCACGTTCACAGAAACTGTGTCTCAGTGTGTGTCTCAGTAACATGAATTAAGCTGGTTAGATATAAATAAAAAAATAAAATAAAAATGTGTCTTTTACTATCCATTTCAGTGCTCCTCATGAACACAGCATTTGTTTCTCACACAAAGCAGTCTCACACGCTGGCTTGGTGTTTCACTATGTTTGTGGAAAAGAGGTTTTGCAAGAAGTAAATGTCAGACTCCCCAGTGAGGTTTGGGGCTGTGTTGCAGTACGAAGAACATTCTGACTGTTTTACTCAGTACACTGTAGAACAAACTTGAAAAGAGACACTTCTCTTTACTCAACATCATGTCCAGGAATCCTGAACAGAAACTGACTGTCCTCTCTGGTGTACTGTGGACTAGGGATGGGGCGCTATACGATTTTATTGTAGCTCAAGATAAAAAATATTTCATAGCTCTGGCAGTTACCAGCTACGCTCCTCCAGGTGTTTTCTTTTTAATGTACACTGAGTTTTGAAAGATCTGAGGAAAACTGCATTCTCCTACAAGGCAACTTGGGCATGGAAGACTCTGCAAAAAGATCCAAAATGAGAAACTTTTATATCTACGGATAAATTTAAGAGCGTCATAAAGAATGTGGTGATGGAGACCTGGGTAGTCCTTCCATTTTATCATGATAAAGATAAAGATAAAGATAATGGTCATGAGTACAACAAGACAGACAGTACAATACATAACACACATCACACACTTTCACGGGTATCATGGACAATTAGTGGTCACTGCTGGTTAAGATAAACGATAGCAGACGGGACAATGGACGATCTGTAACGCTTAGTGCTACATTTGGGGAGGCAAAACCTCCACCCTGATTGAGGCAGGATGGATTGCCTGGCTTTTTAAGATTGTTTTTCACTGCAGAGGATGTTCAGTAAAAAGATGCTTCCCCTCAGTGATGCAATAAAAATATGTCTCTTAACAAAATGTAAGGTAATGTAATTCCAGTCTATTTTAGGGTTATTTAAGCGCATTTTGATGATTATCTGCATAATATCCTGAATGGCAATTATTTAGCCAGGATAACTGTGACATTAAAATTTTCTAACCATCCCATGCCCACTGTCAACCAAATCAAATACAGCACTCAGTTACAGGTGGGGTGGCAGGTCAACGCTATCAAATCAAAGCAAGCAAGCAGCAAATCCTCACAATTAAGGAGCTTAATATCTATTAATTTTTTGTCAATCAACTAATTGAATCAGTCCTACAGTCAGTGATGTAGTTGAGGGTATACCCACGTACCTATCTACCTAGAAGTACGTCCACCTCATCACCAACTACGACACTACTGCCCGCAGTTGATTATCAAAATCTCTGTATCTCACTTATTCATCCCTCACTAGGGACAACAGCACAAGATATATATCTCAGTAGTTAACCACTGTGCAGCTTAATTATGCCACATTGCTGACAGCCTCTTAAAATAGAGTGTTACTGATCAGTGTAGAAGGATTACTTTGTTAAAACAAATCTATCGTCACTGCAACATCTGTGCGTCGTGTGTGTCCTTGAACACTCATGTTTAATGCATGAGCTCTCTCATTGTGAGACTTGAATCAGTATAGGAGAGGCTCTGTCCTCTGTATGCTCAGACAGTCATTTCTGAGCAAACAGATGAAATACTGTACGTCAAATGTGGCCAAGATGCTCCATATTTTAGGTGCAGAATGCCCTCAGTGTAAGAAGATGCTTTCCATTTCCCCTTTCATTCTCTCCACCCCCTTCATCTACCAATCACAACCTGCCTCTGCGTGTGCAACCCGCCTCCTCCTCTCTCCTCCTCACCGGCCCTCCCCCATCATTTCCCTCAGTCACGAGTCACGACTCACAAACACAGCTTTTCCGTTCCAGATCTTTGCTGACTTGTGGGTTTCTTTGTGAAGTGCATCTGCGCTTGTATGACACGAATATAACCAATTCCTCAGATTCACTTTCAGAGAGGCTGCACAGATGGATGTTTAGGTTTCCGATAACTGCATGTGAGCTTGAATGCAGCTGCGGTTTGGTGTGTTTAGTTTGGATGGGGACTTGAGGCCCCCGCTGGCTGCTCCAGAGGTGGAGGAGGGAGGAGGAGAGGGATTTTCAGAACAGGTCAGCAAGCCGCCTCTCTGCTCTCTGGTCTCTGTTGGCTCGGTGTTCTCGTCTGCTCCCTGGGGCTCAACACAGCCGGCTTCACAGCCCTCCTCCGTTGCTCATCGACCGCACCGTTTTCTCATCCAGCTGTGACACGAAGCACACCTTTCCCTTCTAAGTGCTACTTTTGTTTTCCCATTTCTCGTCACTGACTTCCAACTGAACCCAACTCCACAGTCAGCACTCTGATCCTCCTCACACAATAATGCACAGAATATTATGGTCTGTTAGTAACAGGACTGAGGAGATCATGTATGGGTTTTTAAGAGCACTGCAGTCTCACATGAGTCACCCATCAAGCCGACATCTCCCTCCTTCTCTATCATGCTTGCGGCTTTATTGTCCAGTTCAGTTAATGCACACCACACCACTGTGTCTGCACCAGGACATTTATGTGACCCACAGTCATAGCCTGGCTGCACTGTCTTGTCATGACAATTGGAGTCTGTATGAAAACAACCAGCCCCAGTGTGCAGAGTCCAGAGCACAGTGGCATCACTCATCAAAAAAATCTCCAAGGAATTCTTTTTATTCTCACAGCAGGAGAGAGAAATAACAAACTGTCAGGAAACTGCAGAGGAACTGCTGCTTCTTCTCTCACGACACCACGTGAGCACGCCACTACAAAACTCAGTTACTTCAAGACAAAAACATTAAGACTTCTTTATCAAACTAGCCAATCACAAGCAACTTGAAACATCTCCCCCTTAAACACACACACACACATTCACAGAGAGGTCATATTTTGAGTTTTCACCTCCAGAGCAGATAAGCACTTAAGTGTAAACAATAGACAAGGTGATTGTGCAACTTGTCTGCTATGCAAAACCTTGAACTTAACAACTTAACTCAGCCAGTCATTGGACGCACTTGATAAGGGAGCTAATAGAGAGTCCGTGCGATGACTGACGCAGATAACAGTTCAGTTTTTGACCCTTGCTCATCATTTCAACGTGAACAATGAGGCAATAAACCCTGTTTTACTGACGTGGGTACTGAAAAGTTATGTTGAACCTTGGTAGTAAAGCAGCAAGCAATCTTATTTTGCTACAAGATCAGACATGACATCCCTAAAAGTTTTTTTTAACTTAAAAATCTGAAATTACACATTCACAGAGTTGAGAGAGAATAATTATATGTACATCATGTAGGTGCAAGGCTATGAAAAAACAGCGTACATTGAGGAAAAAAGTAACGCCTGTGCACTCACTCCATGCCACACAAGTTTAACAAAGACCTGTAGGTGTAAGAGTCTGGAGAGTGAAAATATAAAAACTCTGTTTGGAGTTTGAGAGCTTTTTAATCACCTCCTCTTCTCAGAGATCTAACAAATTTGACGCCAGTGTATCTCAGAGAGGCGACAGGGTGATTAGCCTCTCTGACATGCACTGCCACCAGGTTACGCTGATCCCGGTTCCGGTTGCAGCTATCCTGGTTTAAGAGCTCTTTGTGTCTTTCCTACATGCTAAACCACATGGACATTTGATAAGATAAAGTACATTCTTTGTGGAGCAAGATACAGTGCCTCTTGCTTTCACTGTTTTTCCTGTTATCAGTAGAGTACATGTAGTAGACTTAAATGTAAAAACTACATGAGCCACACCAATAATTTCTTTGCAGAGGATCAAGGGAAGTGGTGTTTTGAAGCCTCGTTTCCACCAAACAGTGCAGTTCAGTTCAGTTCAGTTCAGTTCAGTACACATTAGAGTAGTTATTTTTGCATTTCCATTGTGAGAAGTTCCAGTGAGAAGCACCAGTAGAACCGTTCCTACAGTCCCCATTTTTCATCACCTCTCTGTTAGGGTACCTAGCACGCTGAAATGATAATAAAAGGTGGACCTAGAAACACTGCAGTCCATTCATTGGTCAGTAAAGAATCAACACTCTTACTTAAGGGTGAGTTGAAGATGTGAATCAATCAACACACCTTAAATTTCAATATGATTACCTCGACCATTCTGCTTGTTTTGTCACTCTTAGATGACATGCTCAAGCGATGATTGGATCTTCAAGCATTGGAAAATAGGAATTTCGATCTGATTACATGAACTACAAATATTCTGTCTCCCCATTTGGAGAAAAAACTTAGAGGAGAATTGTTTCAGTGCGCTCTGGCAGCACTACATCCCTGCTCTTGTCTGACAAGGACTCAATGCGCAAACCCACAATTTTTGAATATTATATCAAGGGAGACGCTCACTGCAGACTGTTCTTTTTTTGTTCTGAAAATGTCAGTTCTATTGACAATAAATGAGATGTACAAGTTTCTCTAGTGGACGGAGCTGAGAGTTACAACAACCCTAGCATCATTTAGAGTACTGTCTGCCGTGGAAATGCTAAGATCTAGGGTCTAGTTACATATCTGTATGGGTTACGTACAGTACTAAAGATACTACACCTAAAGTTTTTGTTGGAAATGGAGCTTTAATGGGAATAAAATCAGATTTTACCAGCATTTGTGTTATGTTTTAGGGGTGTTTGTACACTATTTTGGGCTGATCTTTAAATTCATTTATAAGATGTGGATCAGAGTTTAAAATGTGCCAGTGTTTTGCTTTTGTTTTGTTTTAATAATTTTTTCAAAATCTATTCCAGCGCTGAATATTTTATATAGCGCCTAGAATGATTATGTGGTAGAGGTTTTTTTTTTGGACAAGTCACTCTTCCTGTGTTACAGTGCTGAATCTGTCTCATGCAGCTTTTCCTTCCTTTCATTATGCCCTCTTTCCTTGTATCTGTATTCTAATTCATCTGCTTGTTCCTCATAATCAGTTTGTTTTGTGCCAGTTCTCCTGATACGACTGTACTGGCTGATGGGGAGGCTTGGAAAGATTGCCCATGTACGAAAGAACATTTGACTGTTTCTTTTCTCAACAGATAAGTCACCAATGTCCTGCCCTCACACTTTACAACAATGTCCAAAAAACTGATTTGTTGCACACCATGATCCATGGTAAATTTAAGACACTCATAAACTGCAGTAAAGAAGTAGATGTAATCTTTTTCAGAACAGGCCACATATAGGGAACTGAAATTTGCAGACATTTTGCTACACATGCTAGTCCCTTTGCATCGCCTGTATTAAGTGGAAATTTTCTCAAACATGAAAACATTTTTAGAAAGACCAATCTCAGCAAGTTCAATGAAACACTGGGTGCTTGGTAATGCCAAAGGTTGTCTTTGATCCAAAAATTAGAATTTGATCTATTTTCAGCAGGGTGTTTTAGACCCAATTTCTGTTCATGTATTTGAGATTTCTTTTGTTCGGCCTCAAGCTAAATATATAACATTTTAAACACAGGTGAATGATGATGAATTTTTTATTAACTGAGATAGATGTCTGATGTATCTGTAGTAGGGCCTTTGCATTACTGTTTTTTTCTCTATGTAAATTTTCTATGTAATTCATTGACTGTTGTTGATTGTTTTACCACCCTGAGTGGTTTAGATTATTAACCACACCTGCCACCATAGAGCTTGTCACCCTATTAGTGTGTATTATGTAAAAATATAGGTGTGGCTTCAACCTTTCAAACATTTTGCCATGATGAAGATCCAAGTAGGATTCAAATGTTGTCTTCATTAAACTTATGTGGCATGGAGTAAGTGTGCAGGCATTTAATTTTTCCTCATCACAAGTTCACAGACTAGTGCTTGCATAAAGTTAAATGCTTGTGGATAATGTCTAGTTTGTGTAATCCCACAAATTATTTGATTCGTTGTCAACTACTGTGACAGCTGATTCTAAGCTAGAGTAATTTTTTAAAGAAAAAAAGTTACATTTCTCTGATTACAGCGTCTTAAATGTGAATATTTTCTGGTTTCTTTACTCTTTTATGACGGTAAACTGAATATCTTTGAGCTGTGGATAACATTTGACATTTGAGGACGTCACCCCGGGCTTTGAGAAAACACTGATCGACATTTTTCATAATTTTCTGACATTTTATTGACAAAACAACAAATCAATTATTTGAAAAAAATCAACAGATTAATCAACAATAAAAATAATCATTAGTTACAGCCCTATATTAAACACAGGGACAAGGGTCGTAAATGGTATACTTGATTTTTACAGTCTTTTGACTTGCTTGAAAAGTCAGCTGATTATTATGTAATTAAGATTTTATATAAATATATAGAAAAATATGATAAATAAAATATTCATAACACATGCTCTTAAATCTTTCTGGAATTAGTTTCATTACAACTTAACAAGAAACACTTACTGTGCATTTCTGGACAATTACGATTTCAGATTGATACTGGGGTAATAGCTTTTCCACTTCTTATTATTTATTCATGTTAACCTTTTCAACTATTATAAGCATAGTTAAAAAAAGCAGTGACAGAGGCATGTATCTACTGTGTTTATAAATGGAGATAAGAAGATTTTATTTCTAAAAATGCAAACAGTATGTACATTAGAGGTGCATTAAATAGCTGACAATACTGGATTGGTGCAGGTATAAATAAAAAATGAGGTGGGTGCAAAGCTTACATGTAGCTAGCTGCTTCAACTGATCTGCTCCAAGGCATGCCGCAATCACAGAAGACTTACAAAAAGATAAATATAATCGTGCAGATACTAAAAGTCTGGAGACAAATCCATTCCAGTTAATTTCCAATGCAAAACTCAATGCAAATTTACTCCTCTCATTCAAATCAACCAGAGAAATAGTTACCTCATCCATCACAGCTCTTTGGCTACCTCTCTGTGCTCTCGAGTGCCAAACAGAGTAAAGGTCCTGCTGACTAAATGACAATTAGTTTGTTGAAAGATAGGAGGAAGTTGAGTGGCTGGCCTGCAGTGACAGAGCACTGTGGTAGTCAGCACTTCGCTCACGTGACTGTGGCGTGTTGAAAAGACAGCAAAAGAAAGGAAAAATCACACATACCCTTCCTCGTCAGCTGAGAGCAGGCTGTTGTTACCAGCCCATCTGCCTCACATGTACTGGTTTGATTAAGGCGCTGCGAGCTCTAAGCCATCGCCAGAGAGGCTGCACTGAGGATCTGTTTCAGACACAAGTGTGTTCCTGCAATCCTCTATCAGATGTCAAGTGCTTCTCTGAGCTGCAGGAGTACAAAGGCCAAGTCGAATACACAACTCAATCTGTCCACTTTACATTCCATTTACAGACATTATATTCTTTATAAGTATGAATTTGAGCTTATGAGATAATATTATATGGCTAACATCCATCTTAATATTGTCCTTGTGAATATATTGCATTATTAAATTCTCCTGGAGGGTGGGAATGCATATTAAGTAGTTCTCTGGACTGACAGCTGTATGTCTACTGTTCTTCTCCATAGACCTGACAGCTGCTGTGCTGCAGTTATCATGCTTTTTTAAAATAACTGTTTATGAGATGCAATCTATTTTTGGACATCTACAGCACTGCGGAAACAAGGGATGAAATTTGTGGTGTCACAGATAAATCTGATTACTATTCCCTCTTCCGCACAGCATCAGGATTATAAACCTAATTCCTATTTCTGAAAGCTCTCTCGCAATCTCCATTTACAACCAGTGGAGTGAGAGTTATGATCTGGGCACACAGCGATGCATTGCCACTACATGTGCTCTACACATTGCATCCATTAAACCTGCACTGATACACATTGCTGTTATCACCTGCTGCAGATCAGAAATAACAAGTCGGGTTTCACTTTCAGGAAGCACAAATGCCCCTTCAGTGCGGAGAGGTGGTGTAGTGTTCAGTCCCTCCTCTGGCACCACAGGTATCTCTAGTGGCCTAGTTTCTAAAGTCACCTGGGGCATCTCCTCTGTTTTGCCTCCCTCTCGGCTTTCCCCCAGCCTTGATAGGAAAATAATGATACCACTGTGAATGGACTTTCCTTTAAAAGAAAGCTAAATGCACCATTGAAGCATCTGATTACAGCTGGCAGATTACAGTAAGGCCTTGAATGAAGGACTGTAGCTATCACACAGGGGTAAAGCATCTTCCCACAGCACTGCCTATACGTCACTTTCATTCAGTGCTAATAAACCAGTGACATTTAACAGTCCTTGCCTCTAGGATTTTGGCATACTTTCCTGCATGCAGATCAAATGAATATCATACACAATGTTGTTGTCGCCTCACAGGCATAGATTTTGGGGGAGACAAAACGGCTACCTCCAGAGCTGAAAAATGAAGCCAAGACAGAAGTGCAAAAACTGCAGTTCTTTGAAAGGCCACTTGAGTCTGGCTCCAGAAGCCAGTCAATCTCCAAGGACACCCATGTCAAAATTCCCAGCTTTATAGCAGAAATAAACATGTTTACTGCCTGGCACAAAAACAGTTTTAGTCTTTATAGCTGATTTCCCTCTTCATGACAACTGTGGGGGTTAATTTTTATATAACTCATCTGTTTACATTTAATCAAGGTTTAAATGTCGGTGAAGATTCTCTGTCATCCAGGTCATGGTAATCTTAAGTGCTATATCATAGGCAACTGGACTACTGGACTTTCAAGAAAAACAAGCAAGTCCAGTTGCCTACGATATAGCACTTATGGTCAAGTTACGCATAAATAAGGGCGGGCCGCTTTCAACGACAGGCCGTCTACCAATAGCGTCCTTGGCTTCTCAGTCAGATCCACCCCTTGATCCTCCTCTCGCCAAAATATCGTCATCTCTGGCTCCAAAAAACCCAAAAGGGCAATGGCAAAATGCCAATGTCAAGTCCACAAACCAGTGGGTGAAGTCATGGTGGCTAAGTCCAATATTTTCAGACAGGAACATGCTCCAATAAACCAAGAGGGCAATGGCCAAAATGCCAAACTCGTGACTTCAGAATGTGAAGTCCACAAACAAATGGGTGACGTCAGAATAGCTACGTCCATCATTTTCACAGACAAGAACATGCTCCAAACAACCAAGAGGGTGATGGCGAAAATGCCAACCTCAAGGCTTCAAAATGTGAAGTCTACCAACCAATGGGTGACATCAGAGTAGCTAAGTCCATCATTTTGACAGACGTGAATATGCTCTAAAAACCCGAGAGGGCAATGGCCAAAATGCCAAGCTCGTGGCTTCAGAATGTCCACCAACAAATGGGTGACGTCAGAATAGCTACGTCCATCATTTTCACAGACAAGAACATGCTCCAAACAACCAAGAGGGTAACGGGCAAAATGCCAAACTCGGTACAGAATGTGAAGTCCACAAACCAATGGATGACGTCAAGGTAGCAAAGTTTGTATTTTCACAGACAAGAACTTGTGCATTTGCCCCCCACCCCACACCTATAAAAACATTAAAGTAGCAGAGTACTTTCATTGTGACAAAATTAAATGTTTCCACTATAAATTAATGCAGAAAAGGCAAAAATTGATGCATAGAATTATTAAGTGTTTGACGCTCAAATGTTCCGAAAGAGGACCCCAAACCCCTCGTTACATATGTGTCCCCTAAATGTTGAAACATAACCAACACCCTTGTGTCTACTGGCCAATATAGGTACAACAGTTCCATTAGAAAACACAGGATGTCACCCTACACCCAAGAATGGCTCACCTTATCAATTATTTCAAGGCTGCAGGAGTGCTTTATTACACTACTTGGCCTCATCATAACCTCACCAACACACTGGGAAGAAGCATGCCTTACTTCTTGACATCTTACTTAGCAGTTAAATGTCCCCTCATGTGAGGAGCTGGAGGCCTCAGCAGAGAGGAGGGGGGTGAATAGAATAGCAAGGTGGGTGATATAGAAATGGCCCTCAATAGATAATGGTAAATGATTTAAATAAATATCCAACCTTCCTTTCATCCTGTCCCAAGAAGTCACAGTGTGTTAATGTTTAGCTAGAGCCTGCCTGCCTGCCAGAGGTGAGCAGCTTCACTCTGCTCTACCAATGAAAAAGGAGGTGGGTACGGTTTAAGTGGGTTTACCCTCCACTACCAACATCCCAGCCCACATGTTAATTACTCCCTCACTACGGAGCAGGAAGCCGGCTGGAGACGGCCGCACTGGCCCCTTAAAGGTCTGGAGGAAATTCAGTAACATCCTAGAACCAAGCAAGCTAACATATCCATACAAACCGACAGTGATAATAAATAACCGTTACACCTGTCACCAACGGCTCGTCGGTTTGATGGGTAATAAATGAAAAGGCATATTAACGATTACCGTTATTCAATCGCCACCAATAACATTAACAACCGTTATAGCTTACATTTTAACAGATTCATAGGCCCGCCGTAAACGTTACCTATTTAAACCCACCGTATGGAACGTTAACGGTTAGGAAATAAGCTAGGCTCACACATAACGGAAAATGATATAACGTTACTGCCTCTCACAACGAAGCGGCAACACACAAAATCCCAAAACTAGCTACCTTTCCATCTCCATTTTTCAACTGGACATTTAATATGTCGCCTTCACGTTATTCCCAGGTAACATTTTAACGGCTTCAAGCCAATTCAAGACACATTTCATGAACAAGACACCCGCCACGATTCACAATAAGACTTTCCCCGCATCCCGTTATCTACATACCACATAGAGCCGTTTCCGTTATCTCTCCCGGTGTAGCTGTGCTGTGAAATCAAAGCCTTTACTGTCTGTATCTTTGGCTGACAGACCGACAATAGCTAACCTACCGGTGTTACTAGCATTTGAGTCCAGAGGAGGGAGGTAGAGGAGGTGGGAATGAGAGCAGGGAGGGAGGGAGGAGGGAGGCGATGCATTGGAGTAGGATGGAAAAAAAATAGAAAAGGGATTTAAAAAGGGGTCCTCTAGTGGTATGTAGTAGAAGTACAGACATTTATTTTTTATTTGCAGTAAAGGTGTAGAGGGTGGGGGATGGGGGGGCCAGCGTCATCGTGACGATTCATCTCAACCCCATGACCTTGAGCACTAAAATAGAAAAATGGCTACAGCTGAAATATTGGGGATGATGTGCAGCATGCAGCTCTCAGCATGAAGATTATGCAGCTGACACATTTCTTTACATAACAGTTTTACTAGAGATGAAAACAGTGGAAATGTACACATACATTTAAAAAAGATCTAATGTCCTGATATGTCACTGATATATGCTGCAGTTAGGCTGGTTTCTAGGTGACCAAAGGCACACAAGGAAGAAGTTTAATCAACCAGAAAAATGGCTCCTCTTGCACTTTCAGTAAGTAGTCTAGTCCAGCAGCTCCCAGTGTTTACTTTGCCTCTTAACTCTGCCCTGAGCAGGTAATACTGACCTTTCTGCCATGAAATGAAAAAAAAAGAATAAAAATACTCATGGTAAGTCAAAATATTGAGATACTGAGTCAAAATAACAGTCAACACGTATATGCAGGTTTTTTTAATTTCAAGGAAACCTGCTAAAAAATAGGTAGTCGACTTCTGTACAGGTAGTGGTGTAGTGGTAGTTGATGAGGTGGTAGATGGATAGGTGACCAAGGACAAAGTGGGTATACTCTACTGTATATTCCAATGGTTTTTTGGCTGATAGGTGGGTATACTGGCTGTTATATTAGTGGTTAGCATTGTGGCCTTACAGCAAGAGGGTTCCCAATTCGAACCCAGGGTGGTGGGTTCAAACCTTCTGTGCGGAGTTTGCATGTGGGATGGGTTTTCTTCAAGTACTCTGGCTTCCTCCCAGTCTAAAGACGTGCAGGTTAGGTTAATTTGTTGACTCTAAATTGGCCGTATGTGTGAATGTGAGTGTGAACGGTTGTTTGCCTGCGATGGTCTGGTGAGCTGTCAAGGGTGTGCCCTGCCTCTCACCCAATGTCTGCTGGGATAGGTGCGACCCCCAACAGGGTAAGCAGTTACAGAAAATGAATAAATAAATGAATGAAGGTGGGTATACTGTAAACAGACAGAAAAAGAGGTGGGTATACCCTGGATACCTGTGTATACCATTCACTAAACCACTGTATACTGGGCTCTGAATTAGACCAGAATGTCTTTCTGTTTTTGTTTTTTTGGTGTGTCACATTTGGTGTCACGAACACACTGGATAACACAGTGAGTAAACAGTAGAATGCAGTATGGAGCCCAGTGAAAATGTTAACAATAGTTACTTCTTTCTTATGTCTGTTTCCAAGGGCCTAGGTGTCAACATTTGGGGGGACACATATGAAAAAGGGGTTTTGGGGTCCTCTACCAGAAAATTTAGAGCATCAAACACTTAATTACCTTCATTCTGGTGAATTTTATGCACCAATTTGTGCCTTTTCTGCATCAATTTATGGCGTAAATGTCTTTGTCAAAATAAAAGTCCTCTGCTACTTGATGTTTTCATCAGAAAAATACTGAGGGGGACATGTACCCTGTTTCCCCCTCAAAATCTACACCTATGTTTGATACTAACTCAGTTTCTCTTTCAAACTCGGTGTCAACTCATTTTAGAAGATGTTCAGGTGCTGCTTGGGCAGAGACAGGAGGTATTTTGTGGCGGTAAGTCATTAGTCAGGCTGGAAAAGGGGCAAAAATTAGCGCTTCTAACTGAGTGTTGTGTTTTTTGATCACTGCCAATGAGATCTGATCGCACCAATAAATACAAGACTATTGCAGTCATTTGTTCCAGAAATGAATGCCGATTGTAACCTGTTCAATACAAAACTGAGAGCTGGTGTATGTGTTTTTTTTTGTACAGTGAGAAAGGGGCTTTCTTAAATTTCTTCTTAAAATTTCTTAAAAGGGGTTATTGTTAAAATCATCTCATCTCACCGAAAGAAATCCAGACTGGGCCTTTCAGTGACCAGACAGTGGAAACCCCTGTACATGTAGTACGATCCAAGCCAATTGTGTAATACATACTACCTTTGAGTAACTGTCAAACGAATTGATTCAACTGATGATGCTGCTGTAATTCACAGTACTGAGGTATAAAGTCAATTTCTGACATGCTAAGTAAAAAAATAGATATTATGTAAAAAAATTATGACCTTGTATCTCATCATTTTGACTTAACATGAGTAGTTTTATTTTCATCCTATATAGCTTAATACATTTTTATCTCTTCCTGGCTTCCACAGGATTGTCTTGCATACTGAAACAGTTTTTAAAAAGTAGAAAGTGGCAAAAAACAAGCCCGAGGCCATCATCTTTATGCAGTCCATCCATTTCCTGTCTCCTGTAGGTCATCTTAAAGGTGCTGCCAGCTGGCTATCATGATTGTGTTAAGATAGATTTTTTGTACTCCAGGACACTTGTTTAGACAGCAGGATGAGATGATGGGGGCACACTGTAAACAAACAGGTTACTCAAGTGTAAGTCAGCCATCTGCACCCAGCATGGGTTTATCTACTGCTGTGTGTCACAGAGAGAGGAGCTCTCTGCTTCCAGGCCCACCCTCCTCAATGACTCTGAGTACTTTCTCCTTCCTATACTGACGATGTCCTCAATCTCCTCTGCCAGGTCTCTCCTGCCGCTCTCGATCATAGCTGCCACCAGTCGTGACGCCGCTCCTGGTCCTGCATTCTTCTGTCCTCGGGCCCAGTGGAACAGCATGTCTAGCACCAAGGCTCCCAGATTGTCCCTGGCGAGGAGAGCAGAACGTATACAAGAAGATTTACATCGGCTACTGTAACTTACCAAAGGTTTAAAAGATAACAGATGTAAATATATATAGCTATAGCCATGAGCAGTGCTGTATGTTTTAGTACCACCTTAGGATAAAATAATTTGCTAGATACTGTACCTTAACCTATGAAATGTACTAAACCTCTATTAATACGTGGTATTAGGATCTCAATGCAGTTGGAAGATAAACCATGTATAAATGATAAGATTTTGGATATGCATCTCCTGTTTCCAAAGAACAAAAATCAACCATCAAATACACATATTATTAAAGGGGGCAACTACATTTAATTTATTTCAAATAATGAGATATAAAGGTATGTAAAAGTTACGCTTGTGAGCAAAGACCTCAGGCTTCAGATCGTTCTGAATATATTTCCAATGTTTTTTTTTACTTTGGCAACAAGGTCAACTCATGACAGATTCTTTATATAGTCATCTGCTCCAGGCACACTACTTCAAGTGTTTACATTACATAGCCTACACTGTTTAATGAAACTACATGCTAATGTCAGGGAAATATGTGGTCTTGGCTGCCGTTGTTATTAATTTCTCCCTGATTTCGGATCATATTCCTGCTGGAACATCTCCAGTTGTGTTTATAAGCTTTTATTGGTGATTTCTAATGGGAGAATGTGCGGCTACACGATCATTCCCCTGCTGCAAGTGCACTGCTACATGTAGGTACTAGGGGTGTAACAATTCATCGATCTGGATCAATGTATCGATTTAGCGATCAACGATCCGATGTAGTTGATGCAAAATGAAAACATCGATTCATATCGATATCCATATGCTTTTATTTTGAAAGTCTGTATCACTTGTCAAACTGGCGGTAGGCAGAGCAGCCAGGCTGAAATTCAACTGAGCTGTACTGGCGGGATATGCAGTGACTTAAAATCAGTGGTGAGTAATAAATATAATACCATTACATGTAATTTGTTAAACCATGAGCAGAGGGAAAAAGTCTGCTAGCCACTAGGCTAATTTATGCAATGTAAACATGCTTAGGCTAATGATGAGAAGCTGGCAAAAAACAGTTGTTTTTTCTCTAAATCTTGGCAATTATTATTGAGCTAAATTTGATACTTGTGTTAAATGATCTTGTTGTTTTATGGCAGTTTGGAGAAGTTTGCTTTCAGGGCTTTAAGCAAGATAACCCTGAATATGATGGTTTGGCACCCTGACAATGATGGTTTGGGTTAAGATGAAAAGTTTTCTTCCAGAAAGGTCTTCTGTCAGAAAGCCCTGAGGGTTAACTTATCCATGTGCTGTTTTATGTCCGTTTGGTGGAGTCAGTTTAAAGTAAACTTTACTGCACCTAAGCTGTTACAGAACATTAAACCGTGTACACATGATCCAATAGAAACCCAAGATACAAGCATGAACCTGAAAACAAGCATAATGGGTCCCCTTTAAAATGACATGTGAAAGAACTCCTATATAACAACCTGACACAGAAAACGATTTACGCAATAGTATGCATGATTTAACATAATGCGTTTTTCTTCCACCTCCAGGATGCGTCACAAGAGGTTTGCTGAGCATGAGGAGTAGGGGGGAGGGACAGATGAGCATCAGTCTGTGTGTAATCTCCTGCAGTGTCCCAGATGGCTCAGTGATGGCTGACAGTGCAGATTAAAACAATCAAAATTCTCTACCATTTCTCTCCCACTGCGGTTTTCCTTCACTCACATTACATCTCACTCCATCTTGATCCCGTAGAGGCTTTGGCTGTGCTAACACAGATGTGTGTGCATGCACTGGTTACGTCATTCCCTCATGTAGAGAGAGGTGCTTTAAACAGGAAATGTACATTTTTAGCTAAATCTCACTGTCAGGTTTACACATCCTTTTTTATCTTTAACAACAATCTAGATTAAACAGGTTAGGCTGGCATAATGTTGGAATTCTATAATATTTTTGTTTTCCCAATACAATTGAGTGCTGCTTTTATATAAATGTGAAACTAACCTCTTAAAGGGAGAGGTCAACTCAAAATCAAAAATCCATTTTACCTGTAGTGTACTAAAGTTAAATATTAAAAACCACAGAAGTATATTCTAGCTTGTAAAAACAATCACCAAATCAGAAAATATTGAGTTCAGTTAATGAAGACGACACAGTTCATCATTCCTACCTGTACTTGAACTGGATGCGGTCCAGCTCCTGGTAGCTTAAGCCAAGATTGATTCCAATAACACGCCAGTCCTGTCCGATCTGAAGAGAAATGGACAGCAGGTTGGCCTCTGTCAGGTAGCCGCTCTCAGGGTCACCCAGGTTCAGAGGAGGATACTGGATCTCCTCCATGACGTAGTTATTGTCTGAGTTTAGAGCCTGTGATAAAACCAGAAAGGGAATAAATATGTGCAGTGTCTATAAATGGATATTCACATGGATATAACTACGTTATTATATAAAAAAAAAAAAAAAAAAAAAAAAAATATGGCATCAACTGACAGGAAGTCTAAGTGGTAAAGTTGCAAGCCACTGGCTGTCAAGTCCTTTCCTCTTCCTCGCCACTTCCTCTGGCAGATCGCTGGGAATCTCCCCTCTATAAAAAGATACCTGTAGAGGATTCAGAGATTAAAAAAATAAATAAACACACACACAAACATATTTTCTATGTGTTGTCCATATAGACTGATTGATGGGACAAATTAACAATTGCATTTCTAACCGACACTGAGCCAGGCGACTGTGGTAACCTGGTACAATTTACACTGAGTAACCATGAAGACAGAAACATCCATACAATGCAGCACAATAAATACTACCAAATAATAACTTTACATAACATGTTAATATTATATTGGTTTTCTTAGAGACCAATACTTAAATTGTTTGTGTTTTAAATAAATTCTTTTGTACATTTGGAGGTCGTACTTTTCGGTTTGATGATTTACGCTAAGAGGTTTTGGGTTTTTTTCTGCATAGCATATGAATGAGCATAAATATGAGAAACGCCTTTCTATATAATATAAACCTACGTCTGACAGTTTCACAAAGGTAGCATGTATTATAGGATTGGCTTAGATCATATAACAGTGTCATTTAAAGGCTCATTTAAAGGCTCATTCAGATGAGATTTATTTCTCTAAGAAGAGAGGTGTTTTTAACATCACATTATTACTCTGATCAGTGATTTCAATCCCATCACGAGCACATTCGTGGGTAATAATTCCCCTCCACCCCTGTAATAATTACAAGGCACAATTCCATCCTTTTTTTTCTGCCATGTCGCTGGTCTTTCTGTAATTTAAATCCCGTAGGGGGTGACATCCTCGTCTTTTGAGTCGACCTCTGATTTTTTACAGTAGGATGAGCTGCTGGTACTTTTTTTTTTTTCCTTTTATCTAGGGGCGTCCCAAACAAGTTTCTTGCACCCCATCTCGATCCAAGTCATTTAATACTGAATAACTGCCAATATGGAGTCCCGATCTGATACCTTCCTAGATAATATAGCTGGACATTGCACACTTAAGTTATTTAATTATTCAAATCAAATGTATATGCTAGACAACTGAATAGCTCTGCAATGCAGTAGGAAAAAAATCCCTGCATCCAACCTGTTCCTTATTGTTTATTTATAACAAAATAAGTAAATAGGTATAAAATAACAAACCCTCTCTTTATTGTTTTGGCCTTGTTGCGCTCTTGAGGGAATTTCTCTGTCCCTTTAAGAGACTATTCTTCAGCGTGTGTTGCCTTAGTGCAGCTTTTGTACAAGTTACCTGAATGAACCATCGTCTGACTTTTTTTTGCGTGGATGATGCTACATAAATGCATTACTCTTATTGGCTTTAAGCTACCGTAGCTTTTGTTGCACTTTGCAGTAGCTGTGGTGAGTGTGATTGTCTTCGGTTCTGCACTGCTGCCTATCTGTCCTCCGCCTGCTGTGAAACACTGTGTGCTATAAACGCAAGATATTCTCACACTGAGCTGTAATGAAACGAGGGCTCATAATTTTGGTAAAAAAAAAATAAACATATATAAACATTCTCATACTGCATTTTACTGTCAGTTATGGCATGTTATGTTTTGCTGTGGGTGGCTTTTACACACACACACACACACACACACACACACACACACAGGAGCTCAAGGGATTGGAGGACAAAAGGAGAACGGAGAGTTTAAGATGGCTGTTCCCCTTTTGTCTCTGCATGAAAGCTTTGTGAGTTTAAACACCAATGTGACAGCTGACGTAAAACAAAGGATTGGATCCTCTATATAATTCACTATAGCAAATCCCAGTCATTTAAAAAATGCCTTGATCGGCCCTGATACTGATCTCTGAGATTGGATCGGGACATCCCTAGTTTTTTCTTATCAGCTCTAACTGCTTAGACTTTTATATGAAAATGTAAATCAGTAACTGGGTTTGCTAATCTGATGATGCTGACATCGTCATATAGGCCTTACTGGGTACCACTATGATAACAGAAACATTTAAATTATTAAATGGGCTGTTGTCACTGCAGCTACAAGCTGGCACTGGTATCCTCTTTTTTGCCTGTATTTCTTCACATTTTGGCAAACTGGCACCATTATAAGTATGGTAAATTAGCTATTAGCTGGTCCTATTTATGATGTACCCACAGATGTAGAGACAACTACCAGTGGAATACTCTGATACTGAAGAAAACTTAAAAATTTAGGATTCTTAGGCAAGCTCTGAAGGATCTTTAAGCTGATTTATGGCCATTTACTGTATTTGCAATGGAGATCATGATATCCTCGGAAGGTGTAAGTCACTCTAAATAATATCAGTATGTCAAGATTTGACAAAGTTATGACTCCAAGAATGAATGGCCTGCAATTTCCCAGTGATTAAAATGTCACCTCCCCCTGTAATGTAAGCCATATTCGGACGGGGCTTTAGTGTAGAATATATTGTGCAATGTCCAGATGAGTGATTTGAACAATTTGTTACTTATTGTTTGCTATAATGTAAATGAGATCATGCAGTCTTTGCACCAGGTGTACTGCCATGTACTGTGGAAATTTAAGATTCATAAAGTGACTTTGTGCACAGACAAATCAGCAGCAATCATTATTCCAGTCACTGCACCATCTTGTCTGTCTTACTTGTCCCCTCACTGGCACCTTCTGACCCTGAGCTGGACAGATGTAGACTTCCTTCAGATTCTTCAGGCTGGAGTAAAACTCAAAACACAGTCTTCCCGCCACACAGTCTGGTCTCTCTGGAGAAAACAGGAAAGCATAAAATGTCTCAAGGACACTTCTTACAAATAGCAGTTTCAGGACAATCATTAACAGCAGCACATCATTAGACCTCAGAAGGAAAGGAAGCAAGAGACAAAGTGTTTATTTAAGATACAGCTTCAAAGAGGACTTCAGACCTGTGCTGATATCCAAGCCTCTCTCAAAGCCGGCGAAGAACTGCTCTCCTTCCAGCATTTCACACAGGTCTGAAGGCTGAGGTCCATCATATTGCTCTGACAAAGACTGCACTCTGCTGTCCACCTGGGTAGGAAGCATCACAATCACCGTTTAGCATTTATGCGTAACTGTTACGATTTAATTCACACTGATTATGAAATTAGTGCCAAAGCTGAGAGAAAAAGCTGATATACAGACTGTCTTTGGCCTAAGTAGATCTCTTTAACTACACATTCAGAGCATAGAGAGCAGAATTACACACCTTGTTAGCAGGTAAACACTGCAGCATAACTTGTGAAGGATCAGTCTTCCTCTGGAGGACGAGAAACTGAACTCTAAACTGTTTAAGCTTTTGATAAACCTTCCTGACCACCCCACTGACACAGCGCTGAGTCGTGTACCACAGCCAGTACCTGTGATGGTGCACACAAAGCTGTGTTAATGCCATGTAAATATATTAATCAAACAAACATTATGAGAACATATGACAGATACCTACCAGGAGAAATGTGTGATGTAGAAAATGGCATACAAATGGGTGACGTAGAGAGACACTTGCGATGTAATGTCAGTCCAGGTTTGGGCAGTGGGGTCTCCGTGTAGCAAATGCAAACAGGACATATCGACTGTATGGCCTGCAGCAGCGCCAGATATGTTAATATATGCTTATACATTCTGTTATAAACATGTCTGAGAGCAAGGACATACTGTACCTGTGACTCCAGATGGCAGAGGGATCTGAACTTTGACACGCTGCAGGAAATCTATGCTGGGAGTCTGAGAGAGGCAGAGGAGAGGGCTAACTGTGGCCTGAGGATCACCACACAGCGTCTGGACCTCTGACACAGACACCTGCAGCACCTACAGAAGGAGAGACAAACTAAAGTCTTGCAAATCACAGATATCACAATGACACACTGATATCCATATGATGTAGTGTTACCTGTAAGGTTATGACGCGGGTCTGCACGGTGGAGTCTGGAGGAAAGTGGAGCTTAACTCCAGGGTCGGCGCTGGATACCAGCAGAGCGCCAGCTGGTGTGACAGAGCAACTGTCCTTTACTGGACGGGACACTGCCATAAACCAGGAGAACTGTCTCACCGAGCAGCAGGCCAGCTACAGGTACACCAACACTCATTAAAATTTTGTACTGCCAAGGAAAAAAAGCTTAAAGGGACAGTTCACTCCAAAATCAGATATACATATTTTTCCTTTTACCTGTAGCGCTGTTTATCAGTCTAGATTGTTTTGGTGTGAGTTGACGAGAGGCTCCTGCTCGTGACAGTGTGACATGTAAACATTAATGGTGTCTTCCTTAGCTGAGCTGTAATGTTAGCTTGCTCAGTGCAGCTAGGTGAGCTAGCAGTGGATGCACACTTCCTTCTACATGGTGATGCAGTTGGTGGATGTAGTTCAGTAGACAGAAAATAGTCTCTACATGAAACTGCTCACAACAAGGTCTGTGAATTATCTTGAGTAACTGGGTCATGATTTCTGGAAAGAGACATTGCTGTTGAGTTTTTTTTAAGTGTATTTCTGGGGGCTTTTAGCACCACAAGCTGAGTGCCATCTAGTTCCATTATATTCAAAAGAAGGCAGACATCTCTACAGCTGATATCTTCAACACTCAGCAACTCACAACAAAACAATCTCAATTGATAAACAGCACTACAGGTAAGAGGAAAAACATGTATTTTTAATTTTGGGGTGAACTGTCCCTTTAAAGACAACTGTAACAAATGAGGTTTTACACGTTACCCTTGCTGGACGTCCACCAGGGTGGCTGCTGTGGCTCTCGCTTCCCCTCCTCAGAACAGTGGGCAGAGTGCTCCATGACTGTCCGTCAAACCTCTGCACCACCACCTCCCTTCTTCGTGTGCGATGATATGACACACACACCTCCACAGGCTATACAGAGTTCAAAGTTGAAGCACATTTACGTCAGATAAGTGCAGGAAAGAGCACACTGTGACAAGA
This sequence comes from Epinephelus moara, assembly GCF_006386435.1. NCBI lineage: Eukaryota > Metazoa > Chordata > Actinopteri > Perciformes > Serranidae > Epinephelus > Epinephelus moara. The sequence goes on from NC_065525.1 coordinate 27,730,923, forward strand.
TGGAACGAGAATAACCCGTGAACACTAACGACTATTTTCAAAAAAGTCTTCACAATACTAATTTTAAGAACTGGTCCAGCAATGTGGTGCTGAACTTCTGTAAGAATTGGGGAACTTCTTAAATAGGGATGAGTGAGTAATGGTTTCCTGAATTATTCATCACCACTTGTGCCCATCACTTTTCTGAAAAACAGATTTCATAATAATGGATCAAAATCTGTGCAGAGGAGATCGACATATCCTGACTTTTAATCCCACTGTGTCAAGCTCCACAAATATTGAATCCTACAATTCCCATAATGCCACACTTTCCGTTAGCTCCTCAATGCCTGGTGAATGCCCATGTCTCTTAAACTCCACACCTTTAGTGTGTAATGCAGACTTTCTGTTATAGATTCTTCTCTAAGTCCAAACTGAGGTTGCCCTGATGACATCACTATGACTTAATCAGGGTTATTTTTTCAGACAAGGCTCCTCCAAAGCCACTGACAACATTATACAACAGCTCTTTTACAGAGTAGTCCCAGAAATGATGAGGAAACCAATATAAATGCGTAAAATCCATGCAGTGTCCCTATAACAGACGTGGTATAATACCTTTAGAAATGTAATTCCATGAGGACGAAGTTCCAGTGGACGACTCAGCAACACGTCATGCTCCTCCAGCCACACCCACTTCCTCTCCGGCCTTATCTCAACCCACTCCAGTCTTGTGGTTGTCGCCAGGCACCCCGGGGGGAACAGCAGCTCAGCCCCCCCTGGGAGAAACACATGACACCCAGCAGACGAAACACAGAAACTAAGGAGCAAAAAAGGAGCATGACATCTTTAATCTTAATCTGGTCAGAGACACCTTAACTGACAGTATTATTGCAGATTGAGAAAATGTTTCCACACTGAGAGTGACACTGTACCTGTGCTGATTATATCCAAGGTGCAACTCTTGAATTTTTGTTTCTGCTCGATCTAGTTAGAAAACAGTGATGCAACAGAGTGAATATGTTGACAGTAAATGTAACGCTGTTTTAGTACAGGCGAAATTATTTAAAAACTAATCAACTTGAAGCTTATTCTCCTGTGCTCACCAGGTGTAGGAGGGAGAGGAGGAGGGGTTGGAGGACGTCCCAAAGGATTGTCACGCACATCTATTTTCAGCAGAGGCAGTTTGTTCAGACAATGTGGGATCATGCGGAGGTCGTTGCTGTAGATGACAAGCTCCCTGAGGGCGACAAGGGAGCCTGGGCAACAAAGGAAAACTCATTTGCACCTTTCTTTTTTTACTGCTGCCTTCATGCTTGAGAATTCTTGTTTATTTTTTGAAACAGTCTTTCACTGACACTCCCACTCAGCCTTACACCCTTACCCAGGCTCTCTGGTAGTTGCTTCAGCTTGTTGTGAGACAATTCCAGTTTCACAAGCTCCCCCAGACAACCAATTTCATCAGGTAGCTGCTGAAGGAGGTTGTGTGAAATATCCAGTGTCTGCAGCGCTTTCATTTGACCCAGGCTCGGGGGAAGAGAGACCAGCTCGTTCCCCAGGAGGGAGAGGTAGGTGAGGGAGGACAGCTGGCCTATATCAGGAGGCAATGCTGAGAGGTGGTTGTGACACAGGAGCAAAGAGGACAGAGCGGGCAAGCTGAGAAGGCAGGATGGCAGACAGGAGAGGTGGTTGAAGGAGAGATCCAGGTGAACCAGATGAGAGAGGGAGGAAACAGATGTGGGCAAAGTGGTGAGGAGGCCAGGCAGCGGGTCACCTTGCGAGTCATAAAAACAGTGTCCTTGAAATAGAAAGAAAAGGGGGTAATGAGACAGAGAATTACACCCATATTACATTGCATTAAAATAGCATTTACTGTATCTACTTTAGTATGTTAGAACCAATGAAATAAGGTGAATTAAGCCAGTGGTTCCCAACTGGTCCAGACATGGGGTCCAGATTTCTCCTGAGTCATTAATTCAAGGTCTACACAGTTTAATATATTCAGCGTATCACTTAAAAACCAAAACTCTATGTTGGAAATTCACTGCTCTGTCACTTGCAGTCCATTCAGAATGGACCTGCGACCCACTTCTGGATCGCGACCCACCAGTTGGGAACTGCTGAATTAACCCATTTAACCATCTATTCTAAGCAGCAGTTGATACCACATGAAATTAATCAGAAAAGTACCCCGAACAGCCAGTGAATGCAGCTCTGTCAGATGGTGCAGGACATCCAGAGCACCATCCAGGGCTGCTTTATCCTCAGAGCCCAGTCTCAGGTACTGGAGCCCCCTCAGCTGCTCCGGGACGGACCCCCAAAGCAGAGGCAGTGCAGCTGCTCCTCCCTGGTACACATCCAGGGTCAGCCTTGTATCAGTCAGCACAGCTGGGAGCTCCACAGAGGGAGGCAAAGGTGGAGTCAGAGACACAGCAGAGGAAGAAGAAGATGAGGATGAGGAAAAATTGGCATGGTGATGGGTGGGGAAGTAAGAGGAGAAGAGGCTTGATATGGAGGGAGCACAGGTGTCCATGAGGCTGGAGGGGGACACAGAGGGAGCATCCCTCTCTGGCTCAACAACTTCTGCTTGGCTCTCAGACATCACACCGCTTGACATCGTCGGTCCAGCCTCCCTCTCTGACTTCTCCTGATCCTGGTACACAAGCTCTCTGCACAGCCTCAGAGCCAACATGTCCGTGGAAGGGTCTGGTACTCCACCTGTGGATGTTATTGAAGGTGCCACTCCCACTTCTTCATCCTCCGACCTGCCTGGCATCACAGTCCAGCCGGCTGCCTGCTCTCCATCCTCTTCATCAGGAGCTGCCTCTTCCTCGCTGCTTCTCTCCATTGAAGACACTGTTAATAACTACAGACAGCTAACTGGCTAAAAACTTCCTAAAGGTCCGACACTGGTCCGAGGGTGTCTCTCTGCATGGTGTGTCTGTAATGTCACCCATTACACTATCACATATAGTCATTAAAGTCAAACATAGCTAAACGACTGCCATTAATAAACGACCAGGCACATGTAACTGACATGTTTGCTGAGTGGTAAGTTATAACTGTTACAGTAATGTTAGCTGTTAGCTCGTCACATTACGTGAATGTTAGCTAAAAAGTCACATATCTAATGCTCTCTGTGGCGACATTAATAACCGTTATGTACCGTTTCTCATATTACTCACGAGCTAATGTAGCGTTATTTACTAAATAATATGAATTATCAATCTCTGTGTTAAGTTGTTTCTCTCTCGAGCTCTCTGATTTCTTTCACTTCCTTGTGTTCGACAATGTTTTTAAAGAAAAAGCCTGTCGTCACAGTCGCGCGTACGTTTTACTGTACATTGTCTACCGACGGTTGACAGGAGCATCTGCATGGATCTAAAATTAAGGAGCCCCGCCCTTCCAGTTGTTGTTGTGTATAAAACGAGCGCCTTCATGCTTGCGCCGCCAAAGTTTCAACTCAGGGCGGGACAGGCTGACAACGTGTGCACTCGCTGTTGGTTCCTGCTCGGCCAGCGGGCGGCGCTGTTTAATCTGATGTGTTAGGTGAGTAAATAATATATGAACACATGACACATGGTTCAAGTTCTAATAATTCTAATTATATTAAATTAAAATGTTTAAAGCGTCTGATAAAAGCAGTTATGGTAATAGTGTTTGATATGCTTTCTTTGGTGATGCATGGGTCCATTTATCATGAGTTATATGTTGAGTTTTACAGCCAGTAATTCATCCTACACAAAAATGATTATTTTTTTAAATATCAAATAATAAAAATAAAAAATGATAATAATAATAATAATAATAACAATAATAATAATGATAATAATAATGATAATACAAAAAATACAAAAGCATCTTAAAAACAAATTGTGCAAATCCATTGGAATAATTCAATATTCAATTATTATTTATGTATTTAAGATGGGATTTTATTTATTCAACTTTTTTTTTTTAACCAGTCAAGTCATTATGAAAAAAATATATATTTACAATGGCTGCCTGGCAAAAGATAAAGCCTCTTGGGGGGAAGGGGTAGGGACACAAAAGAAATGAAGAATTTTTTATTTTTATTTTATTTTCTATTTGTTTTCTTTAGTCTTATGATTAATTGGAATTTAGACAAGGTACATTTATTTATTGCACATTTCAGCAACAAGGCAATTGAAATTGCTCTACATGAAACATCAAAACCATCAAGACATACTGCAAAAAATAAAAGGACATTTAAAAACAATTCATTAAAGAAGTAGAGAATAGAAATTAATAAGTTAAAATATATTAAGACAGGTATAAGAATACAAGAATAAAAGTTACGGTGCAATTAAAATCAATAAACAAAACTGAATAACAACAGTTATAGTGAAATTAAAATCAATAAAAAACTGAATAACAAAAGTTATGGTGCAATTAAAATCAATAAAAATATGTGATTAATAAAAGTTACATTGTAGTAAAAAAATTGAATAATAAAATTTACAGCGCAGTGTAAGAAATTAATAACTATTTAATTTAATAAAAGGCAGAGACAAATAGAAAAATCTTCAACCTTGATTTAAAAGAACTCAGAGTAGGCTGAAGTAAGATTTAAGACATTTATCTGTTTTAAAAATATATATATCAGCTGTGGTAGACTGAGTTTGTAAACTGTATTCAAGTAAGTTTAAAGTGACCTACTGCTATATAATTTTGTTTGAATTATCATTCTCTTCACAGGGCTACACATCTTGTTTTTATCTAATGACCCATCTGTGGCCCATCAGTATGTACAAACTGCTCTGCATGTTGGCAAATAAATTGTGTCAAAAGTCACATTTACTTATGTGGAAAAGAATTTGTTAGATTCAGATAAGCGGTGCCAAAGGGAGACAGTAGTTCACAAACCTCCCAGTGCGGCTGTCATCATCTGTTCAGACATATGCATTTTGAATCACTCTTCTTGGAGCTCAGCCAGAATGACTTTTCTTTTGGTGCATCCAAGGGACACCTTGTCCATGTTCACAATGTAAATCCTTTTTGTTTGTATGTTCCTGTTAAATAAATCGTAACTCTACAAATGTGTTAACTTTAACATAACATTTAAAAACAGGTCAGAATGGTTTATTATTTTCAATAGTTTATGTACTCTCTTTTTTCTTTTTTAGTCTATTTATTTATTAATTTAAAGGATCCCCAATGATACCAATGGCACCAGCTGGGGTCAGAAGAACTGCCCACCCAATCTTCCCTGTGAACCTGAGACTTTTGGGGCCCTGTGTCAGACGCCCCCCCCCCCAGCTCTGACTGGTAGTAGTCACAGTTGATAGAGTAGGAATATTTTTTTTAAGAAGAAGAACCTGAGCTGACGATGGTTTCACGATGGTTTCACGATGGTTTCACAACAAGATATATTCTCGAAGGAATCATGCCCCAAACAGAACTGGATCACTGCCCATCAAGATATCATCAAGACTGTTGGCAGCCTGATTCTACGAATAGTTTGTTGGAGGACGTTTTCCAGAAAAACATTTCATTGTTATTGTTGAAAGTACTTCAAATGCAAGTGATTTGGGATTTCATTACTATTTCTTGGGACACCCTACTACCATTTTCTATTTTGTAAGGAGGACATCGCAAACAAAACAAATTGTACAGTGTTTTGTATTAGTACACGTTTCTCAAACCAAGGCAGTTATCATAATATATATTTGGGGGGACGCCCCAACCCCAATATACAGATTAAAAAAATATAAATTTACTCTGCTGCAACAGGCAAACAAGCACTGCTGTCTGAAATAATCATTAGTGCAACCACAGTTATCCATCCATCCATTCTCATCTGCTTATCCGGGGCCAGATCGCGGGGGCAGCAGGCCAGCCAAAGCACCCCAGACATCCCTCTCCCCAGCAATGCTTTCCAGCTCCTCCTGGGGGACCCCAAGGGTTTCCAGGCCAGATGAGCTTCTGGGTCTGCCCCGGAGACTCCTACCAGTGGGATGCGCCCTGAAACACCTCTAATGGGAGGTGCCCAGGAGGCATCCTGATCGGATGCCCAAACCACCTCAACTGACCCCTTTCGACACAAAGGAGATGGGTTCTATTCCGAACTCCCTTGGGATGTCTGAGCTCCTTACCCTGTCTCTAAGGCTGAGCCCAACCACCCCAAAAAGGAAACTCATTTTGGCCACTTGTATCCACAATCTCAATCTTTTGGTCATTCGGTCAGAAATACTTGAAGTCCATCGCTTGAGGCAGTAACTCTCCCCAAACTGTAGGGGGCAATCCACCGGTTTCTGCCAGAGAATCATGGCCTCAGATTTGGAGGTGATGACTCTCATTCCAACCGCTTCATACTCAGCTGCAAACCGCCCCAGTGTATGCAGGAGGTCACGGTGTGATGAAGCCAACAGAACCACATCATATGCGAAAAGTAGAGATGCAATTCTGAGGTCCCCAAACCAGACCTCTTCCCCCCGGCTACACCTCAAGATCCTGTCCATGAATATCACAAACAGGATTGCTGACAAGGGGCAACCCTGGCGGAGGCCAACACCCACCGAGAATGTGTTTGACCTTACGCAGAGTATGTGGATGCAACTCTCACTTTGGACATACAGGGACCGGATGGCTCATAGCAGCACCCCAGTATCCCATAGTCCTGCACTACCCCCCACAAGACTCCAATGAATAAACTTAACAGATTGCCGTTATTATTAATATTGGTTCCACAGTTGTGCATGTGGTGTTACCGTACCCCAGTGGAAGCCATTACTTAGCTGCTGTGGGTAGGTATAATCAATATATCTGTACTGTTTCTCTATTTCATTACATTCAAATGTGTTAAAAAGTGGAAAACTAGGATGTAATATTAGTGTTATGTAGGCTATATCACTATCGATTGTCAATTTTATAAAGTGTTAGTATCATAGTATAGTTTGTCATAAAAAAGTGTGAGTGTACATTTTTCCTGCGCGCTGGGCTTCAGTCATATGCTGGCTCCCTAAAATGGCACTAAGTCATCAAAACTTTCAAAACCCCTGATCTAAGATGTTTGTCTCAAAATACTCTAAAATAGTTGCTGTTTAGCTTCTAAAAATGTCTCCTGGAGGGAATTCCCCCCAAAACCCCCTGGAGGGTTGGATTGCAGAGAGTGGCTTGAACATGGCCCCCCATTGATAAATGGGTGATTCCGGCCCTGTCTCAAACCTGAGATGAAGTTACTGCGGGTCCTTTCTTGAAAAAAACATTGGAAGTGTTTCTTGCATTGCAAAATTATCACAAATAAACAAGACCAAACAACCGTAAGTGCGCACTGTCAAAGGTTTGCTTTATTGATCGAAACAATAGGCTCATGCATAGTCCAAAATCAATACACATTATCCCTAATGATAACAACTGTTACAAAAGAAAGATCCGATATGACCCAGTTGATATGAACAGACAAAAAAATACGAACACATTGAGGATGATACATTTAGAGAGGACAAAACAAAACGCGTTGTTCCGCCTGGGGACAAACATTTGACAGATGTCACAGCGAACTGGGTGCCCGCTCGTTGACTTCACGTCTCACCAGCGGTATGGATTGTGATTGGTCACTTTCGCAACTATTTCAACTGTGATTGGTTGCTGTGCACTGCGACGTCGATTATGATTGGACAAGCCGGTTAACTCCTCCCAGTACACACGGACAGAGTGAGTGAAATAACAACAACTCCCCGTGTCTCACCATACAACCTTACCACCTATTTAACCAGCTCAGGCCTAAGGTTAATGACACATTTACTGCCTGGGTTGAACTACAGCATGAGGTACTTTCAGATAATATAACTTTAACGACGTCACCTACATTGACAAAAGTGACTTCTACCGTTAGCTAGAAGGCTAAAAACAGTTAGCAGACAAACTCCATTTACCTGAAGACAGCATGTAAATAGCCATCAGTAACTAAATGTGAACGTTCAGCTTTAATAGCAGGCTTTTAGTTATTTTGTAGTTGTTCATAAATCTGCGTGTGGACTTTGTCCCGCCGCTCGCCAGCGACTTCCGGCTCACTTGACAGCTGCGGACGGACACCGGCATGTTTCCTCTCGACTCCCCGTGGAACATCTCGTTCGCGGGCTGCGGCTTCCTCGGTATCTACCACGTCGGTGTGGCCAGCTGTCTGCTGGAGCAGGCGCCTTTCCTGGTGCAACATGCCAGGCACATATATGGAGCATCAGCTGGAGCGCTCACTGCCACTGCACTGGTCACTGGAGTCTGTCTTGGTAGGTGTCTTTTAGATATATATTCATTTCCAGGAGATGGAAAGGATGCTGTTAAAATAGACGATAAGAGTGCAAAACTCCAGTAACAAGTGTATAACACTTGTGCTGTAAACTGCTTTAGTTTCCTACAGATGATAAAGATATGTTAAGTACTCATGGTACACTGTAAACATACTCTGTTACAAGAAAGAGTATTAACGTATATGAAGTATTGCCACCAAATTGTAAATTATTGGTAGGGCTCATTTTGCAGAATCACCTCTTTTACAGTGATAAAGTTATAGATTGTAGCTACTACAGCAATGGATTGGGCTGGAAAATATGGAGAAAAACAAATAACACAATATTTTTCACCAAATACCTGGATATTGATATTAAATATTAAAGACTGGTTATGAGGGCTTTTACAAAAATGTTAACACAATGAGATTTTTGATCAATAATCATCAGTAATGTGGATATTATGACTAAGTGGGTAAAGGCAAATAATAGAACAGCTAGAACGTACTGGTAGGTTCAGAAAATTACATCACTTTACTGTAATGCAGCCATTAAAACCAGCAAGAGACAACGCATACTATGGTATCCAAAGTTAAGATGACATCTAGTCCAGGATATCAATTTATTATTGATACATACAAGCCCTACAATCCATTACTACTTTTATTTCATTAACATATAGGCAACATTTTAATGTTGTAGCTTGAGGAGGTGGAGCTATTTTTGATGGAGCTAACATTTCTCTTGAGTAGTTTAATATTTAACAGTGTCACGTTTTATCATGTTTATTTGCAAAGCAACAAGTAGCTGCAGCTGTCAGACAAAAGTAGTTGTGTAAATGAGTAGAGTAAAAGGATAACATTGCATAAAATGTAGGCGAAATACTCTTATTTAAAGCACTTCAAAATGAAGTTCCTTTCCAACACTGTTAGCTACATTAAGCATTATCAATGGACCAATATGGTATTCTGATTATAACAATGTCAAAATGAATATGCCATACCAATGAAGCCCTTTCCAGTCTAATGGTGCTATTCAAAATGATAAACATATTTTCTTATGAAGACTCACTCTTAATTGTCTTACAAGGGGGGAAATGTTCAAGGGAAACATCCTCCTGATTGTTTTGTAAGAGAATAACTGTTGGCTTTTCTGTAAACTTGCTTTTCCAATTATAGTTGAGTACAATAAATACAATAAACAAAAAATATACTTAATTTTTTATTTTTTATTTTTTTTAATTGAAGCTGCAATTGATTAATTTATAATGTAGACAAAGCATAAATAACTTTATTCATCCCAAAACCTCCTACAGGATGAAGAAAGTGCTATATTATCTTTATCTAATCATTTACAGTAACGATGTCTTCATGTTTTCTCAGGGGAGGCTGGTGCAAGTATCATCGATGTTGCCAAAGAGGCGAGGAAGCGATTCCTGGGACCCATGCATCCTTCCTTTAACCTGGTGAAGATTGTGCGTCACATGCTGCGGCGCACTCTCCCGGCTGATAGCCACCATCGGGCCTGTGGGCGGTTGGGAATCTCTCTGACCCGAGTGTCAGATGGAGAAAATGTCTTGGTGTTGCACTACAACAACAAGGAGGAGGTGGTGCAGGTGGGGAACGGGTCGGAGAACATTTCTCTCAATGTTTTGATGTAAAGTTGGTTGATATTGATGGAATCAGATGTCAGGATACAGTTGATTTAATATGTATTTTTCAGGAATGTATTTATTGTTTTGCAGTAATATTGTACGGTACATACAAAAGTTGATTTAATATTTCAACACTGATAATGTGACGGTGTTTTGGGGCCATTTACATGAAGCCACATTTTGAGAAATTATCAGTAATTTGGTTATGATTGTATGATTTTAGAGCAGAATTCATTAGCAAATTGACCAATTAAGTCAGTTATCAAGAGAAAATGCCAAATGCTCTGTTTTCAACTTCTGAAATGTGAGGATTTGCTAATTTTCTCAGTTTTCTTTCATTTTAAACTGAATGTCTTTGTGTTTTGGACTGTTGGTCGCCACCTTGGGCTCTGGAAAATTATGACATTTTAACTATTTACTCACATTTCTTTGACAAAACAATTAATCAATCAATTGAAAAAATAATCTGCAGATTAATCGATAGTTAAAATAGTTGTGAGTTGTAGCCCTAATGGTAGGCAGTGATTGTTTGTTTGACTCAGCCACAGTAATGTAATATAATTTAACTGTAATGCATTCTTAAGACCAGAAGAAGACAGCATTTACTGTAAGTTGTATCATGACACTGTGATAACTTGTAATATATATTTTTACACTTTAATACCAATGTCATATCACTATATCATTCAGCTGTAATTTCACCGCCAGCAATTTGTCAAAAATGTTTTTCTTATGTGATCTCTTTGGTGAACTAGGCGTGTGTCTGCAGTGCCTACATCCCAGTGTATTGCGGCATTATTCCTCCGACACTGCAAGGAGTGGTGAGTAGATTCAATATTATTCAGCCTGTGTTCTCTGTCCTTGTGTAGTCCATATCCTGTATTTGTTCTAATGAAAATAAATCACCTTAATTACTTTCATGGATTTCAAATTAAGAATTGCACATTAGTTTTTGCTGTTGCAGAGGTGTAATGACCAGTGTAGTCTACCATGCAGCCTGTGCTGTATTTCCTCTCATTGTGTTTTGTTGTTGTTAAATTTAGCACCTTTTTTCTTCTGTAAGTGCCCCCATCGGTGCCCTCCCTTCCTCAAGAATGTGTTTGCCCTGAATGGCATGTGTGTGGAAACAACAATTATAAAATTCCTCCGGAGTTAGTGTTTGTCAGCGATCTCTGAACTAAAAGGGGAAAGCAGAACTTGTATTTTTTTTTCCTGTTGGACATGTTTCTAGTGCAAAGGTTTTCTGGGCAATATCGTTGCGCAATACCAGCGCTCCCACCCTCCCTCTGTGGCCTTTGTGATGGGTTTTAAGAGCTTACATGTGCCTGTGTGTGTATGTGTTTGTGTGCATGCAGGGCCAAAATGTGAGAGTGGCAGAGCCAGATGTGACCGCAGTGACTCAGGCTTTAAAGGGACAGTTCAACCCGAAATCAGAAATACATATTTTTCCGCTGACCCGTTGTGCTGTTCATCAGTCTAGATTGTTTTAGTATGAACTGCCAAGTGTTGGAGATTTCAGCCGTAGAGATGTCTGCCTTCTCTCCAATATAAAGGAACTAGATGGCACTCGGTTTGTGGTGCTCAAAGAGCCATCTCTACGGCCGATATCTCCAACACTCGGCAACTCACACCAAAACAATCTTGATGGATATATAGGACTACAGGTGAGAGGGAAAATAAGCATTTTCAATTTTAGGGTGAACTGTCCCCTTAAGGGTTTTTTGTCTTCTCCAAATTGTTGTGGCTCCAATTCAAGAAACTGATGTCAGTCTAATCTGTCATGCCTCCCACCTCAAAGTTTAAAAATCTCCCAGCTTTCATAAAAACAAACAATAGTCAGTAATGATGTCACTATTATCATATCACATGGGATGATCACTCTGTGGCCAAATAACACTGTGCCATCAGATGACAAACTTTTTGAAGAAATTGTGCAATTCATGATCTGTTTCTCTTTTTTCTGATGCTGATATTTACTGTGTATCATTCAGCGATATGTCGACGGAGGAATCTCTGACAACCTGCCTCAGTACGAGCTGAAAAACACCATCACCGTGTCCCCATTCTCCGGAGAGAGCGACATCTGCCCCCGAGACACTTCCACCAACATACACGAGCTGCGATTCACCAACACGAGCATCCAGTTCACTCTCACTAACCTCTACAGAGTCTCCAGGGCACTCTTCCCCCCAGACCCAATGGTAGGTCACTTGATTACAGCCTCGCTGATCATAAACACACACCTACAGATAAAGTGATTGAACGGGAGTGAACTCAATGGACTTGTTGTATGTGTTTGTTCTGAGTGCAGGTTATGAAGGCCATGTGTAAACAGGGATATAAAGATGCTCTGCAGTTTTTAAAGAGGAATGGTAAGAAACGGTGATTTATCTTTTTTCCAGCCTGTCACCTACACATGTTATGTTCTGTTTAAAAGAATTGTAATTGGTAATTGGTCAGTAAAACAAGCCTATTTGATTTTTGCCCTCTGGCCTGAACATATTCGTATGCAGAAACAGTATCATGCTGATATGATATCAGCTTCCTGTGACCACGTGTCACCAAATCAATAGACTGCTTGTGACTGAACTATTGTTACTCCTTATAGTTGCTTATTTGTTTATGTTTTCTGGCAGTTTGTAAGCACATAATCAACACTGCATTACAGAAATCACCATTAAAAAATATGCTGATTATTCTAATCTAGTTGAACAATTGAACTAACTGAAAAATTACCTCTGCATCGATCACGTTTTGCTTCTGTTTTCAGGATTGCTTAACTTCAACGGACCTCTCAGACACAGACCCCTGCCTTCTAGTGGGGAAGAAAATAAGTATTATCATGATGAGGAGAAGGAGGAGGAGGAGGACAATAAAGACGGTGAGGAGGAGGAACAGCTACAAGTGGAAGAGGCAGCAGTGGTGGTTCCATGCAGTTCCATAACAGATGAGCATATCATTGAGCACCTTCCACCCACCCTGCACAAAGGTAACATATTAGGGAAGCATGAATGAAAGTTATGGCGTCATGTCTCATCTATTGTCACTTTCCTGGGAAAATCAGGTATCTTTAAAATGTCAAGAAAAACAGCCCTGCTTTGGCTTTCACATAATCCAGTGGGTTTTAATGAGTATTTATCTTTAGAGCAGGGAGATAATACTCATGTTTAATAATAAGGCCATTAATAAAGTATAAAAAAGTGGTAGGAATGATACGTATTTACTTATTTCTACTCCTTTTCGGACATGAAGTGTCTTGCTTGAGTTAGATAATTCATCATAGTTTAACACCATATCTGCTTGTTCACACGTTTGCAAAGAAATGCAGGTAAAACAGCCGATTGATTTGAAAGTTGTCAGTGTATTAAAATGCAAAGATAATGTTACCAAATCAGTGGCTGCCTGGACGTTAGGGATTTGATAAATACATACAGAAATTCAGAAATGGACAATGGTCAGTTCCAGTATAAAGTATGGTCCTTTGAGTTAATGCATTCAGTTTACAGTAGCTGTAATCAGAACAGCACGATCACACAAATGGGTGTTTTGTGAGCGACTTTCCATTGGTTAATAGTTCCCTTTTCAAACATGGATTGGACAAGAGCACCTTGTATATTATATTATATTATGTTCACTGTACTGACATTTTTAGTTAAATATACACATTTTAACACACAGCACGTCTCCTGTTTTGCTCATAACTAGTGCTACATAAAGCAGGTTAATGCTATGAATATTCTGTGGTTACCGTTGTGGTTCTCTTTGCCTCCCTCTGCAGCTCTAGTGGAGGCCTGCATGGAGAGGAGGAGCCTGAGGCGGTCGCTAAGCAACCTCCTTCCTGTCAGGATGGCCTCAGCCATGATGCTCCCCTACACGCTCCCCGTGGAGTCTGCTATGTCCTTGACTCTCAGGTACCGTAGGACTTAATTACATCTGATCCCATTCCCTTATTAATTGATGCACACTCAGAGTAATACTACAGCACACCACAGAACTACTACTGTGTGTCTACTGGGGTCTTACGTGTGTCATTTTATATTTTGTAACAGTAACACTGTTAAACATTAAAATGAAGGACCAGCCCTCTGTTGTGCCAATCGACTAACACTGACATATCTTGTGTGTAGGCTTCTGGAGTGGCTGCCAGATGTGCAAGAAGATGTGGGATGGATTCGGGAGCAGTTACTAAAAGTCGCGCAGCATGTTCTTAACCAGGCCTCCAAAAGCATTTCCCAGCATGTATCTGCCAGGTAGGTGACTTTACAGCAGAGATAAACCTGTTTACAGCCTGGTACATGGTTTTGGTGCCATAGCTAATTTTCCTTCGTGGCTCCCTTAGTCAGTAGTTTTAATGTTTGGGCTGATTGGTGTATTATCACCTTTACGATTGAAGCAAGCAGACACAGAGCAACATTATCATTCATTTGGAGACTCATTTCTGTCCACCCGTTGAATGTCAGTCCAATTTAAACTCTTTTTTTGGCTCTGTTTTTGGTCTCTACCAACTCCAGAGCAAAATATCTGTGGCAGGTTGTACCAAAAACCTTAAGTTAAGATTTTCCTTAAGGTCTAAGTTAAGGTTTCCTTTAAATAAAAGCAGTTGCACAACACACCCTTAATTCTTCTCCTTCTCTGTTTCCTTAAAGTGTTCACTTAAGCATTAAGATTTTCTCCTTCTCTTAGTCTTACACTTAGGGGATCCCTTAAAGCTAGTTAAACCTTTGTGCAAAAGAGCCTAGCAACCAAAGTAAGGAAAAAACTTACAGTACCTCTTACTCTATCTTAATGTAACTTTGTGAGGAAGTATCCAGTAGATTATAGTAGTTTTCTCTGTTCATTATTTACATGTTTTATATGCTCTTTACGTTAAATTTGGAATTATTTAATATGGCGCTCCTTACATGCAGGTAGACTTATAATTAAGTTCAATGGAGTGATGAATATAAGATGTGAGGTGCCACTAGTGTTGTCAATGTTCAGTTGTCCTGCGTTCTTTTTCGGACATTAAAGTTACACAGAGAAGCCGTCCCTGTGCTCTTACTTCACCCACAGCCCTTTGATAGTTAATTCAGTAACTAGTAAGTTTATGGTAAGACAGTAGAGAGAAACCTGCCTTACGTACATCATTAGATTTTATTGCATTATCCTCCCACATTTATTGTTTTCTGTTTGCTGTTATTTGTGGATCACATTTACTTTTTACTGTTTGACCAGAAGTAAGACATTTTCCTCCTCTAAACAGTTTTCTTTTCTTGTCCTCTTTTCTTCACTGTTCATAGAATACGTGAGACAGTAACAGATGAGGCATTAACAGGTATCACTAGCGCTTGTGCAAGCAAACAATCTCCATGAAAATTGCATAACTTTGAGGTTGTAAATTTTTTTTAATGCTGTAGATAACTCTTTAAAGGGATTCTGTGCAACACCCTTAAGTAAGTCCCTCAGCTAGGAGGAAATTAGCCTTAAGTGTAATAATTTAGTAGAAAACTTAAGGTGTTTTGTGCAACTGACCACTGGTTCTTAGGCTGCTTAAGGCTCCATTGTGTTCAGCTAGTTGCTATCTTTGCCTTTTTGATGCTAAGCAGGTAGTGTAGAGTGGGTTTCACTGCCTGCTGCGGCTGAAAACAACACTATGAGAGTGAATCAAAACAGTAGTGTGTGGGCGGACAGCTAAACAATGAGCTCAAACTAACCATAAAGCTTTCGAAAGCCGAGGGGAGCTGCAGATTCTCATCATCACTTGATACATATAGTTCAATCAGGAGAGACAGAAGAAAGAAGTAAAGATAATATTTAATACAGAATATGAGTGTGCAGATTAACAGATGATTTGTGCTGAGTAAGATTTAACTTTGGCACTTAGACACCAGAGTGAGATATTTTGTGATTAAGAGACATCTGAGTGGCAGTAAAAGAAATCCCTCAATCAGATCTCCCCCCAATTAGATCTGCTACATTCCTAAATCAACTGTCAGGCAATTTCAAATGTGGAGCCTGTGCACAATGTAACTTCACCAATAAATGTGACTCTTTCTACCATCCTACTACTGGACAAAAGTTTAAGATCAGGGGCACGATTACATGTAAAACAACACATGTGGTGTACATGATTAAATGCCCATGTTCCCTAGCCTATGTTGGTATGACGACAAGAGCGCTTAAAACTAGAATAAGTGAACACAGAAGTGATATCCGGACAGGAGATATGAGAAACCCAGTAGCAGCACATTTTAAACAAATGAGCCATAATGTCTCTATGCTGAGGTACATTGGTATTGAAAGATTGGAATATCCACGAAGAGGGGGATCGGACCAGACCACTACAACAAAGGGAAACATTCTGGATCCATAAATTAAAGACACTCCAACCCCATGGGATGAATTTGGACTTTGATATTAGACCATTTTTGTAAATAATACGTATGTATATATTTTTTCTTTTTATAAATGTTTTTATAAATGGTTTTTCATAAGTGTATTAATTGAATCTGTGAAAAACATGATAAAATGCATCTGTGATTGATTGAGAAATAATATTATTCCTATATGTATTTTGTAGGTCTCCAGATAGCCTCACTCTTATTGGAGGACATGCTATAAAAAAAAAAGAGGGACTGCCCTTTACTCTGTAAGCCTGATGAAGCCTCCTACGTGAGGCGTAACGTTGCTTATTTGTTTGGTGTGGGAATAAAGCACGGGAGCAGCAATACATCGTGTGCGACAAATCCTGATTTCTCAAGTAAAAGAAATCCCCCCATGCAGTCCAGACACTGGTGGTGGTGGTGGCTGATGACTCTGAGGCTGCTGACTGCCAAAGTGTATGAGGCTGATGAATCTGTAAAGACTAGATGGTGAGGAGGAGGTGGAGGGCGCATGACAGCAGCAAGAAAGAACTACGGCAGAAAAGAACCATATTTAGAATGAGGAGCAGTGAGATGATAGGCTGACAGAGAAGGTGTGTCGTAGTGCTATTGGTTGATTGTGTATCAGCTGATGACTCAATTGACCTACCCAGATAATGACATCAAGAGACAGTGAGTGAGCATATGTGCAAGGAGTGAATTGCAGGGTGAGAAAGAACTCATCTTTAACACTTCTTATTCTAGGCTTTCCTGGCAGCTGGAGCTCCACCATTCCCAGTCCCTCCCATCCCGGCTCAGCTCCGCCAACCTGTTTCCCAGCTGGGTGAATGGAGGCAGCTCTTCGGTCCTGGATGCCTTCATGCGTCTCGACCATTACAAGAGGCAGCTGCTGTCTGGAGTGCTGTGTGTCAACATGGACCTGCAAAGCTCCTTCAACACTGGACCGATGTTGCCAGATAAGAGCCTTCCCGCCCTCCCCTTCGATGAAGGTCTCGTAATGAACATAGATTCTGCTGATATTCCACCTGCTGCCAACTCTGAGAAAACCATCAGCGGCTCATAAGAGCTCCTGGAGGGTTTCTGGTGAAGATGGAAGTGGCACTGAGGTTCAGACGTACTAACTCTAGGTCCAAAACATTTGAACAATATTTGCATCAGATTTTAACATCTGTTTACACGCTGATATTTAGATACTTTTAAGACGCCAAAGCCATTTGTAATCTAATCAGCCCCTTTGTGTAGTGTTTGAAAATGGTAATAATTTACCATGTTAATATTTAACGTGTATTAAATACGTTCATGACACTAACGAGTCTTTAGCTATAGTATAATCTGGCAACCCGTAGACAGTGTGTCTACAGAAGTGCATTTAAACTTAGCACATGTGCTCAAACATGTACAAGCTTGAATTACAGGACGTTACTAACAAAAATGCACACTAGAAATAGCATTGTTAAAATAAGAGACTGTTTATGCTTTAGTGGAATGTAGACAGACCAGTAGTTAAACACAACAGTGTTCCTCCTGCGTCCGGTTATGAGCTCCAAGTCGCCTCTGACCAACAGTGGATGCATCGATCTGTTTGTTACATGTAGTTACTCCATGATGCAAGTATCAATGCAGTATTGTGAAAAAAAACATTGTCTTTGGTTTGTGTGAATGTCCTTGTTTTATGTCTTTATAATTATTTATATGAAAATGTGTAACACTTCTCTGCTCTGTTTTACCAATCATGGAAACTTGATTTACTTACATGTAAATTACAGCTTTTTAAGATTTAATTTAAATCTATGTTGTATTTCTGCTCAAAATCAAAATCTTTTGATTTTATATTACAAATTTTACCTTTTGCACATACAATCAAAAATGTATTTTTTTTAATTAATCAAAGAATCACTTTAATCTAAATTGCACTTTTTCATTTAATACCACTTGACTGAATGCTTTTCTTGTACTGTGTACAACAAGAAATTCTGTTGTGCCTTAAACTTTAATGAAATAATTGCCAAGTGAATTAAGCATTGTCAGAATGTTACAAGGAATACTATTTAAGTGATCATTAAATAACGTGTTGTTTGACATTGACTTCTCCCCATGAGTGTTTTGTCATTGCTGTGAATACTCAGAGTTCAGTTGAACAACAGTGATCCTCACATTACCCAGAAAAGCTTTGACTTACAGTGAATGCGTACACAGAGCAGGGAACAGTACACACGCCGTAACAGTAACCAAACAGTGAATCAGGCACCTGACATCTTGGGACGCATCCAGGTAATTCCAGCAACATGACAAATAATCACAGCAATAATCTTTTATGCACTGCATGACACAGTCTAAAGGGAAAAGGGAAACAGAAAGTGTGTAATCTGAAAATTGGCAAGACAGGTTAATTTTTTTAATTAGTCCCAGGTTCATTTTGCCATTATATGACCCAAAATTGAATTTTATGCTATGTTATTTCATTAATTAAATCCTCCTTAGAAAAATTAGGAACTGTGATGATAAAATCCACTAATGCAATAATAACAGTAGTTATTCTGGTATTGTGAATATAGTAAAATATGTTGGAAAGGTGTATAAATAAAAGATGAGATAAGATTTGCCTTTATTGACTCAAAGACTCAGAGGGCAAAGTCAGTAGTTGCAGCAGCACAAGGACAGAAATGAGCATAGATAAACAAATACATTCAAAAAATAAAGGTACATAACACAAAAAAATAAAAACAAAATATACAAAATATAAAAATATGAATAGAAGTTACAAGAACAATTAAAGACAAAAATTACAGGGTAAAAGTGACAGTAATGTGAGCATTAACAACAGAGTCAGCAGTATAATACTCACTGTTTCTCAGTAATAATAAGAATTACAATACAAATATAATACATTATATAATGTAATAAAACAGTGTAACATTAACATGATATCTAGTAGTATAGTAGAGTATAATATAGAATGGGGTATAATGTAAAGTATAAAGTGCAATGTAGTGATACAGTAACCTGTAACACAGGCTAATTGTGCAGCAATACATAAGTTACATACATAAATACATACTTTTTTATATTATAATAAGGTTCAAGGTTCAGTTTATTGTCATTATCACATTAAAAACAAGAGGGAACATTTAAAATAGACCTATAATAAATGATTAAATACCCTAAAAGCCTATAATAACACATACAACACTTTTTTTTAAAGCAGCATTTTAAAGTGCGTTAAGGTGCATACATTTTGACCTCAACTAATAAATCAAGATACATGATATAGTAATAAATGCTGCTAATAAAATAAAAATGATTAACTAGAGACAGTTAACGGTGGCCGTACCGTACTGTCAGGAGTAGAGGCGCATGTCGGGAATCCCCTCATCCTGCTCACACATCATAACTAACTCATCATCATACACCGTCTTATCAGCTGTGGTCTGTTGCGCAAGCTGTTTAATTAACCGGGTGTCCTTGATAAGCTCGGGGAATCTTGGCATCAAACGAGTCAGCTACAAAGACTAAATATTTGTTGAACTAGATTTTTAGATTACACTGATTTTTACCTTTTACACTCGACATGCTCCTTTATTATTGTTGCGTAGTTAGTCTACGTGACTGCGACTTCAAGTGGTGTCGGAAATATGGGAACCGAGGAGCAACTCTGATATATATTCACTCAAATAGTATTTTAGGGATACTATTTTTAGTTTGCCTCTGAAAGAATGCAGTCTGTGATTTATTGTAAAACATACGTATCTGAAAGTTATGTTGACCTTTATGTATATAGCCTATCTGTAAATTATATCTATTATTTCACTTTTATTTGTCACTAATTCTGTGACGCTCTAAGTAAAATGCTTTATTGTGATTCACACCCAGACTCACTCTGTCCATAATGAACTGGTATCAGTAGAGAATTTACACTGAATCATAAAGTTTGTCTTCATAATCAACGGTAACTCCATCAATCACTTTATTTGTCTCCAAATGTTACACAACACTACACTAAAACACAAAGCACATGATCACATTATGTAAATACAATAAATAAAATTAAAGAAAAAACAGTGGACATAAGTTAAAACAACTTAAACGCAGTTAAATTGTGAATAAAAATCTAAAATCTCAAGGTATTGAGAATCTGGGTCCTGAAGTGATCTATTACTAAACTGAAATATTAAAATGTAACATTCCTCAGTTAGGGAAAACAGGCTTTTAATTTTATTTTTTTTTAATCGTTTTTATTTATCATTTATTGTGGTTTTTTGTCTGCACTTTAACTTGTGTAGACTTATTTTTCTTCTTGTCTTTAGGTTATCCATCATTGTCTGACTGTTGTAGAAAAGAAAAGAAAAAAGAAAAGGCAATGTAAATGCAGTGTTGAGAAGAAAATACACAGTCCCTCCCACTGTATAAGAGATTTCCGAGTACCCCATGAAGGCAGCACAGGACTGCCACTCAGTCAGAAGTTCGCAGTGAAGTTCACGGCTCCGGTTCCCGGTTGTCTCCACCAGAGGGGGCACCGCCCGGGGCAGGCTCAATCCAAACCAGCCACTCTGCTCCTCTCCTCGTACCATGAGCTGAATCTGTCCGGACAGACCAGGGAAGATGGCGGCCACTGACCATTCCCGGTCCGAAGCTGCCAAACAGCGACGGCAGGATCAGCTGCAGCGATGGCTGGGCTCGGAGACGGATCGGACGGGATCCGAGGCCCGGGAAACTTCGAGCGGTTCCGGGACGCGGCGGGCGAAAGTCCGGTTCGCCCAAGGAGCCGTGTTTATGGCCGCCTGCTCCGCCGGGGACCGGGAGGAGGTGGCAGCGCTGCTCCGGCAGGGAGCTGACATCAACCACGCCAACATAGACGGACTGACAGCGCTTCATCAGGTAGGTTACTCTTTAACCGTTAATTATAAAGTGCGTGCTCGCGAGTTAACCGTTGAGTTTATGCTAACTGGCGCTCAACGGTTATCCGTTAATTATCCTTTACAGCGAAGAAGCTTTGACTTCACTCATCACGGAGTTAGTTAGAGGCGGTAAACTAAACATTTCCTTTACTTTTAACAAAGCTGTAAGTATAAATTAGCTTAAACTCGTCACTTTATCATGTGTAGGTTTGTTTTAAAGTTCCAGCAGCAGTATATCTGGCCTGTGTGTTAGTTTATTAGCATGTTGGGAGGCTGGGCCATTCTCTGCTGTGCTCACTGAGTTATAGGCTTCTTTTTCTGGCGTACTATGTTGATATATGGGGATAGCTGTAAAAACCGGTCGCCTCAGAGTCTGTGGGATCATTTTAGACATTAAAAGGCACTGACTCACACAGTCCCTGGTGGAGTCAGTAAAAATACTAGGTCTTTTTCATCATCTGATCAACAGGTCTTAGGGAGGAAAGCAAACTAAAAGCATGTCTGCTACCACTATCAGCAGGACATCTATGGCAGAATCAAAGAGGATTATACATTCAGTTTTTGAGCATTGTTACTTCTGCATGTCCCAAATTGGCTGCACTTCTTCTGAGCACGTTCCAGTCTTAATGCAGCTCAGCCTTAAGGTCCCTCCTCCCCTTGACTTCAGTCATAACACAGTGGAGCAGCCTGGACAACATCACTGTCACACAAGCCCTCAGTGATGCAGTATTTCCTCTGCTTTTATGATGCCGCGTGTCATAAACACATTGCCTGCCTCTCTGCATACACTGAACTCACAGTCACACGGACTCAACTTTGATATCTCAGGCGAGCTTGTCAACATAAAAGATGTTGTGCTTTTAATTTTCCTGCCCACTGGAGCTGAATTATGGTTCAGCTGTGTGCTGGCGGTGATGTCATGCTCCGAGATGATTGGTGCTTTCCCCCTAATTTGAGCCAATTGTGTGTTTTTGATAAAGTTGCCTTCCCATGACCGGCTCTGAGCGCGTTCCTGCCACGATGTTGGATGAACGTGCCCTCTTTTGGGTCGATCCACACGTCGGACCGTCACCCAGTGTGGTCCCTCTCCTGCCCTCCATCCCTTTCTCCCCTGTTGCTCATCGGCTGCCTGGCAACCAGAATTAAATATAGGCCCACACTCTCCAAACTTTCCATCCTCTCCATCCAAAGCCTTTCTGTCTTCTCCACTGTGCTCCCTCTCTCTCCTTTGCTCCCCTCCCCCTCCTCCTCCTCCTCCTCTTCACTCTGCCTCTCTTTCTCCTTCCCCTTGCCAATTCCCCATGGTGGGGACTTTAGGGATTTCGGATGAAGAAATGGAAAACATTCCTCAAACAGCACAAGCTGCTGTTGTCAAAGGCGATTTCCACAATGAGTCACTTGATGACCCAGTGAAGGAGTCTGCTGGGAGGCAGTGTGTGTGTGCACCCTCGTAACGCAGAGGGCACGAGAAGTGCCCTCTGTTCATTCATTCGGCTTGGAGCACCCACTTGTTCAGAGGGATCCCCCTCTGCTGCCAGTGAACGCTGCTTTTGACTCCCAAACTCCTGGCTCTGCTTTGTCGAACAAGCCTCATCTCGGGCTCTTAAGGCAACCACGTCTTTTTTTCCCCCCACCCTACTACCTGACTAATTATCTCATATTATGAAGAAGGGTGGAGACTCGTAGCAGCTTTGTGATTAGTTGATTTAGCCCAAAAGCAAAGCCTCTTAGGTGGCTTAAGATGGACAAGGTTCTGTGTGACTACAGACACTTGCTTCTGCGACGTCTTGCAGAGTAACTGATGATAATGAACAGTTTGAAGTGCTGTCACATTAGGGGGTGCAGTGTTGTTCTGAGCCGATGTCATCTCATCAGCTCTTAGTGATGAAATTAGTATCACAGTGGGAAAATAAGAATACATAAAGGTTGGCCCAATCAAAATGAATAAGAAGTTATGTCGCTGCCCTTATTTTTTTTACACCAGTCACTAATATATTTGTTATTAACACTCATTTCAGGCTGATTTCTATCTGTTTTACACTGCAAAATCTTCACAAGTAGTTTTAGCTACGTCAGCGGCATGACTCTAGGGGTGGTGGTGTCGGTCTGTCAGTCTGTCAGTGAATCACTTTGGTCCAGACTGAAATATCTCAACAAGCGTTTGATGGATTACCATGATATTTTGTATAGACATTTATGGTTCTAAGAGGATAATCCTACTGACTTTGATATTTTCGGTTTTGAATGAGATGTCTCAGCTGTTGGATGGATTGTTGAATATGGTACTGATATTCAAAGCCCCCTCAGGATGAATTGACATGACTTTGGTGATCCCTCAACGTTTCATGTACTGCCGCCTGCAGGTCAGAATTTCACTCAGTCCTGTACTTTGATTTATGACCAAATACGTGCAAAACTAATGCCAAATTGAAAATGGCTGCTCTCCGCTCACAAATCATGTTTTTATTGTCTGTACCGAGGGTACGGACAGAGTTTGGCAAATGAGCATTTGTGTATGCAGCTCCTTATATGTGGAACTTCTGCAGAAGGACTTCAGGTTGCTCTCATTGGTTCCTCTCAGCTGTTTCAAAGCGCTGTTGCAGGATTTTTGTACACAGTCTTCTATATGACAGTGTCACGGTGTGTCTTAGCTGGTCTTTGTAATCATGTGTAGTTGCTGTTTTTTGCATTTTTATGGTTAATCTCTAACATACTTTTGGGTTTTCTTTATAGTAATCTTATTTTGTGTTTTATATTGCTTGTTTTAGAGCTTTAACTTGTTCTATGTTGTCTGTCTGTAACTTATGTTGCTGCCTGTCTCGGCCAGGACACTCTTGAAAAAGAGATTTTAAATCTCAAGAGGTTTCTCTGGTTAAATAAAGGTGAACTAAATAATAAATTAAACATTGCTATCAGTTTCAGCTGGACTTGTGTTAAGTGCCAAGCATACTACGCTATCATGGTAAACATGGTGAATATTTTAGCTGCTTAACATCAGCATTTTCAGTGGAAACATGTTGGCATGTTAGCATTTAGCTTACCCTAACACTAACCAATCTAACTCACCTTGACTAAACCTAACCAACCCAACCAGGAAGAGAAGAGTGGGTCATTCCTTCGCTATCCTAGGAAATGCAAATGAACGTACCTAACAGCCTCACAAGTCTTGTCTTTGTCTATAATTTACATCTAAAGCCCTTATTTTCTTAAATACATAAAGAAATACCTCATCAATTAGTCAACCAACAAAAAAATAATTTCATCTGTTGACTATTTTAGCAATACATAAATTGTTATAGTAATTTATCAAAAAGAAGCGCCTCATATGTTTCAGTTTCCAGCTTCACAAATGTGAGGATTTGCTGCGTTTGGCTGTTTTTTGTATAACTTCTGGTTTTCAGACATAACAAGCAATATGAGGATATTCCCTCAGGCCCTGGGGATTGTTTATGGGCACTCCATGTTAGTTTCTGCAGTAATCAGTAATTACTTTGAGGTATTCCTTATTAGAACCAGAGACCGAAGATTATCTCAATTTAGGCTGCTCATTATCTTTTTCAGCAGTAGTTTCTAACGTACACTGCAAAACAGATCTTTTAAAGTCATTTTTGTCAATAACTGAATCACAAAACTCTTATTTTATTTTACTTAAACTAACAAAGTTGGAAAGTTATTGCGTTCTTTTCCTAGTACAAATCAACTTCCTTTGATACTGGTGCAGAGATCTGCTTCAGTCTGTCGTGTTTTAAGGCCACACTTATTTCTATAAAATTCTTGAAATATGTTTGTATTTAAAACAGTCTGATATCATCTTACCCCACTGGCTATTTTATGACTTTTGTTTTTTAAAGGAATGAATTTAATAACCTTAGATTTTTTTTGCAGTATAAAAGCTGTTGTCTTGAAAAAGAGGCATTCACAGATCCTACCCTCTGACTTGTTTTTCTCATAAACATTAAAGCAACATATCATAACAAAATCCCATGAGATCCTCATGGGATTCGTCTCGGGACTTGTCTCGGATCACATTGGGATCTCAGCTAGACTTCGCTGCAGGAAAAGCAGCTAAATAGATTCGCTGTTTGACTCACGCCACAAAATGACTGTTTTGGAAAGTACTTGAGGGCCTTTAGCGGCCCACTTAACAGAAAGTCATTACAAGTAGACACAGTAGTCATTGTTTGAGCCCCAGTGCTTTAGATGAATTTAATAGATTTTGGAAGTGTCTTTAGTTTTGACTTTCACAACAAACCAAAACGAAGTGGGTCAAAGATCGTCTCTACTGTACTGAAACTGTAGTCTGACTGACGTGTGCTTTTTTTTTTTTTTTTTTTAAATGGGCGTAGTGGGGATTCTCATAACAAACGACCAACAATAAACACTTGTATAGCAATCCATCATGTGGCTGTGTGTCCTCTGGCAGGCCTGCATTGATGAAAATGCTGAGATGGTGCAGTTCCTGGTGGAGAGTGGGAGTGACGTCAACAGAGGGGACAACGAGGGCTGGACTCCTCTGCACGCTGCAGCCTCCTGCGGCTTCATCCAGATTGCTAAGTGAGTGCTGATCATCAACACACTGACGCATCACTGCTGTTATAACCCAGATACCCTAAAGTCCTAGGATGACACTGAAGCTGAGTCACTGTTTAAATGCTATGGTTGTGAATAATATGTATATTACAGTTGAATAAACACTGTCAGTGTTTATATATTTATTATACAATTAAGAAATATGTATCATCATATTCTGGTTTAACTGTTTCATTCTCAACTCAACACTGTATGTTGACTTTTTGTTTTTGAAGATACCTGATAGAGCATGGTGCTCACGTTGGAGCAGTGAACAGTGAAGGAGAGCTTCCTCTGGACGTAGCCACAGAGGACGCCATGGAGAGACTTCTTAAAGGGGAAATCAAAAAACAAGGTGAGGAATCGCTCATATTAACACCCCCATTCCACCTTAAAGTCCAATGCTGCATCTTGTCTTTCCTGTTGGGACATGGCTGTGCACATGATCTATAAGATAATCTCAAATACATGATTATTACAAAATGTAACCATCTATGTTATCATTAGAATTAATAGTTTAATTAAGTCATTTTTCAAACAAAAACATTTGCCAAACATTTGCTGGTTCTTGCTCCACAGATGTGAGGATTTGGTTTTTCTGTTTTTAATCATTGTAAACTGAATATCTTTAGGTTTTTAGCTTAAGGTGTTTTTTGACTAAAACAAGCCAGCTGAATATGCCACCCTGGGTTCTAGGACATTATCATGGGCATTTTTCATGATTATGTAATGCACTTTTTTATGTAATAAGTAATTTTTCTTAAAAAATAAATAAATAGATAAATTATCTTTAGTTGCTTTATTTTTCCCATCAAGATCTAGTTTCTTCTACACTTAAATTTAGTTATTTAACTGTATTATCTTTGATGCATTCAGTTAAAGGAATACTTCACCCACAAAATGGTTATTTGCATATCAGATACTCACCCCGTGTAATGTTGATTTGGTGAAGAAAACTTTGTTTTTCTCACAATCCTCCACGCTGAATGATAGATTAAAGAGCAGAGAAAATACTTAATGGATTAAAGTAAAGGGGGCCATGTCTAACAAAAGCAAAACTATATCAAAACATCCATTTAAAAGCTCTCACACAACTCATGCAGTATTATCCATGTCTCATTTTTCCAGTCATATGCTCAGTAATTCCCAAACACATGCATTTTAGGTAGGTGGATGGATGGACGGAAGGACGGACGGACGGACGGACAGATAGATAGATAGACTGATAGACAGAGAGATAGATTGATAGATAGAAGGTGCGTTTGAAATCTACTAGGGCTGTACCCAAATATTCAGATATTCGAATATTCGTTTCTACGGGTAGGTATTCGTTATGAAAATTTGGTATTCGATATTGGTTTTTTTATTTACTTTTTTTTTTTTACATATTTTTTTGGTGCTAAATGTAGTCTTTTTGTTGTTGGTAAATGTAGGTTATCAATAAAAATCA
>NC_065525.1:27758333-27879830 GCF_006386435.1 Epinephelus moara
CTTCGGATGCCATGACAGTAATAGATTATAGATTAATAGATTATAATAATAATGTCAAAATATCATTTACAGACCGATTTAACAGACGATCACTGCTGCCCGACCCGCAGGTCCATTTGCGGGTCCCGCGGGTTACGGGTCGACCCGTGCATCACTACTCAACTCAGTCTATAAGGCTGCACACAACAGTAAGGCTATAGACATTATATTCTATTCAGGCATGCAGAACCAGCAGCGCATCGGCTCTACAGTGCACGGCACTGCTCAACGGTTCCGATTTAATCAGAAGACAAATTAAGGTCCGAATGTTAAAAAATGGTATTCGGGACAGCCCTAAACTCTACTCAGTGGAGTGCATGAGCAGAGTTTAAATGCACGTGCTTAACCGGGCACGCTTCTCGTATGTGAATATTTTAAATAGTAATGCTTTGGCAAAAATGCATGTGTTTGGGAAGCAGTGAGCATATGACTGGATAAATTTTCTGCACTGGATGTTCTTGATGTAGTTTTGCTGTTGTTATATGCGGTCCCCTTTCACACAGATTCATCAAGAATTTTTGTGGTTTTTGGATCCTTCGTTCACCATGAGGATATGCAAGAACGTTTTTTTCATGAATTCAATGTTACATGAGGGGCATAAGTTCTATACAAATGATCATGTAATTGGTGACGTATTCCTTTAAATTGTGATAGCTTTTTCTGCCTTTTTTTCGGGACCCCATGAGTTGCACTCCTAGTACTTACTCTTACTATTTATAGAACATTTATTTTGCTATATTCTGGTATTTCCAACTAACATTTGTCCTACTTACAGCAACAACATGCCATTCTATCAGAAATATACCCCATGAATAAGTTGTTATTGTTGCTATTAGGCCAGTATTTTAGGCCTTTTCATTTTGGAAACAAAAGTATCAGTATGTTAAATAATGGTGCCAAATTAACCGAGAACTTTCTGCTTCACTGATGGGTACAGGCTTTCTTTTGGAAAAACTCTTTCAAACACTTACAGTATGTGTGTACATGAAGTATCAGATCATAATTTTCAACCTGCTGCTTGAAGGCTGCTGATGTTTGAAACAATGTGAGCACAGTGTGGATGATTAGGTGCTTTTAGGTACTTTGCTCCATATTCCATGTGGTTTGAATGAGCGGTTTTCTACAGCTTTGGCACCCATAAAATTTTCAATGAGTGGAATAAATTAGGAACTCATACACAGCTCAGGCTACTTGGGGTGAAAAAAACCCTCTAAAATTATTCTCATAAAAGCCCCAAAAACCTGTTTTACATTGTTGTCCTGTTTTTTACAAGCGGTCACGTTTAGAGCACGCGTCTCACTCAGAGGACACAAAAATAGGCAAAGAAATGAGGGCAGAGTCGCTGTGTACCAAATGTTCTGTGACCTTCATAGTACTGGAGTGTGCCGAGCCTCCAGGCTTACATCTTTATCACTGACAAATACAGACATCGCTGCGATCCATCGTGCAACTGAAGTTACAGATGATAAAGAGCCTACAAGATAAATTAATGTGAAATTGGGTATTTTGTCTTTTGTCTGCAGCTTATTGTGTGTGTTATAGATAAAACTGACAAGTGATTATTCGGCTTTAAAAGATCTAAACTCTGATGTCTGTGTGTGTGTGTCTGCTTTGTCATTCACCACTGTGTGTTCGCGTGTGCATCACAGCCATAGACGTGGACAAGGCCAGAAAGGAGGAGGAGAGGATCATGCTCCAGGACGCCATGGCGGTGCTGGCAGGAGGTGGCACCCTCACACCTCACCCAAACACCAAGGCGACCGCTCTGCACGTTGCCGCTGCCAAAGGCTACATTGAAGTTCTGAAGTGAGAATCGGTCTCCACACATGAGGGGGATGACAGCTTGTTAGCTTTGTCTTAATTTGGTATCACACAAAGTCAAACAGCTTTTATTCATAGCCTCTCCTCCTAAATACTCCTCATCTTCTCCCCCGCTTATTTGCGTTCCTCCCTCTTCACTCCCCTCCTCAGGGTGCTGTTACAGTGCGGGGTGGACGTGGACAGCAGGGACATCGATGGGTGGACGCCCCTGCACGCAGGAGCTCACTGGGGGCAGGAGGAGGCCTGCTCCCTGCTGGCTGACCACATGTGCGATATGGGTGCTGTCAATAACGTGGTGAGTGCGAGACAAACAACCTCTCCTCTGCATGAGCTGTTATATAAGTTGAAGCCTTTATTTGTGCGTTGACTGATGATGCACTCTCGATGTCCTTCTAGGGCCAAACACCTCTAGATGTTGCAGATGAGAACCTCGTGGACACTCTGGAGGAGCTGCAGAAGAAGCAGAACGCCGTGAGTCCGCCTCCACATAGGCTCCACAACTATCTCACTCAGTTAGATAAACCTGATATGATTGATAGTGTTACAGCAGCGAATGTTCTCCATGTTTATGTGTGTTTATATTCCTCTTCAGTTACGCAGCGAGAAAGAGAAACAGACTCCTGTTATTGAGACCAGCCCGCCAATCTCCATGGTACCAGTTCGCACACGCAGGTCAGTGCCAGTGTGTTGGTGTGCAGGCATGTGTTTGTGTGTGTGTATGTGGGCACACGCTACGCTGTTCCTCAGCTGAATCCCAGTAATCCCAGTTCCAGTAGTTTGCATGCAGGTATGATAAACCTCCTGGCATTTTTCTTTTTTTTTTTAACCTTGTTGCTTCTATCCACTGATATGACACTGGATAGACGTAGCAGGCAACAACAGTCTGTGTCCCAGTTTCATACTGAATACTGTTTTATAGTGTGAACACATTGGATAAATGAAAAATATAAACACTCTAAAATTCCTCAAATTCAGCCTGGTTTTAATAGATACTTTTGTCCTACACTGCAACAGAGAGGGAGAACGGTAATCAGCCCAGGCATACTTTCACAAAAACTAATGTAAGTAAAATAAAAAATTAACATTGCATAACTTAAGAAAAATATTGAATAATATGTATTTTAAAGGAGCATTTTTTGGGGGGATTTGCAGTATTGATAAAATCCTTCATCATGATAATTTTATATCACTGTATCGATATTTATCATAATATCATAAATGACAAGACAGTAATGTCTGTTTTTGGCTAATCTAGCTAATTAAATAACTGGCAACTCAACATACCGCCGAGTTTTCACATTGTGAACTTTAAAGGTCGACTTCATCTGCGTTCTTTTCTGCGTTTTTCAAATAGAAACGCCCCCAGCTGTTAGCAAAAAGCGGTGATGTGCATTACAGCGCTGACGCCCTCCCTGTCCTCATCCCTCACACACACAGTTCACTGACAATATGACTTAATGTGACTGTATCATGCGTATTTGGAGGTGGAAGCTGGTGCTAATTTGTTATTATTAAACTTTTATTTAAATTCAGTATAATATAATGCCACATGTATACTGTATATTTCAACTAATATTTAATTATACTATTCCTGTATTTTAACACGTTTATAGATGATAATAATAATAATAATAATAATAATAGGGCAGTATAACAAAGATTTTGAAAGGGTTGCAGCAGTGTGAAGCGTAAATATTAAGTAAAAGCATAAAAAGAAAGAGTGTCAGACCTGTATCAGTAAGTCAGAGCTAGTTAAAGGCTACAGTGAACATATTAGTTCTTAGCTTTCTTATAAAGATATTTAGTGAGCTAGCCCATGTAGGGCTTTGTGTACAAGGAGATCCATAGTAGAGCCATAGTCAGTGTATTACAACAGTAAATGGCAGTCGGCTTGCTCCAAGTCATGAGAAGCAGACAGGAGTACCGCCATAGAAGCCAAGTAATGTACTGCTGTGGACGCCACATAAGTTTGGTTGTGAAAGTCACCCAGCAACTCGTTTTTTCTGTTAAAAGAGTCTGGTGGCTGTTGATGGGGGCAGCAACAAAACATATTATAGCAAGCTTTAAAAAATCTGTGAGTTTCAAGGGTATGCTATATTTAGTTTATTTTCACTGCTTTACCTTGCTGTCAGACAGGCCTTTCTCATGAGCGACTGAACTGAAACTGAAACTTGTCTATGCCCTCTCCGAAGCCAGACTCCATTAGCAGAACACAGTAATTTTACCTTGCAGGACACAGTAGTTGCTGGTCTACTGCTGCCTTGATTAGTTAGTTCAGCTCCGAAAGACACACAATAACACCAACAGACGTGTCGTTCACAGCATTACATTGCTTAGCTTCCCAGCTGGTACTCCTGTCTGCTTCTGCTTCTGCTTCCAAATTAGGAGCGTAAGATTGGTAACACACAGTTTTTAAAGAAGGCTTTGCTCAGTCCTTGAAGAGGCGCATCAGGGGGGCTCAGCGGTTTTTATGTAGCAACATCATCATGCAGAAACCTATATATGTCAGGTCACGTGGGAAAACGTTTTTAGAAGGGCTTGGGAAAAAAGCACTTTGCCGCTAAAACAAAGGTTCACTACTGGGAAGCAATAGACTGAAGACAGAATGATATAACCTCACCCCATCACCGTCACCACCACAAAAAAATGGAGCTGCCCTTTTAGAATAATATAGGTGAATTTCTCGCACACTAAAAGCCAAAATAGTTCAAAATCTAAACAGTACAAAGCATATACTTACTGTAGTATACTGTATGTGGTTGGGACACACATTTGTGGGTTTGTGTGACGTTTGCATCATCATATATTGAGGAGACATTATCAAAAATAAGTGATCAATTAAAACACTCTAGATTGAAGTTTCATATCACTAAATGGTGATCTAGTGATAAGACAGCAGTGCCACACACGACATCACAGAAAGTGACCCACTTTTCCACCCACTGAAGTGTTGATCGGCGCATGCTCGCTCTAATTGGCTGCACGTGGAATGATTGCCCTCACTGATCAGCTCCCTGCATGCCACCTGTTGTTCCACCCCACCTTGGCCCCGCCCCTGCAGGACTTCTATCTCTCGTATGAGCAGTAAGGAGAAGATCTGCCTCCACGAGCGGGAGAAGCACCCACCCCCTGCCCTGCAGAGCAGCCCGGCTGAGGACGAGGAGGAGGAAGGAGGCCAAACGGGACAGAACCAGCCTCAGGGCCAGGGGAAGGCCTCCAGCAGCTCCAGCTCAGAGGAGGAGAGCGAATCGGAGAGTGACGCTGAGTCGGGTGAGAGAAGCTGCTAATGTCTGAAGGGAGTCTGAGTTGTGATTAGTAATAATATTTGACACAGGAACTGAATTAAAGAGCTGACATGTTTTATCAGATGGGTTTTATGACTGACTTCTTTATGATTCTCTCAGTGAGTTATTCATTTCTGACCTTTGCACGGTTGCAGAGAAAGCGAAAAACCGAGAGATCATAAACAACTTGAACAACAAACGCAACACCACCAGCCTGCCTCCTACCTCCATGTCAACGAGTACTGCTGCAAGCCAAGTCAAAAAGGTAATATTCAGAGATGTTATATAGAGAATCGAATGTGTGTTTCAGCTGTATGACAACAATACAGCGGATGACCTCTGTTTGCTCCATAGCAGGACCCAGGCAAGCCCCCGGCCACAGAGGCCCCGGGCTCCTGGAGAACGTCTCTGAGGAAAGCGGGCAGCTCGGTGACTCTGGGCTCAGCTGGACTTTCTGACTCCACCCAGGACCCCAGCAGACCTCCAGAGACTGTCCTGGGCATGACTCGCTCTGCCTCCAGTCCCCGCCTCAGCTCTGAAGCCGACACCAAGGTACGCACCACGGGTGCTCACATGATTCAAGGATTCATACGCCCATTAAACCAGTTATTTTTTCATAACATGACTTCAAATAAAGGCTTCTTTCATAGCTTCCATTTGCTGAATCATAGTATAAAAAAAACCTGATGAACCACTCTCACCCTTTGTTCTCAGGAGCCGAGGCTCGCTCGGGTACCGCCCATCCCAACACGGAGACTCTTCAGTATTCCAGACAGCAGCCCTGACAACTCCAACAGGTGGGCCGCTGCTCTCATATGTGTCTGCGCTTGTGAAACCAGAATCTGTTTTTCTGAGTCACTGCATATGTGCCCTTGTCACCCTGTCTCTCCCTCAGTTGGCTAAGTCGTAGCTCCTCTTACACCCGGCGCCTTCATAGTCAATCAGGGAATGATCTCACTAGTTCCACCCCCTCTTTGCTTCACAGGTTAGTCACGCTGCTCACTGCCTGACTTGTATTTGTTTGCTCTCCTGTTGGTGTGTGATTTTTGTTTTTGCTGTGTCACAGCTTATTACAATCCCCCAGCAGTGAATACTAATTTGTGTGTGTGTGTGAGTGTGTGAGACTGTGAAAGATGCCTTTGTGTTTCCAACGGGCTTTGTGTTTTCTCTAGCTCATCTTATGGAAAGAGACTGGATGACCCCACCGTGACCTCAGCTAGCACAGGAACAAGCCCCGCTCCACTCAGTCGCCTTAATAGTGTCTTGGCTCAGAGGTAATCCATTTTTATACAAATTAATTTTCCTCACTCAACTAAAAGATCTGATAGTCACTGCTTATATTTCTCCATAAGACTGCCTCAGGAACAGACAGAAAAGAAGGATCAGTTTGCCGTCACCACTTCCAACTCTCGGAGCACAACCACTGGCGAACAGGAGGCCAAGCAGAGGCGCAAGTGAGTCAAGGCTATTGCGTGTGTGTGGATGTCAAAGGGCTGATGTCTGTTAATTGTGGGCCTGATGCTGTTGAACCTAAAAGTGTGTGACATGTGTAGATCATATCTGACGCCAGTGCGGGATGAGGAGGCAGAGGCACAGAGGAAGGCTCGCTCCAGACACGCGCGGCAGTCCCGCCGCTCCACTCAGGTACAGACATCACCAGCCCAGGTGTTCACAGAAATACTGTGTGTCAGTCTGATACACACGTTTTCTCTTTCTCACATCTAGGGGGTGACGCTAACAGATCTGCAGGAGGCGGAGAAGACAATGAAAACGGACAACAAAGGGAGAGAAAAGAAGGAGGAGGAAGAGAAGGAAAAAGAGAAGGAGAAGGAGAAAGAGAAGGAGGCAAAAGCGAAGAAGGGAGAGGAGGGGGTGAGAGCCATATATCAGAGTTATAGGCCTATGTTGGCTGCTCTTATATAATGTCATGTGACGTCACAGAGTGCGGGGGATGCTGTGTTTACAGGAAGTGAGCTGGAGGTCTCGTATTGCCAGCCTGCAGAAGTCTGACCTGCTGGGCCTCACACAGCCCGCTGGCACTCCACGCCCTCAGACATCTGACAGGAGAGGTTCGCATCACCACTTCCCTTTTGTCACAAATAGGAAAGCTTGACAATGCAGCGATGTTTGTTGAAACATTTGATTAGCTCTTAAACCACTGCTGTCTGGCTTTGTTCCAGATGTTGAGGCCAGCACGGGGGAGAGCGAGACGGAGAGATGGGCCAGGGAGCGCAGAGAGAGGAGACAAGCTCGAGCCAAAAGGAAGGCACAGAGAACCGGGGAGGTAAACGCCTCTAAAATCTTTTTATCTGGAAAACTGAGGCAGGAATGAAAAAACAAAGGCAGTCATGTTGTAACTTTAGTATTACATAAGAACATGCATTGTCTTTGCTTTCTGTAGAGTGATGACAATGATCCCAGTGGAGAGGAAGAGTTCTCAGGCAGTGGGCTGGATCCACAGGTGTGTGTGTGTGTGTGTGTGTGTGTGTGTGTGTGTGTGTGTCTTTATTTGTGGTATGACTGACTGACAGTAACCTTAGACACCAGACATAACTTGTTTGCTTGTCCTTTCTGTTTACAGACAAACCAAAACTTAAGTTCCAGGTATGTATTCAGCCTTTGACCTGTTCGATTTTTCCTTCTTTCTTCACTCTGTCAGCACAGTCTCAGTGATAGCAGTGTCTCTGACCTCTAACCTCTGCTCGTCTGCTCAGGTCCTTTAACGACTGCACCCAGGGAGGAGACTCTGACGCCAAGGATTTTAAGAAGGTCAGACAGACTGAAGTGATTTTGAGGTCAGAAACTGTGTTTTTCTTGTTTGTCCCAGTTATTTACCGCTCTGTGTGTCTGTCTGTGTGTGTGTCAGTTGTTTGAGGAGGTTTCCAGAGAAAACAGTCAGCTCCAGTCTCAGCTGCAGGACACCCAGAGGATTATCAGTCAGACCAGGTTGGACCTGGAAAAGGCCACACAGGTGACGACACACTCACGAAGTTAAACACAAACTGTTATTGTTAAATTCCTCAAAGAAATGCAAAAGGAAACATCTTGAAGTGGTAAAACCGGCAATCAACAGGTCCTGTAATTGTGAGCAGTACTGACATCTTTTTTCCTTTGAATTCCTGATTCTGTGCCAGGTGGTGGCTATCACCTGTCATGCCGTCTACTCAAACCTTACTGTATTTATTCCATCTACTTCTGAAGATGAAAACAAAACATCTCTTTGTCTGTGTTTTTTGGATCAAGATTTTGATCTCAGTTCAATCTGTATTGTGTGACATGAAAGCACAAAATGTGGATTTTTAAAAGAAGAAATAATTCAGTCATCCTCTTACAAACGAAAAGTTGGATTCATTAGCAATGCAATGTACCCTTTGTCTCATCAGTACATTCAGGGATTCTGCCTCTACAGCCTCACTTGTGCTGTGTCTCAAATCAGATACTTGTTCACACTGAGAAGTATCGTAGTATTGTATTGCACTATCAGTACCCAGATGGTGCACTCATGAGTCATGACAGTCAAAACCTTTAGTGTGGAACGTAGGACACTTCTCAGTGGGCCAAGAGTTTGTTTATTGGGTTGTAGTAATAAATTGTTACCACAAACAATAATACAAATGCTAGCTTTAGCTTGCTAGCTAGCAAACAGTGCAACATTAAATCATCAGACATCGACATAACATAGGTTGTAGTGGAAGCTTTACACCCAGGATCATGGTTATGCTTGGTGTATTTGCATGTTAAATTGTCCATGCCGTAAAAGCTTGTTTATGTTTAATACAGTAAATAAATACAGAAGAATTCAAGTGAGCAAACAAGCAAATGTAGCAAATGGACATCCACATCAAGATGTTGCAGGTTGGAGCTTTGATATTAATGATGTATTTTTGCACCCAGGCCTTGAAGTGATCATGTAAACCTGCTGTTGTGATGATGATGTTAATGTGTTTGATCTGTTGTATCCAACAGAGACAGGAGCGCTTCAGTGACTGTTCAGCCCTGCTGGAGCTGGAGAGAAAGGTAATGCATCCCTGCCGATGGTGTTAACCGTTGTTGTTTTTGTAGCTTCGACTGCCTCACTACTGCCACCATTGCTTTCTATTGACACTCTCTCCTCTCTTCTCTCCACTTGAACCACTTTCTCACCTGTTTTCGCTCACCCTCTGTGGTCTTTCCTGTTACTCTACATCACCACCTCCTCTCCGCCCCTCACTCCCTCCCGTTTTCCCGGCGTCAGGACCGGAGGATGTTGGAGCGGCGAATGGCAGAGCTGGAGGAGGAGCTAAAGGTGAGGACATGAGTCTTGTCATGGCCACAGACACTTTGCATGCTTCTGCTTGATTAGCTTGGCTTTAGCTTGTGCAGGCAGCGGTGTTGTGAAGGTACACTGGAGAGTTGTTTTACACAGTACACCTTTTCACAACAGTTTTTCAGGGGGGGTTGGTCATTGTCTTCTGCTACATGTGATTAATGTGGTCTTTGGTTTTTCTCATAATGGATGTTTCTTTTGGACTACCTAACAACTACCTCAAACCCATCTGATCTCTGCGCTCTCATAACTGTCTGATGTCTCCAGCAATACTGAACGATAGGTATTAAAGTCCTTTTCTTTAAACATCCTGTTTGTGACACTCAGAGCATTAATATAGCAGCAAACCACTCTTTGCTATGTAAAGATTTGGTGGAGTGATGGCGTCTTGAGCAGAAAATGAAGTTATGCTCCTTCTGCGAGTGTTGTAATCTGAGCTTCTCTGTGGTATGTTGCGGAAATTCAGTCCAGCCTCACATGTATCTTAGTGCATGTGTGTATCCAACTGACATCTTATCACAGCCACTTTGCACTGTGCTCATACGGCAGTTACCACTGATATCAGAACAGCGCGGAAGCGTAGCACACACCCTCCACTTCCCCCGGTTAACACAGTTAGCTCTGTCAGCACTGTTGCAGTTGTTTAGCACTGGTTATGGAGTTAGCATCGCTAGCTGCTAGCTGCCGGCTCAGCTGCCTCCATGTTGAGAACTGTGTCCGGACAACTCACACAGTGACTTAATTTTTCTTGTGCTGCTTTCAGACACCTTTCACAAGTTTAAACCTTTGAGCCCTGAGCTAATCGGTGCAATACCTTTTTAAATCATAGGGAAAAAGGCAATGAGAAACTTGATAAGAAATGTTCCACAAATAACAAAAAAAAAAACTTAATCACTTTTTCCACATAACTTCCTTGTTTGTTTTTACCTTTTTTTTCCCCAGACTAATTTTCTTACTCTGAATTTTCTGTTTACTCATTTCTTGCTATTTTTGGGCATTTCTTCATTTGTTGCTTGTTGCCTTCTTCATGTGTTTTTGAAATAAATCAAGCCACTTTGCTCAGGTTTCAAAGGGTTAAAGGAATAGTTCAACATTTTGATGAAATATGCTGATTCAGTATCGTTCTGAGAATCAGATGAGAAGATTGATACCACTCTCATGGCTTTATGGTGATTATAAAACTACTGCCAGCAGCTGGTTAGCTTAGCTTAGCACAAAGGCTGCTAACGAGTGGAAACAGCTAACCTGACTAAAGGTGACCTCAATCTTTGGAGTGGTGTCGCTGGTCGCCTGGCAAAAATGTTAAGCAGGCCTAGTAAATAATCAGGAATAATTGGTCATACCTGAATATTTGTATTCACTACATATTTACCGTACACGCACTAGAGTGGTGTTCATCTTTTCATCTAAATCTCGTAACAAAGCAGATAAATACATTTCTTAAAATGTCAAACTATTTCTTTGTCTTTTTTTTGCATGCTATAAAATATTTTTGGATTAATACAGATTTATTTTTTAATAAAATACCCTCTTTTAAACAAGATTGAAAATCATTTCTGTGCTGATATTTCTAGTTTTTTTCTGCCTCTTTACTTTTTTAGCTCCTTCTGGAGGCCTCTGACACTGTAGTGTATCCCGCAGAGGATTTAAACATGACTTATTTGCATTGCACTAAAGCAAAAACAGCAAAAGATCATTATCCTTATGGTTTACAAAAACCTAGCAAATTTAAAAGTGACCCCTGCTGTCTTCCTCTTAACTATTTAATATGAGTTAGGTGTCCTGCTTCCTTTACATTTTGTGGCATCAGCTTTGTTAGAAAAATTTATAGCATTGATATGAATAAATTGTCAAACTATCTGCTGTGAAAACTGCC
The DNA here is from genome assembly GCF_006386435.1 of Epinephelus moara. Classification (NCBI taxonomy): domain Eukaryota; kingdom Metazoa; phylum Chordata; class Actinopteri; order Perciformes; family Serranidae; genus Epinephelus; species Epinephelus moara. Next base: position 27,769,660 of record NC_065525.1, read on the forward strand.
TGTAACATGTCATTTTAAAGGTACACTGTGCAGGACTGTTGGTTACTGTTTGTAAACATGCTCGCCAGTGAAAGTGAAAGTAAAAGCCAGGGCCAAATTTACTCTCCTTTGGCTTTTGGCCGCACTGCATTTGCGTTTTTTTCTACAATTTGTCTCTTGGATGCCTGCTGCGTACAGTCTGGCACCTGGTCACTACCTTTATATAAAGTCCTGACCTCACCTGAGCGCTGTGGCGGTACACGCCCACAAACATCCCAAACACAGAAAACAAGAAGAAAACAGGAAAATACAGGCAGAGGACAGATTCTCACACTGCCACACACTGAGAGGGGGTCATAAGTGAGGATTGAGAGGGATTACTTCTGTGTGAAACTATAAAATGTAATTAAGGAAAATCCTGCATAGTATACCTTTAAAGTCCAGTATCTTATAATCCAGTTACATAAAAGCGAGCAATAAAATCATTAAGCCATTAATATATTGTTTTAATGTGAATTAAATTTCTACCACCAGGTTCTGGTCGACTTGAGAACAGACAACCAGCGTCTTAAAGATGAAAATGGAGCACTGATCCGTGTCATCAGCAAACTCTCCAAATAGACAGAGAGAGACACGAAGAGCAGGGAACCCCCTCCTCCTTCCATCCAACCATCCATCTATCCCTCTCTCCCTCTCTCCCTCCCTCCCTCCCTGCGTCCACACATTCCTCCCAGTGCCAAAGAGAGCGAGAGAGAGAGGGGGAGAGAAGCAGCAGAATGTCCTACGTACATGAACACCACAGCTTGAGTTGGATTGTGATGCCTCTCCGTGAACAGCTGGAGAGGCTTTTGTGTGCCTTACTGCCCGTTTGTCACAGGAAGACCCATGGCACGAAGGCCTGTGGCTTTGGTCAGAGGCTACCACAGTTGCAACATGAGACTCGACGACAGCCAGAATGCCCACGGCTGGTGCAACACACGAAACATCTTCTACGACTGTGCATCAGGGGAACACTAACATGCACACACATTCCTATGCGTGCATCACATACTTCCTCCATGCACATTCCACGAGCGCACAAGGCAGCTTGGGCCTTAAAGCTCCCACTTAGTATTTATTATTATTAATTTTTTTTGTGGACACACTCACGTCACACATTCACGAATTTACCCCGCTCACAGTCAAATCTAATGTGTTGTCAAGAAGTGAAGGTTTTGGTGTAGTTCTTTGAAAAATAAAAACAGCTCTGGCCCTGTCTTTACATTCAGCACCGTCCTGACGACGGGGGGGAAGTCCACGAAGCTCTGTTGGGTTGTTTTGTTTCCACATGCAAGTGTTTGAACCCACCTACCTCTCCACCTATGCACTTCCCCACATGCATTTTTATTTTTGTGACCACAGACACACTCCATGCTCTTAAAAAAAAACGACCCGGTCAGTCGACCACAGCACTTTACTCTCTGCAAAGCAATAAAAGATGAGCGAGGCTTTGCCCGTCCTCCAGACAGACAAACTTATTTCTGAGCAGCGCCCTCTCACTTAGTAAGTAGAGGGCGAAGTCATAGCTGAAGGTCAAAGGTCATTGCACAGTTATTAAGAAAATAAAATTCTGTCGAAGCCTATCATGCTATGGATGGTTTAATTATTGCCATCGATAAAGATATTATTTTCATAGTTTTTCATCAATTCCTCTCTTACAAGGGAGCATGGTTATGTATATTATATGTGTATAAATATTAGTCTTGAATAATACCCCCCTTTGAAGTAAAATTCCATGTAGCCTTTCTTCACACGTTGGTTTTCTAATATATTGAATGGATGTCTGCACCCTAATAAAAAAAAGTGTTTGTAGGTTTGTAGCGACTGCCTGGTTATTACGCACACTGAGAATTTCTATCCACAAACGAAGCGATTAAAGTAAAATATTAAAGGAGTAGTGTGTACGATTTGGAGGGATTTAGTGGCATCTAGCAGTGAGGATTGCAGATTGCAACCAGCTGAGACATCTCCTGGTTAGAATTCTTTTGAGTTTTCATTGTTCAGGAGGTTTTTACCAGGAGCCGAATTATCTGCAGAGGTCTCTTCCTCTCCAAAACAAACAGACCAGGCGATTTAAGCCGGCAAAAACACCAAATAAAGTAGTTTCACGCTACAATTCAGTGTTTCTTCAAGGCTATTTGGCGTGACAGAGTCAGGCTACTAGCCCAGCACCAGTTAATGTGTGCTCACCTTTGCTTCTCTGGTAACTTAAGATCCAGACATTCAGGAGGTTTTTACCAGGAGCTGAATTATCTGCAGAGGTCTATTCCTTTTGAAAACACACAGACCAGGTGATTTAAGCCGGCAAAAATGCCAAATAAAGTAGTTTCACGCTACAATTCAGTGTTTCTTCAAGGCTATTTGGCATGACAGAGACAGGCTACTAGCCCACCAGCTAATGTATGCACGCCTCTTTTTCTCTGGTAACTTAAGATCTAGACATTCAGGAGGTTTCTTCCAGGAGCCGAATTATCCGCAGAGGTCTCTACCTCTTCGAAACAAATGGACCAGGTGATTTAAACCGGTAAAACACTGAATAAAGCAGCTTCATGTTACAAATCTTCTGACAAGGCTTGTCGCAGAGAGGCTGATAACTATGGTGGCCGGCACAAAAACATGAATGGCCCTATCTAGTGCCAGTGTTTGGTTTGTCTGTTGTGGGCTACTGTAGAAACATGGCGGACCCTGTGATATAAACAGCTCTTTCTAAGGGAATGAAAACACAATGGTTCTCTACAGAAAACATGCTTATTATATAGTATTGCATTTCTGTCAATACATCCCTCTAAGTCCCACACTGTGGACCTTTAATATACCCTTCGACATGGATCCTTTGCGACCACAACACTGAATCCTCTTTGGATTCCTGGCCTCTTAGTAACGTGTTGTGACTGACAGAGTCATCAGTTTGTGGTCACCTGTTTGTTTGTTTGCATTTTTGCTGCCTCATCCACACAACACTTGTATCATCCCTGTGTACAGTTGCTCTGTTTTCTGGTAGCCAGATGTCCTTCATCACTGGGCGGAAAAAAACACCCAGAGCAGCTGCAACACAGTGAGCATAACAGAGGAAACAGGGCAACACAGATGTATTTACAGTATGTTTGGACTGTTATATTAATCTGCTGCTGCTCCCAGGTGGACTGTACATCATGACTGAAATGAGCGTCGTTACATGTGCTGCACGAGTGCTCAGTAGCAACTGGGTGAAAAGCTGTGAGGAGAGCCTTGTTGTCTTTTTGAGCTCCCGTCTGCTTGCACTCAAGAGCAGTTAACACCAGTCATCCATCTGTCTCATCAGAACAGAAAGATGGACCACTGTCCTGCAGGGTAGAAGCACTGACAACAAGCTGAGCTCCTAATAAGGAAGGGCAGGCTGGCCGAGGCTCTCTCTCTGTAAATATCCCTCAGGTCTGAGAAAGACAGAGGAAGGGAGCTGGGGAGGAAGAGGGAAGCGGATGGATTGCAGCCTTATATGGACAAAGCACTGCTTTTCCCAGGGTTTGTGGCTCTGACCCCCGGCATGATGCCAGATGCCTCACAAACAGCTCCTCAGCTCCACCAAGTGGTGCCTCTAATGAAATGCTACAGTCAGGCTGAAGAGTTACATGTCTGTACAAACCTCTGTAAAACAATACTCCTGTGATCAGGGCTACCCAACGGTGGATTACCCTTAATTGGAAATGTGCTGGCAGTGTGCTCTGTAGCAGGGATCCTCAACATTTCTCATGTCAAAGGCCCCTAAATTGATACAAATTAGACCCATTTGATGACATTTCTCTTCAAGGACCTCCATCTGAGAAGATTCTGGTTGTCAGATATGATTAAAACCAGAATTCTGTAGTTGTCATCTACAGTTAAGGAGATAACTGTGGGGGAAGTGAAACCTATAATAAGAATAGTCTCTCTTATGACGCTAACTCACAGCGGGCTCACTTCTACAGTGAATGAGTGAAAATAAACTATTCCCTGTTTGTCTGGGGACACCTGGGACTCCCTCAAGGACCCATGATGGTCTCCCTGGATGAGAACCAGTGCTTCATAGCACAACAAAAAATGACGCAGTATCAGCTTTAATGTGGTTTTTCTATTTTTACCTGATCTTTGGCCCCTGTCTTGCAAAAAAGGATTAGTGTCAAAATTTGGTTTTATCAATTGATATTACACTTATAAGGTTCCCTTTTTTAGGAATACTCCAGTAATTTAGTGTTGCGTTGCCGTATCCTACAATTCCCTACTAAATAGAGTCTGTCATTACACCTTCCTTGCCTGTCCAGTGCCCACATCTTTTAAAGTCCACACTCCCACTTTGTGTTGCAGGCCACCTTTAAAAAGATTTTTAAGCCTGACATAACCAGGTTTATCTCCCCAGACTTTAAAGAGCTCATCCAGAACAACAGAAAGACACCATACAGCTTTTCAATCGTTACGTTCATGATAATAAAACTGAGTGTCCCTTTAAGAGGAGACACAGGTTAATAGGGTACAACTTCACTACTACATATCATCATCAAATTTCCAAACAAATATTTTTTTATTATTACAAGTTTTCTGAAATTAAATCTTTAAATATGCAGATGAGGCATTGTCTACTTAAATATGTACTAATCTGCATACATGTCTCGCACAAAAATCTGAAGATTTGATAAAGGCAGTTTCAAAAGTCTTGTTCCACTTTGTCATCATACTAGAGTAGGATTTTGGATATCTCTTTTCATCATTCCCTAAATAGGAAAATACTGTCAAAAGCCATACAAACTAAATACATAAATAAATTGCCATGTTTTTATGGATAAAATGTTCTGTAAATCAGGCTTATGGTTGCAACGGTATGAGATTTCTCAGAAAATATCACTGATTCACGGTACCACTGTATTACAAAATTTATGTTATTATTGGTCAGGATGATCCTTAAAGGAATGAAAATGGAACGCTTATTGTTAAACACATGTTTTATTACTATGATTGATATATATATATATATATATATATACATACCTTGAAACTGGTATATTGCTACAACCTTAATCAGACTATACATGATATATGAACAAACTTTTCAGTAAGAACCTTAAGGATACAGACAGGAATAAAACCTAAAAGTCTGGTGCATGTAAGTGCTGCTGATGTTGAGATTTCTGGCTCAGACTATGAGAAAAAAAAAAAAAGAAAAGAAAATGGCCTTTACAGATATGTGTTCTAAAATTGAATATATTTTTTAGACAAAAAACCCCAAAACGCTACAGGTGAATAGGGTGAAAAATATCAACAAGTAATGATAATATCACCATGAAACAAACCCCAGTTGATTAATTACATTAAGACAACTGTTTTTTATATGACAAGTTTTTCTAAAATTTTATGTTTAAAACGGGGCGGCTGTGACTCAGAGGTACAGCGGGTCATCCACCTCCAGTCTGCATGTAGAAGTATCCATGAGCAAGATTCTGAACCCCAAATTGCTCCTGATGGCTGCTCCATTGGTGTGTTAGTGTGTTAAAAACTGAGTAGCAGGTGGCACCTTGTATGGTAGCCTCAACCACCAGTGTATGAATGTGTGTGTGAATGGGTGAATGTGACTCTTTGAGTGGCAAATGACTAGAAAGGTGCTACACAAGTACAGGTTCATTTACCATTTTCCATTAAATATACAAATGAGGCATTTATGTTATCTTAAATATTATCTGAAATATTTTGCACACGTTTCCAGAACAGAAATCTGAACTAAAATAAACACCTGAATGTCTATTTTGGATATTTTCTTTCCACTATTCCTAAAGAAGACATGTTAGGGAAGCAAAATCGCCCTGTAGTTATTATCAACTGTAATTTCTCCATTTAACACTTAAATGTAATCACACTGTCACAGACAGACACCTGGGCCAGGTAGTGTTCAGCCGATACAGTATTTGGCTTTTGAGGCTCGGTGAGACAGTGTGTGTGTTGCAGGGACCCTCGACAGGGGCCTTATGACAGTTTCACCTGAGTTGATGTAGGACCCAGGGTCCCACATCTCCTACTAGGGCATTACCACAGCTTTTACCACATTTTTAAAAAAGTGTTTCTTGGACATTTTATGCCTTTACTGGCTGCAAAGGGATTATACTGCTGTTTATGGTTGAAATGTTAAATCAAATTCAGAATAAGCTCTTCTATAGAAGTGTGTTTTAAGAAGAGATTTAAACGAGAACACTGATTCCTGCAGCCTTCTTTCCTCAAGTTGTTCCAGAGGCTGTGGGCCCTGACTGCAAATGTCTTGTCCTAAATTTCTGTGTGGATTGTTGAAGTTTTATTTGACTAAAACAAGAGCGAACAGCAAAAAGGCAAACAGGGAGCTGAGAGCGACTGGTGAGCAGAGCGGAGATGACATGATTTAGTTTGGAGAGAGTGACGTGATACTTCTTGGAAGAGATAGGATGAAAATGTAAACACTCTCGCTGTGACCTGCCGAGTATTTTTACAGTCTCAGCCAAGTGGTGCTGATGTTTTAATTGGGAATATGTACACATAAGGTGGCGGCCATTACAGCCTGTAACAAGACTGTTTGTAAGAAAGCCTGTAACAAACTGTCCCAACTAAAGAGTATATTAACACTATGAGGACCTGTTTCTTGAAGCTGAGACTTATACATTAATGCACTTTAATGACATTTCACTGACATCTAATGAGCATGTTCAGTTACTGATCCACAGCTACTCTACTTTATCCTCCACATGAAGTCCATGCCATGTTTTCCAGCTGACCCAGAGACATGTCCAGGTTTTCTCTGCAGCAGCAGCAGGCTACATGACCTCCTCCTACAGTAGTGATACTCGACACTAACTTGGTCCCATTTTATCAACAACTTTTGAGTTATATGGCTCCAGCAGGCATGAACTGTGAAAGGAATTACGTCCTGTGAGCTGTTTTTTGTAGGTTTAACTGTTCAGGACAAGCAGTTTGGGAAACTTTTGCACTTCACTTTCATCTGCACTTTAATCGTCAAGCATTCCTCTTTGTTGCAGAAACAGATGTCTCTTCCTGTTCACGTGAGAGTAAAACATTGCCTCTGTAGTAGTATTTTGAAAGGAGTTATGCTGGATGTTTGTGCAGCTGACTTCAACAACTAACTTTTCCGGAGTAGTTTAGCCTGATCTCTGAGATTTTATGTTTGTTTATTTATTTATTTTTGCCATTGAATGATTCCAGACATGATTTATTACTGAGTTTGTGTCTATTTTTGGTTGAGTGGCTTGAATTTAAACTTTGTGTTCACCTATGTGCTTGATGGATGACACATCTTGTGACACCAAAGTGCCAAAGTACACAATCTACAAATAGCCTTCCCTGGCAGGAACCTGTGAAAAGTGTGTGTGTGTGTGTGTGTGTGTGTGTGTGTGTGTGCGTGTGTGTGTGTGTCTGTGTGCGTGTGTGTGTGTAAAAGTTTCCAGGAGTGAGCTAATGTCTCATGCAACTTGAGGTATTTTTGTTTTGTCCAGTGATAAAGAAGGGAGTTTATGGACAAATAAAGAACTGATGTCAGAATATATGTGTTTTCAAACCATGCTAACTTGTAGTAAATAAAATTATTGATTATTGTTGAAGAGTTGGGATCTTCTTCTCAACAAACCCTGACTGAATTTGGGAAACCATACCACCTCGTCGCCATGTCCTGTGATGAAGACCCCTACATCTTCTCCACTGACACTCTACCCAGCGACCGCCGCTTCCTCCCTCCACTTGCCAATGGCCTTCTGGGATGGAGGGTGTACAACAGAATCATGCACATGGGTGGTGTGTATAATGGGGAGGGTGGACGTTGTCACCGGGCAGATGTCCCCTGTCCTCACGCTGTGACAGTTGAGATGGACGAAGCGGGCCAGCACACCTACAGCCTGGACACTCACGCAGGTAGAGTCTGTTTGACCGTCTGGTATCAGGAAACAGTGTTGTGCCGAGTTATTACTGGTAATCGTCTCATCTTCCCCTCCAGGCATCTTTACCCACACTCTGAGCTCAGCCAGTGTCACTGTGTCACAGTCTCTGTACTCACACCGACACTACCCCAACCTGATGGTGATGGAGATAATGCTGGTGCGTCAGGTGATTTCAGAGGAGCCAATCAGTGTCAAGCTGAACAGTTCATTCACGCCTGAGAGCAAAGATATCGTTTTCGAGGCTGGTCCTGATTACAAAGGAGGAAGGTATGGTCAACAGAAACATGTTAAATCTTATTTTTATGCTTCCACGTGGACGACTGCTGTGGCTGAATGCATTATGTGTTTGGGTTGTCTGTCTGTCCACTTGAACTCAACAATGAACTGATAGGAAATTTGTGGTCATATGTCAAAGGTCACTGTGATCTTTCTGTCTCATTCTTGTGAATGCAATATCTCAAGAACACCTTGAGAGATTTTTTTTCAAGTTTGGCACAAATGTCAATTTGGACTCAAGGATTAACTGATTAGATTTTGGTGGTCAAAGGTCAAGCTCATTGTGACCTTGCATTCATCTTATTCTTGTGAATGCGATATCTCAAGAACACCTTGGGGGGAAATTATTCAAATGTGGCAGAACATCCACTTTGAGTCAAGGACAAACTGATTAGAAATTGGTGGTCAAAGGTCAAGGTCATTGTCCATCTCATTCTTGTGAACGCCATAGCTAAAGAAGGCCTTGAGGGAATTTCTTCAGATTTAGTTCATATGTTTACTTTGAGTCAAGGATGAACTGATTAGAAATTGGTGGTCAAAGGTCAAGGTCACTGTTATCTTGTGTCCATCTCATTTTCGTGAATGCGTTAGCTGAAGAGAGATTTGAGGGAATTTCTTCTAATTGGGCATAAACATTTGCTTGGACTCAAACTCAACAATAAGCTGATTAGAATTTGGTTTTTAAAAGGTCAAGGTCACTGCAACCTTGCGTTTGTCTCATTCTTGTGAACCTGAAATCTCAAAAACACCTTGAGGGAGTTTCATCAAATTTGGGACAAACATCCACTTAGACTTGAATGATTACAATTTGGTGGTCAAAGGTCAAGGTCACCGTGACCTTGCATTTGTCTCATTCTTGTGAACATGATATCTCAAGAACACCTTGAGGGAGTACCTCCAGATTTTGCACAAATGTCCACTTGGATTTAAGACTGAAATTATTAGAATTTGATGGTCAAAGGTCAAAGGCCAAGGTCAGTGTAACCTAACAAAACATGTTATGGTAAATCCAGTTTACTATATATTACAAATATGATGTCTCACACAGTTTCCATCCCTCTCTTTCTCAGTCACATCCAAGGACAGGTGACCGCTGCTGAGTTTCCAGGAGGTTTGTGTCCCTCAGTTCACCTTATCTGGACCCCCATACCCTCCACTCTGACACTGCTTCCAGAGCAGAGCCAGGCTCGCTGGGGCTTCATCCTGATTGCGGCCAACAGTTTGGAAAGTGCTGAGGCCAGCTTTGATGAGGGCCTTAATCTGATGATGAGTGGTAACCTGCGTCCATCTCATGAGAATGCCTGGAAAGAACTTTGGCTGCAGAGCAAGGTGGAGGTGCAGGGGTTAGAGAACCTCGGCAAGGCTGTGATTGGCTGCATGTTTTACCTCCTTAGTGCCTTCCCCTCCATACATGACACCTCCAGCTCTTTTGGTGGAGTCAGTCCAGGCGGCCTGTCTAATGGTGGGGATGGTCAGGACTACTGGGGCCATGTTTTCTGGGACCAGGTAAACGGTGAAAGTTGATGACTGGCTATGTTATTTACATGCTGTTTGTTTGGGTTTGTATAGTGTATCACACAATGACCCTACCTTCCTGTGACAGGACATCTGGATGTACCCTGGCATAGCCCTTTTCTATCCCAAGCTAGCCCGAGCTGTGCTGGAGTACAGGGTGGGGACTATAGATGGTGCAAAAGACAACGCCCAAAAGCAGGGCTTCAAGGTACGATCATCAGTGGGATAATCAGGTCTCAAAATCATAGCTCCTAGTGATGAGTGAGTACATGATTACCTCTATCTGTGTCTGTATCTGTTTAACCAACAAAATTATCTGTATCTCTATCTGTACTTGGAATGGGCAGGGTTTAGGTCAGACATGGGAATGGGTGAAATTGAATGTGGGTGTGGCCTAATCTGAAGTTGTTAAGTGTGAAATTGATATGAGTTGATCAGAAGTTGTTGTATTTGTTGTTTACAGGAAAATTATTTTCAGAGCAAACTCAGAAAGAAGCTTGAGATAATTTTTTATCACATAAGAGATTAAACCCAGCTACCCAAATAAGTATTTCCCAATAACCACGAAGCTGAATCCTCTGAAGAACAGACGTTACCTTCACAGGGACTGAAGTTTGCCTGGGAGAGCGCTGTGTCAGGGAGGGAGGTGTGTGGAGTGGACATTTATGGACAACAAGAGATTCACATAAATGGAGACGTCACCCTGGCCTTCCAAACCTACCTCTACCTCACTGAGGTACGCTTGTTTATCCTCACTCATCACCACTGTGTCTCACCCTGTGAAACGATGTTAACTAGGCTCTTTGTTGCAGGATCTGACCATGTTCACAGACGGCCAGGGCAGAGAGGTGATATACGGTGTGGCTGATTACTGGGTCTCCAGAGCATCCTGGAACCCAGAGGACCAGAAGTATCATATCTTAGGTGAAGGCCATTATAAGAAAGATGGTTATTATACTGAATTTATTCATGTTTATCAGGCTAATACTTTCATAAAAGCAAAACTAAAGACATCTCAAACACTCATTTCACCACAAAACTACATCTGTAATGAAGAACTTGGCTCTCAGTGTTATTGAAGTTTTGAAATGTTAAGACCTTATTTTTATCCAAATATAATGAAACATTTCCCATCTATGTCATTTAGGTGTCATGCCACCTGATGAGTACTATTACAATGTCAACAACTCTGTGTACACAAACACAGTGGCTAAATCCAGGTACTTGTATTTGAATAATTCCCTGCAGTGCATATTAATTTATGATTCCCAGATAATGCAAAAAGTCTCTCATTTGTCAGTCTCCAGTTTGCTGTAGAATTGGCTGAAAGCCTCCAACATCCTGCGCCAAAGGAATGGAAGGAAGTGGCAGATAGCCTCAAAATACCCTTTGACCAAGAGTCCCAGTACCATCCTGAGTACGATGGCTACATCAAAGGTTATTTATTATTTTTCTGACTCTGACCTGCATGAGAAAATCATGTGTGATGTAACATGATGTCAGAATGTCTTGTTGACCTCTCACAGGTAATCCAGTGAAGCAGGCAGACACAGTGATGTTGAGCTATCCTCTCGGATTGCAAATGTCCCCAGAGGTCAGGAGGAATGACCTTGAAGCGTACGAGCCAGTAACAGACCCTCATGGCCCGGCCATGACATGGGTAATACACAGCATGCTGTATGTGACTCTAAATTAAATCAGTCAGTGGGGGAGGAAGTGTTCACATCCTTCACTGAAGTGAAAATAGCAATACCACAAAGTTAAAAATATGATACAAGTAAAAGTCATGCCTTCTTTGGAATGTTACATCTTAATTAATTAGTCTGCGTCTGTACTAACGCCTTACTGTCCATTGAAAGGGTATGTTTGCGATCGGCTGGCTGGAGCTGGGAGAGGCTGAGAAAGCTCAAATTTTACTCGAGAAGTGCTTCAAAAACATCCAAGGACCGTTCCAGGTGTTGTTTTGACTCACACAGCCACACAATCCTAATAAATGCCTCTTTGCTGGAAATCCTTTAATGTATGATTACCTTTCGTCACAGGTATGGAGTGAATCATCAGATGGCTCTGGTGCGGTTAACTTTCTCACAGGGATGGGAGGATTCCTGCAAGCTGTGTTGTTTGGTTACACTGGCTTCAGGTTAGTTAATGGTGAAAAACATCTCAATATGTGCACAGCATGTAGGCAGTGAAATAAAGGTGATAGACTGTGGTGTTTTTTTTCTAGAGTTCAGAAGGAATGTCTGGCCTTTTCTCCGCTTCTTCCCAACAACATTTCTGAGCTCTGCATCCGTGGTGTGAACTACCTGGGCAGTCAGATGGACTGGCTGCTCAGGAAAGAGGAAGTTTGTATCATACTCAGGGAAAAGGCAGACAGCGCTGGCAACACCTCAGATCTGCAGGTTGTCCTGAAGGCATCAGGGACGAAAATCCCTCTCACACCAGGTAACAGAAGCAAAGACAGCAAAGAAGCTCATTTAGGTTTAAGTTTGTACATAAATAACAAAGAACACACTTAACCCCCCTAACTAAAGCTTGAAAAAAATGACAATTAAATATTTTTTTTTTTATAATTACACTAAACATAATACATTCAGAAAATACTTAAAGGTCCAGTGTGGCATATTTAGGGGGATTTAGTTACATCTAGTGGTGAGGATTACATGAGTAAAAACACTAAATTAAACAGTTTCACATTAAAAAATCAGTGACTTTCCAACCCTGCTTGTTGAGGAGGGGCTGCTAACTATGGTGGCTGATGCAACAACGCAAATGCAAAAGGCTCATTGATGTATAATAATGACGAGACACCGGACCCCAAGATGGGGCCAATTCAGTCTAGTGGGATTGCTGATCTGGTGTATACAGCAAAAAAAGTTTTTGGCTTCCAGGTTTACTTCTGCAGTATGTGGTCCACTGAATATGCGCAGTAGTGTTTTTGCCCCTGGCTCCACCCATGAGTTCCCACAATATAAAACCCTCATGGATCAAAACTTCATAATAGTATCAGTCAAAATTGACCTTATTTGCAGTTTCAGGTGTCCCGTCAACAGTTTTACGGATGTCTTTTTTACAGTGGTGGTCTATGGGGAAAATTCTTTTGGGGGTTTAATTGATTATTTTCACTGCAATACCACGAGTGGCCACTGGGAAAAATTTGCCTGCAAGGCTGAGCTGCTTTCCTGAGGAGCATGGAGCATCCCTATCTAGAACCAGTGTTTGGTTTGTCTGTTCTGGGCTACTGTAGAAACATGGCGGTGCAACGTGACGATGGCTGTAGACGAAGACCCACTCCCTCTGTAGATATAAACAGCTTATACTAAGGTCACAAACGTACAACGGGTCTTATTTTCATGTAATTATGCACTAAAGAAAACATACTTATTATATTATATTCCATTTCTGCCACTATATCCCCCTAAATCCCACACTCTTAACCTTTAATATCAAAATGATTAGCCTAATAAAAAATTAATAAGTACTACAATGAGCTTGTGAAATATTTTACAACTCCAGAAATGGCACCATCTGTCTTATGCGGGAAGAAAATAATGGAGAGCTCTCACACTCCCTCCATTCAATAAAAACTGGCTATTCAGACAGCAAAGTGGTAAAAGATAAACATACCTTTTTAATACAGTATAATGTGCTATTATGACCCCCACAAACCAGAGAAAACTGGAGGCTCTGGGGGTTGTCAGTGACTTAATAGTGAAACCATTTGTGAGAGTAAATCTGGGGACTGTGATGACAGTTGTTGCACACTGGAGGATATGGAGCTGCTGGATTGTAAAACGAACTGATACCCAGAGGAGATATCAATAGTTTGGTTAAAGGATGCCAAGACTAATGATTACCTGTTACTGGACAATTACCCTGCAAGCCTGTTTGAATTCATGTGCATGTATTTTTTTTTCTGTGAATTTTCATATCGCACATTTCTTAGTAAAGGCACTGATAGAGTAACAGATTATTATTAATTCACTTGTATATATCTATATTTTCAGGGAATCCGGTAACCTTTCCCCGAGAGCCTGGATATGTTTGTAAAGTGGCTTCCATGTTTTCCTGTTGGCCTCTCTGAAGCAGCGACCACGACCCTCCTAATCATTACATTTACCCACAATTAATAACATGTAGCACAGTTATTTTATACCTAAGCCAGTGTTACGTTGTACTGTAGCCTGCTGCTCAGCAATCACTCACAAAATGTAGGATATTCTTATAGTATTAGTACTGTAATATGCCATGTAACAAAACCAGTACCCAATCGTATGGTAATGAAATACATTCAAATAAAAGTCTTAACATTTTTTGCAAAGCTGAAGTTTCCCTTTTGTTTTCCATCTCTTGTGATAAACAGTAAAGTTATAAAATGTTTACTTCACCACCACATTTCAAATATCTTGGAGCTTTGTTTACCAGAGGGAGGCAGCAGCAGTCTGCAGGAGAGGATGTGACAAAGGACAGAAGGAGCTCATCACATTTATCTTCACTTATATTAAAAACAGTGTGTGCCTCTCAAAGCGGCCCACCCTGGTTTTACTTTGGGATTTTTAAAAGTACATTTGTGCTTGTTTTCTGGCTTAATAACCAAAACAACAGGCTATAAAAAGCCACTGTCAGACATGTGTTTGAGTGCGGTGGGCGGGGCGGAGCGAGTATCCTGCCACGTATCAATAGGTTGATTTAAATCTGTGCAACGCTGCGACTCCGCCCTGAACTTCCGTTAGGTTTGCTCGATTTGAATCCGTATTTCGACGGTTTCCCCTCCCCGTGCCATTACTTTCTATTGTTCCGAAAGGCGGGGCCGCTCTTGCGGGTAATCCGAAACAACAAATTGAACATACCCACTCAAACGTCACTGAGCTTCGCCTCGTGATTGGCTGGCGAAGTTTTGAACAAGTTAAACGGTTTCAGCGGGCCGGTGGGAGGATTGCAGTTACCGTCCGGGATATTCAGTTTGTTCATGGTCAACACATGATCTGTAAAGCCAAGTGGGAATATTTTATCACTTTAATTCTCACGTCAGTATGCGATAGATTTAGCTTTTTTCTTTTTAAATTCGCGGAGCAACGAGTATCGGCTTCATTTTTTCAGAGACTTGGATAGCAAAGGTAACGTTTTTTATTTTGACGAAGACAATGTTAGCTAGCTTGGCTAACATCGTAACGTTAGCCTTTTAAACATTGCATAGCAGTAATGAATAATAGCATTGTCACCACCTCAGTTAAATTAACACAACGTACCTTACTGTAACTGTTACCTCAGTATTAGGTTAGCACATGACATTATTTGACTGTTTGGTGTTGAATGCTCTTTGGTCGTAGTTTCGTGTTAGCTAAGCTAACATGTTACCTGGGAAACGTTAGCTAATTCTGTTCATAGCATAAACCGCTTGGGCGTCTGTCAGATTGACTGATTTTAATGTGCTCAGTATTTGTAAGAAGATGTGTTAGTGCTGCTGTAATATGAAAACTAATAATGTTATGTTGCTGTCGACCATATTGTTATTAAATATCTGTAGTCTCGTACCATTCGTCCGCGAAAATAGAGGACATTGCGCATGCACCGATTACAGTTACAAAGACAAAATGGATCTGACAGTGCAATACTAAAAAACAAAGCGAATCTTGACAACCAAAAGTATGCAGAATATTAGTAATAGATTTGCAGAAATGACTTGTATATGTGGTGTTTGTCACTTTATTTGTGATTATGAAAAAGAGTATGACTTCATCAAATCCAACTTTGCAAAGTCAGAATATTGTAAAAAGTTAATAGGCAGCATCTTATTCAGTATTGGCTTCGAGTTAAAATTACACCTTATTGCTCAGAAAGATTGCTTTTTGTATGAGTGATGTCAAAGGATGGTTATCTTTGTAACACCGTTAACCCGTTAAAGGGAGATTTGTGTCTGTGTGTGCCACTTTTTGTAGCCTACATGAAGATAATTGACCAAACAGACAGTGTAAGTTAATATCACATTGAAATATTTACATTGTATTTACATGGAAGATGAAACTTTCACCTTTGTAAAACATCAATAGTAAACATGTTTTGGTGTCAATTCACATTTAGAAAACAAGGAACTTGCTTCAGATTCACAATTGAAGATTATGTCATTTGTCAATAGTGACGGCAGTAGTTGTTGGTTTGTTATTGGTGCATTACAAAATGTAAATGGCTTTTTTTGGGGGGCTAGATTTTTCCAGGTTGCTGTTTAGAGGGTTTTATACAAGTGAGTTCAAATAGTCATGCTGAAAGAAATATAAAGACTGTTTAACCATACATAAAAACCTAATGTGATGCTTCAGTTTATGTATTTTTACTTTCTCAATTCTGTTCCAGCTTGTCTTGATTTAACAATGCAATCTTTCCCTCAGGCCATCAACATGAACTCCGTACTAACATCTGTACGATCCCTCATGCAAATGTTCGATGGCAAAGTCCAAGAATTCAAGAGCGACATTGATAATGTCCACATGGTTTGGCTTGAGGAGATCCAACAAGAGGCCAACCGCATGTTCTCAAGGTAGGTGTACAGTAATGTCTTAAAAACCCACTGAATAAAATTTTCTGTTTGTTATTTTGATTCACAAGTTTCCATCTGCAAAAGCCTGGTCTTTTGTAGAATCTCCAATAAGGTTTTTCCAAGTGAAGCTATTTCTTATTATTTCAGAGATTTCAATGCTGAACCAGAATTAATGCCAAAAACACCATCACAGAAGAAGAATAGTCGCAGGAAGCGTGTATCTGTCGGGCATCAGGAGGAAAATCAAGCCAGACGAAGGTTTGTTGCTTTCGTTTTAGTAAAAAAAAAAAAAAATCTAAAATTCTAACTGTGACGTAATTTTAAACATGTTGTATCATTTCTTCATCAGATTTTCAAAGGGAAAGCGCAGTAACCTTCGTGGCTCCTCTGTCAAATCACTGAACTTCATTGCTGAAGAAGAGCCCATTCCTGAGGCTTCCTCCTCTGAAGCAAACACCACCACACAGCCTAAACGCACCACCCGCAGAAACAAACAAACAAAGTCAGAGGATGTTAGCAAGTCACAAGACAGCTGTGAAACCCAGGAGGTGCAGAACAAGAAGCCACAGCTGGTAGAGGAGAAAAAAGAGATGCACCAAAGCAACCAGGTGAACAATGCAGAAGACGAGCCGGACCATATCTTTAGCACCGCCCAGTCCCCACCTAAGATCCCCTCGCCTGAGGTTATTGTCAGCATCTCTGCATCAGACCGCTTGTCTGCTGAGTCTGCTAAACAGCTGCAGCCTTCTCCTGGCCGTACAGCTGCTAAGATTGCAATAGCTGGCACAACTCGAAGCTCGCGACGGAGCTCTGTGCGATGCTCCCTCAAACTACGTCACTCGCTGGCCGGTCTGCGTCACAGTATGACACAGGAGTCTGTTCGCCGGGCCTCACGCCGCTCCATGCTCAAGAGGAAGGCAACTCGCATGGGCAACTCCACGTGTAGCAGCAACGTTGATGGTGAGAAATAACAGATATTTGGTTCATAGTTACATAAAATGCAAATTATTTGAAGTTCTTTGGTGTTAATCTGTATATTGTATTTGCCTATTTTTTTTTTTGTTTGTAGAGGATTCTTGCATGGACTCTGCAGAGGAAGAGGATAGAGAGCTGTGAGTAATATTTTTCTTCGCAAGGTGAAAATATTGATGCCTTAATGTAGAAAAAAAATCAAGTGTTTGAATCCAGAATTTAAACTATTGATAATGACTGGTAACTAACTCTTAGTCACATGTGACTGGACATGAAGTCAGTGCTCTTTATTTATTTTGAAGTGTTTCTTACCCATATTCATGTATTCACTGACGTAGTGTGTCAGAGGCTGTAAGTGCAGACTCTGAGGAGAATGCTGCTGCTGAAGAAACTCCAGAGGTATGAAAATGTTTTTACCTTTTAAAAGTGTCAAAACTGATACTGAATGTATCCCTTGGTCATTGATCAGCTGATGCTTTTGTTTTACATTATTTGTATCAAACAAATGTAGATCCAGGTTAACCAGCGTGTACAGCCGTCTGTTGGACGCATTACTCGATCTGTGGCTGCAAACGCTATGAGCACTCCTAACAAGAAATCGGGTATGGGAACTTGGCCTTATATAAATTGGTTCTTGTGTAATTTAATTTTTGTTGCTAATTCTGGTTAGATATAAACCTGAGTTGGTATCTAATGGTGTTTTACCAAACTTATATGTGCAAAATACATGTTTGTGTTTCAGTTGCCGAGAAGCAACAGACTCCTCAGTCAGGCCGCAGGTGAGTGGTGTTTGTGTGACTTTGCTGTTTGATGTGTAAAGGAGCTCTATACCGCATTCAGACCATTGATATAGCAGCAAACAGGTATTTGCTATGTAAAGACATAGTGGAGTAACCACATCATGAACAGAGAATGAAGTCTTGCTGCCTGTGTGTGTGTGTGTGTGTGTGTGTGTGTGTGTGTGTGTGTGTGTTGTAATCTGAGCTTCTCTGTTCTTTGTCGTGGTAGCTGGTTCAGTCGCACGTGCATAGTAGTGTATCTTAATCTCATGTAGAGCTTCTATATCAGCTTGTTCAGGCTACTAAACAGATTTCGAATTGTGTTTTAAAATGCATATTTCTGTGTCTCCAGGTCACGCCAAAGTACCAAACGCAAAGCACCAGATACTGTAGAGGAAAGTCCCTCAAAGAGGCACTCACCACCCAAGAAAAGTCAAAGTGTAAGATGAAAAGAATCTTGCTGAGTGTTAGGGCTAAGAAATTGAAAATACCTGGATATATGTTTGAGTGGATCGAAATAGTAATCTTTTGAACCTTCTGTTGTTTTTAAATACACAGGCAGTGAGACCCCACATGAGAACTTTCCTCCACACTGTGCAGAAGAATCAGATGCTAATGATGACTCCTAATTCTCTTGGCCGGACTGCTGTAATCAAATCCTTCATCAAACATACTACTCCTCTGAAGATTGATCCAAAGGTAAGTTAAACACCGAACTCTTTGCAAATGCCACCGAACTCTTTGCAAATGTGAGCATACCACTGCCTGGTCATGCAGTGGTATGCTCACACTGTGAAGCCCGACTGCATCACTAGCAGGCCGAAGTGGACCTAACAATAGAGTTTGGCAAAGAAAGGATCAAACTTGGATCGGATACACTACACTGGCTTGAAACAGACATGTGGTGATACAGTAAATTAAAAATAAATTGTATATTGGCATAAGTCTTCATGGAAACTGAATTACAGTGTCAGTTGGGCGCATCCATAAAACCAGAATCTTTTGTATATTTTAGTACATGTTCAGTTAGTACATGTTCAGTGTGTACATGTTCAGTGTCACAAATTGGACCGAGATTACCAAGATTGTGACATTACAATGAGTGTGTCTTGAAATTTTGAACATACTGTAGCTCGCATTTTTGTTGAGCTATCAAATGATGTGGTCCTCTTATCTGGATGTTTTTATCTCCCCTCCCCAGTTGGGCGATGGTATAGTGGTAAGTGTAAAATGGAAGCACTGTATGTTGTTTGTGGGCATTTTATGGTGGCTAACATCCCATTGTGCAAGCTGATTGAATGTCTCCTCATTTACCACACACCTTAGATAAGCCCCTTTCACACTTTTACATTTAAGCATAAATGGCATTCGTCTGTATCAGAGTTTAAGTAAAGGCTCGGACTGTTTGATGGCTCAAGATTTAGAAAGATTTTAGGGGTGCTTTGATCAGGATTTTTTGGGGCCAAGTACCAATCACTGGAGTATTGGCCCATACAGATAACAGGCTTTGTTTGAAGCCCTCTATTTATTGTGTAGCATTATCTGTACTTAGTAACGTTGTATAATAAGTATTAAAATGAAGAAATAAGAAAATATAATGAATTGCCAACTGGCAGACAAATTGTGCAACATATTCCACTCTCTTTTCTTTTAGAGACACAACTTAAACCATAGCAGCCTACACTCGGTTACCACGAGTAGCTTGGTGCTAAACGAATGTAGCTGTCCTGTGGGAAAAATAAATAACATTTCATTTTTAAAAAAGTTAGAACAGTAAATTATACCGCGGTAACACATGATCATTTTTTCAGCTCGTCATTCTGTATTTTTTTAAAATCAAGTTTAAGTTGACTGAAAATTCTGGGCATTTTAGTCTTGGTTAAAGACATATATTTTGAAACCATTTTAGGCTTTTTTTGTTGTCATCAGATTATCTGAACATTCTCCTTGATGTAGTCGAGCCTAAAGCAGTCAAACTGATTTCAAATAAGATTTTATCTTATCATGAGCTGATGAAAAACACAGGTTGAATCTCTCACACACACACACACACACACACACACACACACACACACACACACATATTTGCTAACCTGATTGGCCAGCAATAGCGACCACTGATGAAACTAATTACAACGAATATTAGCAGATAACAATCAGAGCACCCTTAAAAGGTTTCTGTGAAATTTGGCTTTAGTGAGGGCAGAAGCAGCAACATTCCTGGATAAATCACTCACAACAAAAGTCGAATGCATTGTTGAGTCAGACTCTATGCTACAGACATGTATGTAAATGAGTAATTGAGCCCTGCATTTTTGCAGGGTCCATATTTTGTGAAAGGGGCTATTATATTTTAACAATTCCCCAAACTGCACTAGTTAATGGTGTATCTTATCCCATGGGTCACTCATATTCTTACTTGGCAGTCTTTTAGTCTAACAATCATTTAAATCACCTGAAATGGCTTTGGTAACCTCACTGTTGGTTGAATTTGAAACAGAATTCACCAGAGTTAGAAATTGAAGGAAAAATCCATCTGAACCAGAAGCCATGTCACGATCTGTCTGTGTGTCAGTGGATTCATTTGTTCACTGGGTGAGGAGACCGCACTGATCAGTATTAAAGTCATTGTCATTTTTTGGGGGGTCTGGGCTGTAGTTCAGAATACATTTTTCTTGTAATCAGATTGCATTCAGCCACACTTAGCGTGACTTCCTATTTCTCTGCTTCATGTCTGTTAAACTGCAGTTACATTAGATACCACTGAGATGACTGTAACCAGATAACGTGATGTAGCTTGTTCAAAGGTTTAGGCTTTAAAGATGGCTCTCTAAGTTTGTTTTTGTTTTTTGAACAGTAATTTCCAGCAACATCTTTCCCTACTCATAGTCTGTTGAAATTGTCCACACAGTAGTTTGGAGACTAATGATCACAGCAGAGGAATATATCTGCAATTAGGCCTTGTGAGCAAAACCTTAATCTAACTCTTCAGAACAATGGAAATGACACAAAGTCTGTCAGGGTGGATTTTTGCTTCATCCTTCGACTTCACTGGTATGGTGATCTTTCCACATGAATGAACTCCACCTGCTACTTTGGATCCCTTTGACATTTGATATGTATTACAGTGTGTTGGAATTAGCTGATTTCAGACAACACAAATGCATGTTTTCTCTTTTCACAGACAAAAGAGCGTCACAAGCTGGAAGCACTTAAGAAGAAGCAGGAACAAGAGGAGGAGAGAATGAGAAAAATGGAGGAGGAGAAGAAAAGGAAACAGGATGAACTTAAAAGGTTAACATTCAGTCTCTTTACTCACTGACTGGACAATTTAGGAATTTTATTCCTCTTGTTTTTATTTATTTAACTTTTAAATGTTGTGTTTTAGGAAGCGGGATGAGAGGCTGAGAAGAGTATTTGAGGCCAAAGTAAAAGAAGAGCAGAGGGAGGAAGAAAAGAAAAAGAAGATTGAGCAAAAAATGGCTCAGATTGATGAGAAAAATGACAAGGTATGCAACAAATTTGGTGACTCTGAATATGTATATTCATATTGAAACCGATTGAACCCTTTTGTCTAATCTTTGTGATTGTGCCTGTTTGTGCAGCGTATGGCAGAGGAGAAGGCCAAGAAGAAAACAGCCCTTAAACGTCAAGAGGAGCTGGAGCAGAAGAGGAAACTGGAAGAAGAGGCTAAAAAGAAGAAGCAGCAGCAAGCAGTGAGACGATGTTCTTTTTTTCATTTCTGTTGCTATAGTTGTGCCTATTCACTGCAATGAATTGTGCTGCTGATTACAAACTACATGTAGCATAGAGCAAAATGCCCCTTTTAAATACAGGTATGCAGAACACTCTCCACTTCACTCTGATAAGACAAATCACATTTCCTTGTTGATTACTTTTGCTTCAAAGTTGTAACAAACACAGCTGAGTTTACCCTCTTTTGAATCCAGAGTACACATTTCTCATGTCTTCAACTTAATTTTCTCTCCCATTGCGTATTACAGTCAGGATTTTCTAATGTTATGTATGGTTTTTCTTTTAAACTTAAGGAGGAAGAGAAGCGGCAGCAGGAGTTACTGGCCAAGAAGAAGGCCGAGGAGGAGGAACAGCGAGCTCGTAAGCTGGCTGAAGCTCGCCGAGCGCTGGAGCTGAAGAGAGAGCAGGAGCGTGAGAGGGAGAGAGAGCTGGAGAGAGAACGGCTAGCTGCTGCTGAAAGGTTATCTATTGTCTTTTATTCTGAACAATAGTACCGTAATAGATCATTATAAACTAAGCAGTCTAATTAACTCTTGAACATGGTAAAGGTGTATTAAACTGAGACTTGTATTGGGGAAAACGGTAAGAAAAGGTTTTGTCTGTTTTTCAGAGAACGAGTGGAAAAAGAAAAAGCTCTCGCTCTGCAGCGGGAACTGGAGAGAGCAGCGAGAGAAAAAGAGAGGAGAGAACTGGAGGAGAAAAGAAGGGCGCTGGAGGAGAGAAGAAAACTGGTAAGGAAGTGAAATTTGAAACCAAAATTTCTTTTAACACATGTCTGAGCAGTCCATAAGAAATGTGCTTACTGTGCCCATGTTTACCTTCATGAGAAACCTTGTTGATGAGCAGTCCACTCTTATTTTAAAGTTAACTCTGTGCTCAGGTTTTATTATTCTGGCTGCTCAGCTGTCTGGTTGTTCATGTGATTTTTTTTTTTTCCCCCCACCAGGAGGAGCAGCAGAGATTGGCTGCTGAGGAGAAAGCTGCAAAAGAGAGAGAAGCCGCTGCTGCTGCAGCTGCTGCTGCTAAAAAGGCTGCTGATACAAAGGTAAACCAGCAGGTGGAAATGATACTTTAGTTTTTGTACACCTGCACAATTCAACAGAAGAACAAGTTGACTGAAAGTCTTGTATCAATTATTTCCCCAGTGTACATTTTGGAGCTAAATGTTCTTCTCTTTATTTTCTCCTCTGTACTGAAGGCTGCTGCTGCTCTGAATGTTACTGTGGATATTGAGGTAAGAATCTAAATATAGCCGCTCTGAAAATCAGTTTGTTTTTGTAATTTATCAATCTGACACATTTTGGAATTCAACGTTTTTCCCAGTGTTCCCCATCTGTGCTGCTTGTAAGGCAGACAAAAAAGAAACTTGTTCAGAGAAAAGATTAAAGTCAAAAAAGACTTGAAGAGAGCGCTGCTTGGAGCAGGAAATGTGGCGAGCCCAACTGCAGGCAAACGTTTTGTCAATATTGTTTGTGTAATTACTCTCGCTGCCAGAAGGGGAGCCATAGGTTTCATGCTCCAGCTTTATCATACATAAGTTATGTTTATACTCAGTGTTGTGCACCAAAATACTTTGTGTACATCCATGAGGTCTAACAAACACATTCAGTGCACTTCCTTTCTCATTAAACATTTTCTAAGCTGATTTTTAAAAAGTAGTTTCAGTCACTCCAACATTGTTTACATTCATGTTTACTAGCTTGCTGTCCCTGTTTTTGTTGGCACGTTGCAGCCTATCCTGGCGCTTTACTGCCAACTGTTAGCATAACAGCATTACAATAGTGTGGAAAACAGCTTCATATTGCATCTAGAGGTCTAAAAAGGTCTAAGAACCTGTAAGCAGTGATGTAAAACATATTTACCACTTTTCTTCTTATTCTTTGCAGCGCTCTGTGATGAGCACGCCTGTAGGAAAAGGTGGTGGCCTCAATGTGACTGTGGATGTTGAGGTAAATTAATTAATTTGTTACACAAATATTGAATTAGTTTCTTTCTTAAAGCATCATGAATTGTCATCAGAGTGAAGCCTCATAATATGTTTTATTCTCCTCTGCAGCAATCACCACAGTCATACTCCATCACTCCAAAGGGCGGCAACAAACCCATTATGTCCAAAAGTGCTGAAGACTACGGGATGGACCAAAACAGTGACGACTCTACTGATGATGAGTCTGCCCCAAGGAAACCTATTCCGTCCTGGGCAGAAGGTAGGCATAATCTAATGTATCTCATTAATTATGATGATCAGACTCCATATATACCTGAACTGCCATAGTTTTGTTGTTTATGAATCAATTTAGTAATGTTTCATAATGTACAAGGCTTAAATTGAATGTTCGCTAAACCCTCCACACCAGTTGTCCAATCATAGGTTAGCAACCATAATCAGGCATGGCAGGTCTGTCATACTTTGATTTCTCCCAAAGCAAAAGCAATGCAAGAGCAATATTCACATTTTAAGAATGTGCAGGTGGTTACTTTGAACATTTCTAGAACCTTTTAACAGGAACAGAGTGTGAGCAGAGTATTAAAGACATAGTTTATCTGCTCTAGCACGACATTAACATTTCAGCTAAGTTATGGAGCTAATTGGCCAGCTAGTTGATGGTTATCTGATTAAAATCTTCCATCAAGAGTTTTTTCTAATGGCAAAGTTGAAGGTTGTTGGCTAGAAACAAGAAGCTGCTCTTGTCTACTTCTGTCTGAAAGTCCAATCCTCGCAGTTGAGCCTCATGGCTGTGAGAGAATGGAGAGCTTGATCGGTCTAACAACAGTAACTGAGAAGGCTTAGCAAACAGTCAGTTGTAATATTGTGACATATTCCAAATTGAGTCAATCCTATATCACAGACTACATAAAGGTGAACGACACATCTCCACTTCTTACTGTACAAAAAATGAAGCCAAAATTTCCTGGATGTGGCCACTGCCATCTGGCACTGGTGACATCATTTGGAGCCAGAGTCTGTGCAGTATCGCTTTGCCTCCCATACACCTGTCCCACCACTGGCAAGCAACGCCATTAATCACAAGCACATCAATTAGCACACACGGCTGTCAATAATGACATCAAATTCCCTTTAATAGCATTAAATAACTAGTTATAACCAAACTAAAATGGAGGGTGCCGGCTTTATGACCTTAACTGCAGCCAGCCACTAGTCAATTAAGATGTTTTGGCTTCACTTTTATGAAGCGGTCATGTCGTCCATCTTTATATACAGTCTGTCCTATATACGTAATAAATGTTAGATGCCTTGTAGCCTTTTATTTTTTTACCAGACCTGTTTGTGGTTTCAGCATCACAGTGTGATTTCAGCCTCATGTTGTGTCTTCTTAAATAAAACTGTACTTAAATGTTTCCCCTCACAGGTCACAATCTGCAGCAGATAATTATGAAGCAGTACTTCAACCCTCCTGATTTAGACTCTTTCTTCGGAACAATTGAACCACCAAAACTGGAAAACATCTTTTACAAGAGCAAGCCGCGCTACTTTAAACGCACCAGCTCCGCAGTATGGCACTCTCCTCCAATTGGAAGCAAGTAATATCTGTACACTGATACAGATACACGTTGCTGTATAAAGTTTAATCTTTGTTTTAAAGTGTTTCCAATAAAGTAAGTGTTTTTTTTCCCTGGATGTTTTTATGTGTTTAAGGGTTTAGTGGTAAACAGTTTAGGAATATTCTTACTAGTATGTAAAATATCATGGATTTAAGTGATACACAAGTGAAAATGATGCTTCACGCTGGACTTGGACTTGAAAATGGGTGTGTATTATAACCCAGTGGGATGTTTGAAAGTTTTTCAATCATTAAAAACTTTCATTTGTATGATATCTATACTGACTGTAAATTATAGTAGAATTCTTATGTTTCTTATGAATTTATTCAGGTGTATTAAAATGGTTGAAAAAAAAAAACTTGTGCAGGTTTCAGCTTGGATTTTATAATAAGTGACACCTTAGAAAAATATATGCTCATGCAGCTGAACATTTCTGAGGCTTTAAAGGCCCTGCACACCTACAGTTTTTACGTATTTTAGCTGATTGGACCTTTGCTCAGGTCACTGGACTCCATGCAGTAATGAGACTAATAAAACAAGTGTAATTTGTCCTGTGCACTAAGAGCCAAAAGCTGAAAAGTTTGTCTGAGAGATGTCAATCAAATACCATCTGTACACACCCACAGTCCTGAGCAGAGGTCTAATCAGTCCAAATAAGATCACCTGTATAAGTGTAGTACGCATGTGCTGGGCCTTTAAATTAAACTAGACACAAAGTAATTTATTTCAGCTAACTTGTGTTGATAAAGGTCCTTTTGATAACAAACTAGGATTTTTTTTTTTAGCCGGCAGAACCCCTGGAAGTGAACATCTGGATTCAATGTGACAATTTATAATAGTATTTTTGTTTTTCTTGCTATGGTATATGAAACTGCCCTATAAATGGTCTTTAGTTGAAAGCCATTATTAGGTAATTTAGTAGCATTGCATGTACATGAAGTCATGAAGATGGAAATTACAAATCAAGCACAACCAAGCACATGTCATCTGCTGCTATGATTTAAAGCTCTAGAATCAGAATGAAATGGACTCTAAAGTGAAAAATTATTTCGTCAACTGTATCTCAACATTTAGAAAAACTGGAAACTGCCTTTAGGTCATTTTCACCTGTTGTTTAAAATTTAACTTCCGGTTTAATTCAGCGTTAGATTTTCTACACTTAATTTTTACGTAGTTTCAGCTGCAGTATCAAAGACGTATATTATATAATAGCATAGAAAGCTGTATAAAGATGCATTTAAAAAGGATCAAAAATTAAATTTGTGTAATTAATTCCACTTTGTACGGCGCTAAAAAACGTTAATTTTGTAACCACCCGACCCTTTAAATCGCTAATATTATGCTGCGTTCAGTGTTCCTCGGATGGTCCCCTTTTCCGAGTTGGGAAATTTTTTTTCCAACTATGGTGTGTTCATGAACTAAATCCTGACGTGAAAAAAACCTGACACTTCAAATTAGATTTGTTGTATTCTATTACTGCTCAGAGCGTTTAAACAAAACGTTGATACCAGTTTCAAGCTCTTTATTACAGTTATTTTGTCCCAGACTTGTCGCTGCACCAGTGCATCCCCTAAAAACTACTTAAATATTGCTTTATCTGACAAATGCTAATGAATAACGTTGCTAAACTAATGTAGGTCAATGTATATGGACAATGACTAATGGTTACAACTTAATATCATATTACAAATGACGTGAGCAGTTTCACAGTTTGTGGCTATGATAAATGATGTAAAATTTAAAGAAGTTGAGGCTTGTTCAAAAATCTGCAATAAAATAAATACAAAACACGACCATTTAAATCTGTATGCCCCTCCCCTGAGCCAAAGTAAGAAACATAAGTCCTACCCCAGTGCTTAAAAATATTTGACATGCCTCCTCCTTTTTGCACCACCCCGTGATGAACAGTCTCTCAATAAAAAGTTTATTACTATCAACCAGACATTTTTTGTACACCATATTTGTGCATATATGACGCCAACATTGGAACTAATGCAACAAAATTTTTGCTGACTTTTAGAGTTATTGTCATGAAATTCTGAATGAAAAAATATAAATTTTATAGTTTCCTTTGCTGTTGTTCCAACTTGATGGGGCGTTCACGTGAATTTCCCCAGTTGGAATTTAATTTTTCCGATTATTCTGACAGCACCTGAATGCAGGGAGCACCTCACACGCTTTTCACGTTATAACGGCAGTGCGTATTTACTGAGGCAGCAGGTAACGTTAGCCAGTCTGCCAACGTCTCTCGTCGGACATTAAATCTTTGCAACACAACCAGTTACTTGGGGGAAAAGTCAACCAACAAACCAGGTACGTTTACATACCAGACTTATGCACATCCTCCCGGTTAGCTTGTAAATTGTCACCTGTCGTGTTGTAACGTTAGCTAATAAACTGATGGAGTTTTATTAGCTAACAGTGCCTAGCAACGGTAACCAGGGATCTAGGGCAAGTTAACTTGTAATTAGCTGGCTAGCTAGGTAGCTTGCTAGTAACGTCAACCAGATCTACTTTTCTCTTAAGTTAGTGTCAGCAATCATGTTAGCGAGACTTGTCATTTATCAGCACAGCTTGACCTGAAATTTCCTCTCATAAACAAGAAAACAAGCCGCCTTAGTAGTTCCCAGTTACGTTATATTATTAGCATTATTAGCATGGCTTTGTTAAGGATTTATTGATAACTAGCTAGCTGAAAACCGCAGATGAGGGTTAAGAGTGTTTATTTAGCACTTAAAACACGTTATGTAATTTTCCCAGCCTTTGTCAGTTATTGTCAAATGAAGGTCAGTTGTATCTGGATCAATATGAATGCAGCTAAAGTTAACGTTGCATCCCTAAAGGGGTCGATGCACCCAAATCACCATCATGGCAGACATGGCAGTAAGTTTGTATCGGGCTAATTTATTTCTAAAAGAGTATGTTTGCACTAAAAACTGTTCACAGTGTGGTGAACACCCCAGAGATGTTGTTGTATGTAAACTAAATACTTAGATTATTTTGAAATTCTCTGTACCTCCATTGTATCGGAGTCAAGGGAGAAATCTCAAGGACATCAAAACTTGGGCAATGAAATCCAAAATGCACTGCATGGATAAATGCATCTGAGGAAAATTAGGAAATAATGTCTCTTTACACATATGCTAACATCTCTTTGACTGGTGGATAACAGTTTTTGTTAATTCATTGGTGTACATGTCTTTTGTTTTAAGTTGATATTTAGTGAGAAGAATAAAGAGTCAGGTGATGTTGACAGGAATGATGGCAAGGTATCATCAGCCAGTGTCAGCTGTGCATTTGCATTAGCTCGGTCCAAGTGCCTGTCTAGGTCAAGTATCGTAAGAAAAGTTCTTGTTCTACTTCATAATGTGCCCATCCAGTAATGTAATGGTGTGCATTTAACCTGCAGAAGAGTGTCCTGGAAATATGTTCACTTATTTATTCATTGGTATAATTTATACAGAAATGACTTCGCAAATCCGACAGAACTTCCACCAGGACTGTGAGGCTGCCATTAACAGACAGATAAACCTGGAGCTCTATGCCTCTTATGTTTATCTCTCCATGGTGAGAAATGCTTTCAAACAGCAATACAGTGTGACTCTTGTCTGACATTGGTTTGTGTCCTATTAAGCTCAATGACATAAAAAGGCATTCTCTTCTTTCTTTTTATTGCTTTTAGGCATACTACTTTGATAGGGACGATAAATTCCTACCAAACTTTGTGAAGTTCTTTCACGCACAGTCCAAAGAGGAGCGCGAGCACGCAGAGAAGCTGATGAGTCTGCAGAACAAAAGGGGAGGCAAAATTTTTCTGCAGGACATCAGGGTATGTACTGATACATCTTCTATTGAATTAACAATGTTACAGTGTGTTAACAGCGTCTTTTGCTTTTTGTGTTTGACGGGACAAAGACCAGTTTTTTGTGTAGATTCACAAAGGAAATGCTTTTCTTTTTTGTAAAATCAGTTTAACACTGGTGTTGCATTATTGATGTCCATCTTAGAAACCTGATAGAGATGAGTGGGGAAGCGGCCTGGAGGCTTTGGAGTGCTCCTTGCAGCTGGAGAAAAGTGTAAACCAATCCCTGCTGGACCTGCAGAAAATGGCGACTGAACACAATGATCCTCACGTAAGCAGCAGACGAATGTACACAGTATTTGGCTGCATCACAGCTGCTGTAGATGATTCACTGCTGTTTCAGTCAGTGCTAGAGTTCCTGACTTTAATGGCATTTAATTTAAAATTTATTTTAATGATGCATTTAATTTATTTCGGACTCTATCCACATGCACAGCAAAGCTATGCTATACACATTCATCTTCAAAGAACACACAGCATTTGAACATTCGGAGGCTCTGACAGTCTAATAACACAAAACATTCTGCTCTTTTTTTCCCACAGTTGTGCGACTTCATAGAAACACATTATCTGGATGAGCAGGTCAAATCTATCAAACAGCTCGCTGACTGGGTATCCAACTTGCGCAGCATGGGAGCCCCTCAGAACAACATGGCTGAGTACCTCTTTGACAAACACACCATGGCTGACGAGGGCAGTTAAACAACACTGTGACACTAATGATCATCCTGGTCATCGCTGCATGCCCGCCTGCCCACCTGCCCCTGTCCTTAACATGTCATACAGATAACACAGCTTTATTTATGTTTGTTAGTTGTCAGTCAACTGCAAATTTTGCACAAAGCATCAATGGCTCTCAAAACTGGACTGCTGCAGACCTCACCTCACATCACATATCGGATAACAGTGGATCTTTACAGAAATAAAGACTGAGAAAACTTTTAATTTATGCCAGTTATGTGTTCAAACTTCCTGATGTTTCACTGACTGTTTCAGTGTTTTTGGTGTTTACAAGTGTGGCTTAAACACTACAATTTAATGTCTTTGAAATACATCTTTTAAAATACTTGCTTCTCTATAAACAATAGTGTAAGGAGGCTTGACTGTGCCAGTGTCAAATTTAAAGGTCTAGTGTGTAGGATTGAGGGGCATCCAGCAGTGAGACTGCAGATTGCAACCAGCTGAAACTTTTCCCTTGTGCCAAGCATGTAGGAATAACACAGTGGCCAACGTGAAAACTTGAATGGCCCTATCTAGAGCCAGTTTGTTTGTTCTGGGCTACTGTAGAAACTAGATGGCGGACTCCGTAGAAGATATAAACGACTCATTCTAAGGTAATGAAAACACAGTGATTCCTTGTTTCAGCTATTTAAATGCTAATGAAATATAGTTGTGAATATTAGATTTTATTTCTGCCAATATATCCCCCTAAATCCTACACACTGGACCTTTAAAGTCTTTTGTAATAAAATAACAATGACTCAGTAATCAAATCAGTCCATATATCTTTATATATTATGATTATTTTTTTAATTTTTACTTAATTCCTTTTCGTATGAGTCTCATGATACTGAATTCTACATCTTTCAGGTATAATCCGCATGTGTCTCCTGATTTAGTATTTGTATCTTTACTTTTTTTAATCCAGGCTTAAATCTAATGATACCTCATTCGGATAACCTTGTATCATTTTTGTACAATATATTGTTCCTGCAAAGATTGTAACTGAGGATAGTTAAACGGACAAGAGACCTCAAACCTGGAAATCGACACTGGCCATAGTTAAAGTGTCTGTCCTTGACGGCTGCTGCTGATTCCCTGCGTTGAACCTCTTTTTTAGTCTTGAAAGAGAAGCATCTTTGACTTAGTTTGTAAATGAAATAAAACTTAAAAGAATAAAGCAAGTGACAAATGAATTGGTAGACACGTTAGTAAATGGATTAGTCCACCTTTTAATGACAAAAACAAATACTGATAACCAACTACTGGCTTTGAAATTAGAATAACACACTTAACCTTCCATGATTTTACTGAGCGTTTCCTTAATGCATCAGCTTTGAGTTTCATCCCTCATATTTACGGGTTCGATGCATATGGGGACTGTAACGCCTTCAAAATAATGTTATCTAAATGCACTGAGGTGGATAAACAGGTGAAATCCATGAAATGTTACCTGAACTATTTGTTAGGGGGACAGGCTGATTCTCTGCAGTTGCTTTACATAATGAGATCCAGAAAATTTGTTGTTGTAAATTTAACTTTACGTGCACAGACAGCTTCCTTGTATAATAAAACAATGCTAAATAATTTCACGTTTTCATTTTTTATTAGAAAACAAACATATGACACTTGACATTTATTAAAGAGTACACTGATGGCAACAACTCTAAAAAGACTAGTTTCTTCATTTTGGCTTCTTGTTGAGTTCCTGAAGAAACTGGGAAGTGTTCCTTATTTTTCCTCCACATGTTGACGGTTAAATCTCATAAGGTGCTTTTTCCGTCACAAGTAGGTTAATTGTTCGATAAGAGTTCAACAGGAAAAAGGAGATTAACTCAGTGTTTGTGACAAATACTTCTCAGCTGTGTGTAGGGCTCCAGATGACTGTAATGTAACATAGATCACCTCCTGTTTGTGTGAAATGTTTTGAATGCCACATGTGATATAAAGACTGTCACACCTTGTTTTCGCAGTCCTGCTCCCTCCCTCCTGCCGCCTTGTTAACTCCGCCGTCCACCAGAACCCCCAGCAGGTCCCCCTCAGCCAATGAGATTCCTGAATCATTGGGTGAGTTTTGCTGATTGGTTTCTTGCTGTGATGCCGCTGAAGTGGAAACTGCGTTCATGTTATTGCTCAGACCGCCGTTGGTGCCCCCGTTGCTCGCCCTCATGTTGGCGCTGAAGTTCCCATGGTTACTAAAATTAGTATGACTTGTACCGTTGCAGAGACTTCCTGTTGTGCCAGCGCTGTTGGTGCTTGTTGCATTAATGCTGCTAGAGCTGCTATTGGGATTACTGGGATTTGCTATTGCTGCTGTGCGAGATGGGGAAGTGAACGAGAACACCCTTTCTCCTCCGCTTCCTGCCGCCCGAGCACTTGGGGGTCCGGGCTGGCTGTCAGCTGGGGGGTGGGCTTCCAGAGTGAGGCGGGGAGGTAGAGGGCGGCGGGACAGAAGGCCGTGTCCAGGTCTGAGTTTCGATATTGGGCAGAGTTCAGGTGGAGGGTCCGGGAAGGAGAAGGTTGGGGTACTCGGCATGTCACTTCCTTCACTCAGCCACGGGAAAGCAGAGGATGGCGGAGGAGGGACATGGTTGGGGGTGTCAGGAGGCAGCAGCTGTGAGCCCAGCATTGGGTGAGCGAGGGAACTGCAGCTACGGTCCCATTCATTTTGAGCTCTTCGGGCAGGTCGAGGGCGGGGCACTGCAGGGGGGACGCAGTGGATGGGTGTTTGTGGGCAGCTGTAGAAACCTGGTCTCTCATACATGGGCATGGTGGAGAAGGCATAGTCAGGATCTCGCTCGTGGTTCAAATGCTGGCGGCCTTGACTTGGAGTTGAGGGCCCCTCTGGGTGCAGGTAAAGAGGGAAGCGGCTTAGCGGAGCTCCGGGGCGGCGGCGCAGCAGAGGGACACGGGAGGAGCGGGGAAAGTTAGGGGACTGGACACCGAGGAGACGGCCCAGCCCTCCGAGCAGCGGGGTGGAGTAGTTAGCTTCCTCGTTTTCTTTGATTTGCTCCAGATTGGACTGAAACTCCATCTCCTCCTTAGGAACACTAGTGTAGATTAAACAGATGGTCATATGATGGTTAGGGGAGTATTTCTCCGTATTTAAAACTGTCTTCCAGAAAATAAAAACAATACCGAACCTGATATCCAGGGCTGAGCCCATGAAGGAGGGTTTGCGGTGTTCAGCACTGGCAGCAGTGTAGGGAGGCTGAGGTTCGGACTCATTCCAGTACATATCCCTCTCAACCAGCGGCAGGCTGTCGTACATCTCATCCACTGACAACAAGGACACCTGGGAGGCAACAGAAACCTCAGCAAGTAAAACAAGACAGCCTCTGTCTGCAGCTGGCAAAGAAGTGGCAATGAGTTTGAATCCAAACCTGTAAATTGCGATCGACGAGCCAGTTGGTTTCAAAGTCATCATCATCTTCACCAAAAGGATTTATGAGTTGCTCCGCCACCTGAGACCATGAAAGGAAAGATCAGAATACAGCTCAGATATTGACAAATCAATAACATGTCTTTTGCATCATCAGTGTGACTTGCTCTTCACCTTCAGCCAACCAACGTAGAAGAAAAACTGCAGCATGGTGAAAACAGGCAGGTAGAAGTCCACATCGTGTCCAGGATAACCCTGAGCTGGATCCAAAAACTGACGACCAATCAGACAAGCCAGGAAGAAGCTGTAGACCGCCACTGTCGCCACCTGGTTGAAAGAGATTTGTCAGGTGTGTTTCACAACTACCTCAGAGAACAAAGTTTTGTGTGTGTGTGTGTGTTTCAATTTAATCAAACTGACTTGGTCATTTTAAAATACATGATAATTAGCAGTGTTTTTTTTTGACACCTAATCATTTATCACTTAAAGCTGGGGTGCTGCAGCAACCTGAATCAAGCCAGCATGAAACCGAAGCCCCAGCAAACTCTCTGTGGCTGGGGGGCTGCAGACTATGGCGGGGAGGCAGGTGAAGTTTCAAATTCTGCTGTTTTTTCCCCCAGATTTCTGCTTACCCCAGCTTCAATGAACACTATTCAATCTATCTGTTCTACCACCAAGGTACAGCACAGTATTATGACAACCTGAGTGTAGACAAGTGGCAGGCTGATCCAGTCGTAACCGTACAGCTTCATACACTTCGCCCGTAAAGTATTCAACTCCTGAACATGGACAAAAAGCAGGACAGGCAAAAAAGCCATTTAGAAAATGTCTCAGAGCTAAAATTGCCACAAAGATATTCAGACTGTTTGGCATGCAGATGGGTGCACATGAAGACCTACGGTGAGAATGGCTGTGAGTGCTACGTCGTTGTTGATGCGACCTTCAGTCCGAGCCCTCAGAGCCAGGCTGACGAACCACATGCAGGGAACCCAGAACTTGTTGTGAGGAGAGCGCAGGTCCTCTAAGTGCCTCAGCTCCTCTGACGTCATCAAACCTGAGAGGCACAAACAGCATGGAAATGAAGGTACAACACAAATAGATTAAGAACTTTTAAGATTTTTGTTTGTATGTGTTTAGTTCTCAGCTGTTGTATCACCAAGTAGTGATGTGCAAACCTCAGATGGAAATACACTGAGTCTGAACCTGTGTCCTGCTGGGCCACTTCACACAGTTTCTTCAGGACTTTCAAACAGTGCAAACAGAGCCAGCAGCTTTGATGCTGTGTGTGGAAAGACTGGCAGCACCAACCAACCACATTAAGTTTGGGTCTTTTCATCACCACGTCATACCTGCCTGCACCACATGCTCCATGGTGGGAAACCTCTTGTAGACGGCTGTGCTGACGGAGCGATAGATGAGCACACCAGAGAGGTTGGCATACCGCATCAGAGTTCGTCGGGTCAGCCTGGAAGCCTCGTCAGCTCCCCGAACATGACCACCTACTAATGCTGCCAAGCGATCCGGCCAGGGGACATTTTCAAACTGGCCCCACCAACGGGACACGACCAAGGTGACGTAGAAACCTGACAAAAAACAAACAAACAAAAAAAAAGAATAAGATCCTAACCTCCTGTGTTAGTTTTGGATTAGCCATGAAATCTAAAAGTAGTAAAAAAACAAACAAACAATCGGCTTCATCTCACCCAGCACAAAGGACACAGGGATGAGTTCGGCATAGCGGTCACAGTATATCGACAGCTTCTCGAACAGCCTCTTCTGGTCATCGTTTAACACAAACCTGGTGGAGGAAACATCTGTTATGTCCTACATTACAACTAAAACACAGGCAGGTGAGCAGGTGAGCCCTATGACTCTTTCTGGTCCAAAGCAGGTTTTGGTAGACATGGCGGCTTATTGCTCCAACTGTGACACAAAAATATTTTATGTAATAACATATTTTTCATGTTATTATGACATTGAATTAATGAATTCTAATGTTATGACATTATCTTGATTTGATTTGATTATTTGCTTCAAACATGTAAAAAAGACATGAAATACAAACAAGAAGACAGAAAGAAAGTAATAATTACAAACACTGAAAGGCACAATGTAAAAGCAATTGTCAATGCATAGCTACTTTGATTTACACATCTGAAAATGATGGATCTTATATAACAAGGCTTTTCTGTTTCTGTTTGTTATGACATGGTGGAACAACTGAAGTAACAGTGGAAAACAAAATGCTGTGCTGTGTTGTTGGTAGTTACTAGACTCTGAGGAAAAAGGAAAGCAAGCATTGTCTTTGCAACAATGGCGCAAACAATACCACTTGGAAACACTAGTGGGGAAAAAGTTGTCTGTCTCCACTTCAGAATGTTTAGGGGGAAAAATAACTATCAGAAAATAGCCTTTATTGTTATCAGATTTTTAAAAACACCAATATCTGTATCAGCTTTAAAAAATACTGTACTTGTCAGGCTATAGTCATTCTGTCTGCAGAATGAGGACGTGAAAGATAACAATTAGAGTTGACTTTGTTGTCTGTGAGAGAGTACCTATAAACAATGCTGAAGAAGTAGTAGAGAAAAGTGAAGATGATGAGCTCTCTGTAGAGCAGTTTATAGATGCTGCCCTTCCATCGCAGAAGCAGGTGAAAGAAGGTCCCCAGACCTGCATCAGCAACCCTGCGAGAGTACGTTACTGTCATCGCTGCTTGCTTGCCAACTTGCTGGCTGACTGTGGCGTGACATGAAGGAAACCAGTGTGGCGGTGTTCTCTGTGCTTCGTCTGAGCTCAAAGTCAGCGATCAACCTGGATCTCATAGGGCCAGTGTGGTCAGAAATCTAATGACAACGTAAAAACAAAACAGCAGGGTTAGTGCTTAGTCTACAATGCATCTGTTTGGTCTCACTAAATCAGCTGGAATAGATTTTCCATTTCCTACATGTCTAAATAGTCATTTAAAATAACATTTTATCTCATATTATAAATCTAAAATACACCTCTACATCTAAAGAGATATTTGTAAGGCTAAAACAGGCAACACAATATTCGAGGGTCCAAAAAGGTCTACTTTATCCACTCAAACACACAGCTGTGAGGTTGTTTTTACTCACCACACAATATGAAAACGCTTGGCCATCGTACTCACTGTGGCCCGAGATGTGTGGCGGCAGCGTCCTCTGGAATGATGTTGGAGAAAGGGAAGCAGGAAAGAAAAGGAGAGCAAGGGACTCCTACACCTCCGGTCACTTGATGTGTTAATCTGTTCCAGCAACAAAGCTGCATTGTGAGGCCGGGTCCTGTTAATCTGAACAAATCTGGGGACTACAGAGCGCCCACACTGCCACAAATAGGTTGGTTAAAGTCATGAGCGCTGACTGGTTGGGTTCAGATTTTGGAAATATGCCTCTGTGAAACCATTTTCTTCAAAGTTTAACACACAGGTATTTCTCTCTGCCTTCTATTGAACACACACCTTTTATCATATTTCTTGATCTCAGTAAACACCTTGAGGGGAAATTGATTATTTTCAGTTTGAAGCATCAGTCAGTATTGATTCATGGATCAGGTGAGACTGTGTCCTCCTCCCTCTGCTGGAAGAAATGTGTACAGCCGGGCTCTAACTGGCCAGAAGGTGTTAGTGATTAACCCTTCCTGTCTAACCAGGAGACCAACAGCAGGGCGAAGTGCGGACAGAGTTCAATCTTGAGATTATCAAAGCACCATTTCAGCTGTTTTTACTGATTTCTGATGCTCTGACAACAACTGGGGATCAGTTTTGAACACTTTGGTGAGTACTTTCTATGTATTTCTCTGTCCTTAAGTCATCCTGGATTAAGTCTCTCGCACTCCACATGTTTGTGTAATACTTGCATGATCCTTAACTGAGGTTGAAGTTGTGTTTACACTGGATATCTCACAAAGGAGCAAATTCCTTTAGCATGACAACCTGCAAATAACAGCGTCTGAGCTCCTCTGGCTCTGCAGTGCTCAGAGAGGGAAGACGTCTGTAAGTTATTCAAACACTGTAGAGGTCATGGCTTCTCCACTGGCTACTGCAAAGCTTTGACTCCTTTTAATCAAATGTGATTTTAAATTGTAGTATGTAACTCTTTCTTTTCTGCCTTGTAGGTGCGTGACACCCACAGGCATCAGGGCCATTAAATAAAAGCATTTAACAAACTGAATGTAACAGTGCAGACGTCTAGTTCCTGTTGAGTCTCTGCACTGCCTGAGAGAGAGACATGGATGCTTTTGAGGGGATTCACAGCGTCCAGATTTCCTCCTCTCCACCATCTTCAGCATCAGCCAGCCCAGGATATGAAGTCCTCAAAGCAGGGAGATCTGGAATAGCAGTATATTCCTCTGCTGTGTTTTTTGGGAAGCCTGATGTCCTGGGACAGCCAGCTGCTAGACACAAGTGCAGCAGGGAACCTGAGGAGGAGGGCTGTGTTGTTGGATGGTGAGTGTCAGAAAAGATGAACTAGATCAAAGGTGATTTTAAGGACGTTTCCCAAAGTGTAGTGTTGGATGATTTCACTCCATAAATGCTGTCACAATGGCAGTATTTAAAGGATACAAATGCTTCACTCTCTAGCATATTGGTGTCCCCATCACCTACAGAAGAGACAGTTAATGTTGCACAGTTATCAAACAACAAAACTCTTCTCATATCCGCTTTGATTATACACAATGTCAATCTCAACTTATACCCATCATGAAGTTTGAGCCCTTTAGGTGATGTGTGTGACCATCACTTTAAAGTAGCAGTCAGGTGGTCAAGTCAAACGATTACATATGCAAACTAGCAAACAGACTTTCTATATTTAGTCACTAGTTTTAACCACTCCAACAATACATGCTATCATCTGAGGCTTGTTTTGCATGTAAAGTCTTATTCTGCATCACAGCCAGCAGACAAATGTAGTGAGGAGAATCCATGTAGCACATTCACAGACAGCGCACACACTCAGTCTGGGGGCTGACTGCGGGGTCAGATTAGGACATGTTTTGATTTTATTTTTGCCTTTATTAGAGGGTGCAGTAGAGAGCTGACAGGAAATGAGGGAAGGGAGAGAAATGAAGGATGATATGAAACAAAAGTCCCTCGCTGAAGTCAGAGAACTGAAGGGACGTTGAGTTTATGCAGTCAGTCTTAAACCCCTCAGTCACCAGCAAGTTGCGAACTTCCTTAGGTGTTTGACGTATATTTGTAGAGTGCGGGGGCAGCTGGATTACCATGGGAGGGGAATTTGCATTGAGACTATTTGTGTGTTAAGCAGAGAGCACGGTGAGGAAGGTGTATAGTTATTCCTGTCTGATGGCATATACAGTGTTACGGTCAGGGAGGTCTGTACACTCGCCATACCTCAGACAGTTTTGATTAGAGGTGGGACTATTCGAGATTTTGTAATCCGTGTTGACATGATATTACCTCACATCCAACACTTGTCCCTTTTTCCCATAGACAACAAAGACACTTGAAACAAGAGTACAGCCCAATTTTCGAAAGGTCCAGTGTGGAGGATTTGGGGGGATATATTGGCAGAAATTAAATATATTATAATCTGCATGTTTTCATTTTTGTATAATCACTATAATCCTACAGTAGCCCAGAATGGACAAACTAGATAGGCCATTTGCATTTTCACATCGGCCACCGTAGTTAGCAGCCCCTAAGCAACAAACGTGTCAGAAAACTATGTGTTTTTTTTAAAACATAAAACTGCTTTATTCAGTGTTTTTACCAGTTTAAATCACCAGGTCTGTTTGTTTTGGAGAGGAAGAGACCTCTGTGGATAATTCAGCTCCTGGTAAAAACCTCCTGAACAAAGAACGCTGAAGGAATTCTAACCAGGAAAAGTTTCAGCTGGTTGCAATTTGTATGTGATCCTCACCGCTAGATGTCACACTGCTCTTACATACTGCTCCTTTAAATTAAAATTATTTATTTAGTGTCTCATATATTTTGTGTTTTAAAGAATTCAACTAGGATATGTATCGTGCCGGACATTTTACAGCTGTAAAACAATTATGTCATAGTTTGGTGGACAAAGAGTATAGAGTGTTTAGACATCTTATTAAATGGTAAATGGATAAATCTTTGCTTATATTTGATTATTGTTAAATTCACATCCACACAACATGCTTTATTTAGTTTTGATTATTTCATGCATGATAGGACTACAGCTTTTGATTTTGACATGCATTGTCATGGAATTACCTTGAAAAGGTTAAAAAAAGCAAATACATTTATGTGATGGCTAATACTCTGCAAGGCTGGGCTACCAGTTGCGCAAAAGTGTAAACTAAGATTAGGCTTCAATGTGTGTTATTTGGCTTGTGCTTCAATTGAAACTTTTATCAACTGACATGATAAGAGACTAAAGGTTGGTCCTGCTTTATTACTCTATCTTGTAAGGAAGCGTTCAAATGCCGTTCTCCAACAATGTTTTTATTGCAGTCTTTGTCACAAAACAACAAACATGGCCCTCTCATGAAGTCTAACAATAACCCCGAGCTTATCTAGACACTTGATTCTGTTGACTTTCATCACAATTTGCTGCATGCGTCTTCACCATGACATCCCGAGAGAGCTGCTTCCCTCCACACACACACACAGTGGAGCACACACCCTCACAGGTTACCCACAAGGCCACCACCCTTCAGGGGATAAAGAGTGAGCCGGTAACAGGAGTGTCCCCCTGTACGTTTTAAGGCCTTAATTATTTCAGTATTGTGTATATATATTGCACACAATGAATATGTCTAATCAGATTATCATAGAGCAAAAAAGTAAAGAAAAACTGCACACATTGCACAGAGAGTAGGAGACATGGAGGCTTCATTGGGGTCCAGCACCCCATTATTGCCCTGGGCCTCCCTGCAGGAAAATCAGGCCATGACACTCCACCTTGAAGTTCACTGAGCAATGTTTGAGCTCCAAATCCCAAGTTTTCTTTAGAGGTAACTGTTAAAGATCCACACATAGGTAAACAGCTAACCATATGAGTTGTCAGTGTGACTGTACATGATGTTAGCTTGAGTGAGGCGGTGTGCTCTGCTGGCTCCACACCGGGTTTGTCGGTCAGGGCGTTGGGAGTGGATGCGCTGTCATGTGACCGGTGAGGAGAAAGAGTCAGAAACGGAGCAGGGACACTCGTTTTTCTTGCCTGGAAATCACGACACGGGGATGAGAAGAAAAACAGTGAAGGATATGGCTGGAAAAGTGATATTAAAGTCGGCGTTACACTTTTAAATCGTTGTTTTGTCACCGTCAGACCGCTGCTGCTGCTGTTGTGGGCTGTCTACGTCAGCGTCCGCATTCCTCCGCTGATTTAAAACGGCTGAGATTAGTTTAACTGAAACCAGCTAACGTTTGCTCGGATAGTCCCGTAAATGTTGATTTAACTACAACTGGAGGACACTGGAGGGGAGAAGCTGACCGACACATACACAGGGTGGGAGGTTTGCTGCTGTCCTGGACACTGACAGGGTAAGGGCGGATACTGAGGGGAAACCTCTCCGTATTAAAAAGTTGGAGATGTTAGCTAACAGCTAGCTAGCTAAAAGTACGGTTAATGTTTGTGGGTTACGTTAGCTTTGAGTTTTGAGCATGGACTCTGTGGGAAAATGACACAACATTTAATCTCCATTGAGTTGGGACTGTAATGCTGTAGTAGAGGGTGTAAAGCTGTGGTCCGTGGTCCCTCGGAGGTCTGTTTGTTAACTCAGGTGTTTTCACTGACCAAAGGAAGCTGTACCTCAGTGAGACAATGATTCATCATTAGAGGCTATTTTAATGTTGTCAGACACAAAACTGAAGTGGGAACCATTTTAACTAACTTAATGTTGAAGTGTAACCAAAGAGTTGCTCTTAAGTACAACCTAATGTTTTAAACATATAAATTAAATGTTGAACAGATTATGCATCCTAATCCTTTATATAGTAAATAAGACATGAGTTTATTATGTATAACTAGCTAAAAGTAATGCAAACTTGTAATTAACTTTTGCACATCCCAGATCAATATTTTGCATGTCCTGCACAGAACTGTACAGCTCTCTAATTTTTAAAGTTATATTGCACACTGTTGTCATAGTATCTTTTTCATATTTCTCTAGTAATTGTTCTTTTTCTGTATTTATGTTCTTAATGTTTGTGGTACTTTGCCTTTATCTATATGTCCTCTTTTTTTTTAGTAGATTTTATAGTAGTATTTAACACTAACAATACACAAACCGAGGCATAATAAATACAGGACAGAAGGAAAAGAAAAACAGAAAAAGATGACGTCAAAAACAAAAAATAAATAAATAAAAATAATAGTAATAATAATGATGATTAAAAAGCACAAGATAAATTCAGTTCAATTTAATTTTATTTATCACAATTTGCCTCAGAGGGCTTTACAGCATACAACAACCCTCTGTCCTTTGAACCCTCACAGCGGATAAGGAAAAACTCCCCAAAAACACACTGCCAGCTAGAGAAAAATCAGTACAATTGTGCACCAGTTTGTAATGTGTCCACATGAAGGTTGAGGCAGAAAGCTGGGATCCATGGAGTAAAGACCATGAGTGGTCAGGGAAAGTCCAACAGAAATGTAGTGTCCTGGTAGATCGAAGCACAGTGTGCAGTCCAATGCAAGGAAG
Source organism: Epinephelus moara (assembly GCF_006386435.1). NCBI lineage: Eukaryota > Metazoa > Chordata > Actinopteri > Perciformes > Serranidae > Epinephelus > Epinephelus moara. The sequence continues at coordinate 27,811,616 of NC_065525.1, forward strand.
TAGTCCTATGTGATTAGTCAGCTTGACTCCTCATCCTTTTGATGTGTTCAATAAAAGGCCCCCAAATTTTAGAACAGGTGACGAGGGAGTTAGACAGAGTGTAGGGAGTTTCTTCAAGATGTAGATGTCATTTAACCATTTTGTAACGTAAGGAGGGGAGGCAGATTTACATTCTTGCAACATAACTCATTTTGCTATGACTATACCAAATGTAAGACTTTTCTTTATGTCCTCTTGATAACACAAAAGCTGCAACGATTTATCGGTTAGTTGTCAACTCTTAAATTAATTGCCAACTAATTTGATTAGCAATTAGTTTCAGTGGTAAAAAAAAAAAATCTGGTTTCTTTGCTCCTCTATGACTATAAACGAAATATTTTTTGGGTTGTGGACAAAACAAGACGTTTGAGAACATTGTTTTGGGTTTTGGGAAACACTGATTGACATTTTTTATCATATCCTGATGTTTTATAGATCAAACAACTAATCAGTTATCAACAGAATAATCGTCTATGAGAATAACCGAGTACGATAACCATCTCAGAAAATATCCCGGTTTCAGTCACAGTATTACAGAATTTATATTATTATCAGTCAGAATGACTCTTAAATGCATGAAAATGGAAGGGTTACTTTTTGGTTAAACAAATGTTTTATTGCTATAATTGAATCTTGAAACTATTTTGTTAATGGAAGTATGTGTTAAAAGTCTCGTCTTAGAAAATAACTAAAATAAAGGGGAGATCCAGTAGCTTTTTTTTTTTTTTTTTCAGTAACTTAGATAAGCAAATGTACACGGCATGACAACCGTCAACTTTTATATCACTGTATACCTTGAAACCAGTAAATCGCTGCAACCCTAGTTGAAGCCTTACCAAACACCATGGCTAAATCCTTGTAAGTGGAAAAACTAGTCGGTAATAAACCTTAATTCTGATTATAATACAGTCTCAACAGCCCTGCAACAAATCCTTTGACCAGCGAATTATCTGGGTTGATGAATTGTCTATCACGATATTGCAGATATCAGATTTTTCGTTGAAACATTGGCTATAAAGGGGTTAGACAAAAGCATTAGATACCCTTAAAAGTATAATACAAAACTACAGCCTCTCCAAAAGTGAATATAACCATAGTCGGTAGGATTTATTAGTTTTAGCCACGTATAACAAATAAACAACGGAGTGTATTTTAGTATTGGATGTTTTATGATGATCATATCTATTTTACCCATATCACCCAGTCCTACATGAAAATGATGACGTAGTGGTTTTTATGCTCCTTACTTGCTGTTTCCAAAACTGAAATTAATCTATTGTAAGGGACAGTGTACAGTATTTAATGTAAAAACTGCAATTTAATGTTTTTGTGCTGAAGTTATCTTAAAAGCTTATAAATGTCTGCAGTCAACAGGACAGGCAGATTGTCCTTTCATCAATCCTATATCCTAAAGTGTTTTTATAACAATCCAGTTTAAGGATCAGGCACAAAATCTTGTTGTTCCCTCACTAACAATACTGTTTATACTTCTGCTTGTGTGAAGGTTGGTAGATCTGGATCCAGAGCCAAAGTCCAGAGTGGAGGGAGGAGGCCAGGCTGGGCCCACGTCAGGCAGAGACCATGGCGACCTCTCCCGGCTTCGTAGCTCCTCGCTGGAGATCAGAGAGAAAGAAATCCGAGAGAAGGGCTCGGAGATCCTCAGGGAACAGCTGGATGCTGCAAAGAGGGTGTTGTAACCTACTTAATGCTAACACACACAGACACACAAAGCATTGTGTGACCTGGAAAAAAAAGAGTTGACAATGCAATTGTCCTTCCTTGTTGAATGTAATTGTGACCTCTTCTCCTACACATTTCAGGAACTGAAACTGAAGGACAAAGAGTGTGAGCGTCTGTCGCAGGTCAGGAATCAGCTGGAGCAGGAGCTGGAGGAGCTCACTGCCAGTCTGTTTGAGGTACGCACTAATCTTTGCTCTCTGCTGACGGCACTGTCATTGACACTTTTGACCTTGATGATGAGCGAAGTGATGCATTATGAATCTTAAATTTCACAATTTACTTTGCAGAGAAAACATTTACTGCAAGTTTGACACTGTAATATTTCAGCTTTCCCACTGTAGGGAAACAACATACTTTAGGATGAGGGTTCACTAAACCCCTGTAGCTGGAATAGCTTTAATCTGCACATATCAACATTTTACGATGATATCAGTGGATCAAATCAGATCAAATGACTGTGTGCGATGTGAAAGGAGTTGCTCAAGTGATGAACCCACAGAGAATTTATGCTCCTCTCAGCTCTACAGAGAGTTCTGGCCTCCTGTAGCTCATATTTTTGGTTTTCTGGCGCCAGAGTTGCAATTATTGTTTTTATTGCCACTTAATCGATCAATAAAACATCAGAAAATAGTGAAAATATTCATCATGGCTTTTCAGATGTCTGTTGTCTAATGGTCAAAGGGCTCTGACACACTAAGCCAACGGCTGGCTGTTGGTCAATGTCGGGGCGTCGCTGAGTGTCTGTCACCCTGGTTTTTGCGGTGTGTCCTGGACCGCTGGCCCTAGTTCGTCCTTGTCAGCTTTTTTTTGGCTGATTCAGCATGATGACTTTCAGTGAATGAAATCACTCTGATCTGCAGTTCAGCTCAGTGCACATGAAGAGAAACGGAAGTGAGGAAAGCAAACAAAGTCAAGAGGGCGTGAGATCATAACAAACTTGTTATATTAGGAAAGATGATAGTTTTAGCCCCCGCAGATGTAGTTCATAACTGTTGGTTTTATTGTTCGCTGGCCTCAGTAAATGCAATTCGTTCTTTCAACATCACGTTGTATTGTTAACATGCTAAGTGGCTAACTAGCATTTTGAATCTGTCCTGTTGGTCTTCTGGTTTCCTTTTTTGACTGACGAATACAAACTACTGCTGCTAAGAGTTATTTCCTCTTACGCAGGTGCAGAACATATGTATTACTTTGCTGTTGGATCTAGACTTTGCGGTGTGTTCATGTGCAACTTTCTGGCCTAGACCCAAGCGACATGAGGAGATGTGACAGTCTGCCTACGTTGCCACTAGTTCCTTGATGTCTGTTTGGTGTGTCTGGGCCTTAAAACCCAGATATCGTCAATTGACAATGATATGATATTGACAAAGCACCACATCCTTACTTCTGGAATCTGGAACTAGTTAATGTTTGTTTTATTTGATTTGTTTGCACATTACAAAATATCTATTACAACATATACAGATATATATGTACACAAAGACATTCACTCATATACAAGCACACTTTTACCAGCACATACTCAGATACATGATGTTAAAGTAAACACAGGCTTGTTCTATGTTGTTGTGATATTGTTGATGTTGTGTGTTAGCTTGTTTTGCTGCCCCAAGTGTCACAAATCACTGCTTTAACCTTTTAACAGATTTACCGTACACCTCAAAACCATATTTAGACGGACAACAGACCTTTTGTTAATGTGTCAATCTTCATCACAACAGGAAGCTCACAAGATGGTGCATGAAGCTAACGTCAAACAAGCAGCAGCGGAGAAACAACTGAAGGAGGCTCAGGGAAAGGTGTGTGATGTTGTTTCTCTGTTTCTGTGCTGCAGTTAAATCTTAAGGTGATGTTTCATGTGCTGAGTGATTCTCATGACCCTTTGTCCCTTTAAAATTCCTTCACAGCAGCTGAACTATTTTTGAACTGAGCTGATTTGTCTTTAAAATCGGCAGCTGCTATTCTAAGGTTTTATTGATGTCAGATTTTCCTTCCATCATGAGATTTTGTCTCTTTGCCAATTTTTTTCTCTACTTCTTCTGTGTCTGGCTCCCAGATTGATGTTCTGCAAGCAGAGGTGACGGCGCTCAAGACTCTGGTGTTGACATCTACACCTTCTTCACCAAACCGCCAGCTGCATCCACAGCTGCAGACTTCAGGAACCAGGGGAGCGTACAAACATGTTGGGGGTCATTCTCGCAATAAGAGCGCAAGCGGTGGCTTTCCATCCCCACCTGGAAAACCAGAACCCTCTTCAGTTTCCATTCAGCCTGCGGCCAAAGAAGACCGAGAGGTAACCTGACTGAAGTTTGTAGATTTTACTCTCTTCTCCTTTGTGCATTTCTCTGTTTCTTCCTTCCCGTTTTCAGTCACTTGTTTCTCAAGTTCTCTTTGCTTTGTCCTTTCTCTCAGTACTAACATCTCCTTGACTTGTTCTTCCTCTCTGTCTCTGGTGTTTCTTCCTCTCTCAGCCTGCTGTTCCTGCTCTCCTCTCTCTGATACTCTGCCTGGTTCCTGGCCAGTCTGTCAGTGCGACCTTTGACCGTTACTGGCAGGAGCGGGGGGAGGGGCTGGGCACTGACAGCAGACAGGTAACGGCATCCCTTCGATCGGGCCTCATAAGTCTTCCAGATTTAGCTGCTGGCAGATCTATCTCTTTTCTGTAATTGTTTTTATGCTTTTACAGGACAATGAGCGCATTATTTCTGCCCCAGAGTACAAAGTGACAATAATACACCGTATCTCTTGGGTGAAAAGTATTGTCGGTCTGAGAGGATCAGTCTCTTGTTGGGCACAAAGATATAAACTAAATGTGTTGCTTCTGTTTTCACTGTGGCTTTAAGACTTGATGTTAATTTTTGAACATATGGTTGAGAAGCCAGTGTCAAGCTTTTCAATGTTACTGGCTTCTGACTAGTTAGGGAAAAAGTTGGTTGTAACATTTGACTGTGAAAACATGATGGTGGCTCTCTAGTGGCAGTTGTGAGGATGCAACGGGGAAAGAAGCCACACTTTGAAGATTCAGGGAAGTGCAGGTAGAAAAGTAAATACATCACAACCTTACCCCTTTCTCTCTCTCTGCCTCTGAGTACACCCCCACAAAGCCGGTGGCATGTCTGTAGACTCTCAGTCTTGTTTTTGCACTTGTGTCTTTTAAAGTCATGTTGTCTGCCTCTCTTCAATTGCATTGATTTTGTTTTAGCATGTGCAGTGAGCGTTGAAGCCAGGGACATGTTGGACGATAATGTTTATAAATCAGAAATACTGCATATTTACTTAAGATGACTAACATTTCAGCTGGTGTTTTAAGGATTATCGATCAGTACCAATGATTTAATGAGAATTTAAAAAGGTGCTGGGATGTCTTGCTCTCTTGTTAAAAGACTTTTTAGCTGTCGAAGGTTGTTAAAATTAATCATTCTCAAGCTAAAAAGCAAACGTTTTTGTATTTTTTGCACTATATTTGTTGGATTAGTTAAAACAGGCTCAGACTACAAGAGTTTTTGGCTGATTTACCCCTCCTGATAGTAAGAAATCTGGTCTGGGGCCTTGATCGGTACTGATGTTTGGCCCAGATAATCTTGGAATGTGAGATGTTTACAGATCCAGTCTTAAACCTCTCAAACTGATTGGAGGCTCATCAGGGCTGCTCGATAATTTCAAACATGTTTGATATTTAGGATTTAAAATCTGGATGATAAAGATTATGATTCTGTCAGTCCGGAGCAGCCGACAGACTAAAAAAAACACTGGAAAATATTCTAGCCCTAAGTCTAGTTAGCATAGCGCTGTTGACAGATAATATAAACTGACAAAAATTAAATCTCTCCTTCAGTTCTTGCTGAGGTCCAGACAACCTGTGTTGACCATGTCACCCCAACCATTTTCTCATGCCCTTGTTAAGCCTTCTGCTTTTGTTTTTCTTACTGCAAAGCATGATTACGATTAACACAGGTTGTCTCACCACGTCACTCTCTGCTTTTTTTTCCATTTGCTTCTCAGTGAGATCATGTGAGGTGGTGCATTCATGCTTCCTCTGAACGATAATCGTAATAATATCCTGTAGTAGTGTGTGTGTATGTTTGAGATTAGAGAAGCACATGTGTGAAGTTACTCCTTATTTTCGTGATGCAGCCCGATTTCAAACTCAGTTAGGATTTTAAATCTTGTGTAGTCTGAGCTCAGCTTTAGCCAGTTCTTCTGTCTCTATTTTAAAAATGTGATTTTTATCTTGTCATTTTTAAGCCACTGTAATTTAACTAGGTTATTTAGGATGGGGGACTGTAGCTGCTTGTAGTTGATGCATCATGTCTGTCGTGTGTGTGATGATTTTTCTCTTTGCAGATGGACTCTGTTCTGTATGCAGAGTTTTTGATGTGGAAGGAGAATCCAAGTGTAGAGCGCTCCTCTGCCTTCCTGAGTCGCATCTACAGAGAAGACATCGGACCCTGCCTCTCCTTCACAAGATCGGAGGTCAGAATCTCACTTCACATAAACACAACTGTGTTTTCTGTATTTGAATATTTAAAGTGACCTTAACATTACTGATTACTGTTGTCCACAGCTGTCGCAGCTGGTGCAGAGTGCAGTGGAAAACAACTCTTTGACTATTGAGCCTGTGGCCATGTCAGCGTTACCGATGGTTAAAGCCTCAGCTATTGAGTGTGGCGGCCCAAAGTGAGTTATCACGTTTACACATTAACTATCATCCTGTCCTCTCTTTCACCATTCACTGCTAAACAATAGCTTAGTCAGCACTGAAACTCCACTCTTCTTTGGTTTGAATTCCCCCCTGATGATTAGTGGGCGTAGCTGAAGGTTTTTCATTGTCTCACCACGTATCTGAGAAGGGTTTAATCAGCGGGCACATTTCTAATCACTGTCTGATTTAAAAATCTTTTTTTTCCCAGTGGCTTTAGGGCAGCAATAGAGACGTAAGTCCTCTCGGGAACAATCACCTGTTCAGCTTTTCACTAACTCAAAATATTGTGGCATGAAATGAAGTCTGCCTATACAGACGTCTGAAAACAAATCTGATGTTCTGCATGTGTTTGGATTTATATTAATGAACCTTTTCCTCTTCCAGTGACTAACTTTCTCTGATTGTGCACTACTGTTTTTTTTTTTGTGCCGTTTCTTTACTAAAATGTATTTGTACCTGGAATGTGATCTCACTCTATAAAGGAACAGTGTGCAGGACTTAGAGGCATCTATCAGTGAGGGTTGCAGATTGCAACCAGTTGAAACTTCTCCCAGTTTGAATTCCTTCATTGTTTATCGTTCAGGAGGTTTTTACTGGGAGCCAAGTTATCTGCAGAGGTTTCTTCCCTTTCCAAAACAAACAAACCAGGTGATTTAAACCGGTAAAAACATTCATTAAAGCAGTTTTACGAAACAAATCAGTGTTTTTGTGGTGCCCTCTTTGTGGAGGAGATACTAACTACGGTGGCCGGCGCAAAAAATTGGATGGCTAACTAGAGCCAGTGTCGATTTGTTCATTTTGGGCTACTGTAGAAACATGGCGGTGCAACATGGTGATCTCTGTGGACAAGGACCTGCTCCCTATGTCGATATAAACGACTAATTTCTTTGGTAATGAAAACATGATTCTTCTTTTCAGGTGATTATACACTCAAGGAAACTTACTGTATTACATTTCCACCAATATATCCCCCTAAATCCTACACACTGACCCTTTAAGTCTTAAATTTCGTTGTGAGTAACGCCTGATGGGATGTTATTTGTGTTTGCTGTGATAAACCAGTGACCTTGTGTATCCACGTCTTGTAGCTGTAACTGTCTGACAGCTGATCTTTCTATTTGTAGAAAATGTGCGTTAAGTGGCATGTCTCGCCTCTGCCGACATCGCATCAAACTCGGCGACAAGGGGAGCTACTATTACATCTCTCCTTCCAGCCGAGCGCGGGTAACTATGATTGAATCTCTGCCTTGATTAGACACACTGCTGTTACTCCTGAAGTGTTGCTTCATGTGACCTTGTCCTTATTTCACCTTTCTAGATTACAGCTGTTTGCAATTTTTTTACTTACATCCGCTACATTCAGCAGGGCCTGGTGAGACATGATGGTAAGTTAAGTCTTATGTATTATATTATTTGCTTAGTATGAGTCTGTTTGCCTCTTCTGCTTCTTGCTTTGCCAAGTTTTTTTCCCAGGCAGCTGACATGTTTTATCTTTTGTTGTTGTCTTTCTTCCAGCGGAGCAGATGTTCTGGGAGGTGATGCGTCTCCGCAGAGAGATGACTGTGGCCAAGTTAGGTTTCTACCTCACTGACCAGGGCTAGAGGCCCGGACAGTCAACTGAAACACCCGGCAGGACGGCACGATCTCCGCACCTTGATTATTTAAGGTCAGGGTTAAACTGTGGTAACAATCAGATCCTGGATCTGTTTTTGTAGCAGAGGACGTACAGCAGTAGCGCTGCAGCAGAGGTCGATCAACAAGGGAAGCAGAAAATGTTCCACTTTTATGCAATAAGACAAAACATTCAACCAGCACAGCTAGAAAGAAGTCAAAATAACACAGATTTAAAGATAGTGTTGTTCCCACAGATATGTAACATATATATATTTTTCCGTTATACTGCAGGCCTTCAGTAATTCTCTCCACTGGTGAGAAGAAGTGTTTGTTTCTGTTTCTGAACCTCCCCGGTGGAGAACACACAACTTCTAACATTAATACAAATAGACTCTACGTGTCACGTTTCAAGTGTTAGTCTGTTGAAGATGAGCACAATGCATGAAAGCAGTGTAGAGAGTTTAGTCGGTCTCTTACCTCGAGTATTACATACTTATATAAATTATGTAATGTTATAGTTCTACTGTGAGAGTGACAATATTCATTATTTTTATATAATGCTCACTTACCATGTGTAACCTTGAAATTTATGAAGAAAACTGTTTTTCTGACAGGACGCTGCGGTGAATGAAGAATCCAAAAAAGTGAATAGTCTTTATAAATTGAATCAAACAGGGACTGTTTAACACCAACAAACTATATAAAAACATCTGTTAACAAACTCTCACACAGCCTGTGCAGTATAGTCCAAGCCTCATTCCTCCAGTTGTATGCTCAGTACTTCCAAAGCTAGGGCTGTCCCCGACTAAGAATTTTGTTGTCTTCACAAATTCAAGGTAACACGTGGCGAGTAATTGATATACAACTGGTCAATTTGCAGGTAAATTATTCTTTGTTACTTTCAGTTTTTGGTTCAAACACCACAGACTTTTTGTCTCAGCATGGCCTTAATTTTGTTGATGCACTCTTGCACTTCCTGTTCTAGATGCCTTGTATAAACACACAAATGAAACAGCTGCAGCCTGTTGCAAAAGCTTCATGTAAGCCTGACCTCTACTTCATATCAGAAATATTGTTAATGACTTAGTTATGACACTTCCATGCTCAAAATAGTGACAGTTTTATAGTATAGCCAGAAGACGAACAAGCTTTAATCCAAGTGATTACAATATGCACAACTGTAGTTTTGCACGTCTGCAGTGAAGAGTATGTACGTACAGTTAAAGCCATAAATGACTTTGCATGAATGCAGTACATAGCCATATTATACAATGTATATTGGTTGTACCTCATAATATAGATTTATTATTATGAATGGACAATTTTTACAGAGAACAGTCTGTTGAAGGTAAAAATGAAGACTATTGTGTCAGAAAGTGCAATAACTGCTTCCTAGCCTTCTGTAGGCCTTTGAGGTTCCTACCCTCAGTGTACTGATCATTAAAACACTCCATTAAAGACGAGGCATTGTAGCCTCACTGCACCACCTTTGTACTGTGTGTGATTTATAGGCTTTGTCTGAACACAACCTGATAGCAGGTAAGTGGATCAGCCGGTTTGACTTTGATGTCGGCTTTTTGTGTTCTTTTGTGAAGATTAGACTGAAGTTTGGGGACAATGACTCATCACTTTTATTTATTTTAACACAACCAGATGACACAGAGACCTATTTCTCTCAGGGCACAATGCTGATTTGGCTTTAGATTAAGGTCGTCGCCAGGAGCTGCCTGTTTACCCCGATACCAAACGCTCTGGGACACAGTTACCCAACAGGTTTGTGAGCAGGAATCAGGCACTGGGATACTGAGACGATATCCCGCTCAGAGGGGCTTTATGGTATGAAAATCTGTTTTTGGAACAGACATTCCAGTAAGATTTGAGTTTCCGGATTTAAAGGACTTTTGTTAGTTTGTTGTTCATGGCCTCATCATACAGATTACAGATTACTACCTTAATAAACAGTTTGACTTGTAGTGAATGACTGAGACTAGTCAGTGACACAGTGTGTAGTCAGAGGACAAAACGAGATCATATGAGCAGGTCCAGTCATGTTTTATAGGTACAAACTCTGTCGTTACAACAGGGATACTATTAATGTAATGGTGTTATATGACTATTATCAATTAACAAAACAAAATATTCTACTATTACAGGCAAAAAGTCCACACATAAATACATTTGCAACCCAAAATAATTATACATACTGTCGAGAAACACAAGAACATTCAAATTCTTTTTTTAACTTTTCGCCTGGCAACATCCAGCATTGACCAACTCTTCTTTCTTGGGAAAATATCTGCAAAAGAGACATTTAGTTATTCACATGCCACTTTAAAACTACTGTTATGTTTTATAATGGTTCAGGGGCAAATGAACAATTTCTAGAACATTTATTTCAATTTACTTAATATGTGACTTCAGCAGTGGTAGATAATGACATCAGGTTCCTTAAAGCTACAGCTGGTAACTTTTCCAAAAAATAACTTTGTCCTTCCTACTGCCTTTAATGACATTCGATAGAATCAGACTGCGGTACGGTCAGCAACAACCAATCAGAGCCGAGGAGTCTCAAATGCAGCTGTCAATCATGTCAATCACTGCTCATGAACTGCGGTCAAACTAGGCTGCACTGATCAAATATGAACTAAGATTCTGTTACTACACTGCCCATTTCTCACCTCAAATGTTTTCAGAAACATATTTTAGTGACTGTAGCTGTAACATGGTAGTGTAGTATGCCAAAAAATGTCATAGTATAGTACGCCAAAAAAAAAATGTCATAGGAAAGTATGCCAAAAAAATGTCATAGGAAAGTATGCCAAAAAATGTCATAGTATAGTATGCCCCAAAAAAATGTCATAGTATAGTATAGTATGCCAAAAAATGTCATAGTATAGTATGCCCAAAAAAATGTCATAGAAAAATATGCCAAAAAAATGTCATAGTATAGTATGCCAAAAAAAAAAGTCATAGTATAGTACGCCAAAAAAATGTCATAGGAAAGTATGCAAAAAAAAAGTCATAGTATAGTATTCCCAAAAAAAAGTCATAGCATAGTATGCCAAAAAAAAGTCACAGTATAGTATGCCCAAAAAATGTCATAGTATAGTATGCCCAAAAAAAATGTCATAGGAAAGTATGCCAAAAAAAATGTCATAGGAAAGTGCCAAAAAAAGTCATAGCATAGTATGCCCCAAAAAATGTCATAGTATAGTATACAAAAAAATGTCATAGGAAAGTATGCCAAAAAAAATGTCATGGTATAGTATGCCCAAAAAAGTGTCATAGGAAAGTATGCCCAAAAAAAAATGTCATAGGAAAGTATGCCAAAAAAATGTCATAGGAAAGTATGCCAGAAAATGTCATAGTATAGTATGCCAAAAAAAAGTCACAGTATAGTATGTCAAAAATAGTCATAGTATAGTATGCCAAAAAAAGTTCATAGTATAGTATGCCCAAAAAAGTCACAGTATAGTATGTCAAAAATAGTCATAGTATAGTATGCCAAAAAATGTCATAGTATAGTACGCCAAAAAAAAATGTCATAGGAAAGTATGCCAAAAAAATGTCATAGGAAAGTATGCCAAAAAAATGTCATAGTATAGTATGCCCCAAAAAAATGTCATAGTATAGTATGCCCAAAAAAATGTCATAGAAAAAAAAATGTCATAGTATAGTATGCCCAAAAAAATGTCATAGAAAAATATGCCAAAAAAATGTCATAGGAAAGTATGCCAAAAAAAATGTCATAGTATAGTACGCCAAAAAAAATGTCATAGGAAAGTATGCCAAAGAAATGTCATAGTATAGTATGCCAAAGTCATTGTATAGTATGCCAAAAAATGGCATAGGAAAGTATGCCAAAAAAAAATTCATAGTATAGTATGCCCAAAAAAGTGTCACAGTATAGTGTGTCAAAAAAATGTCAACGGAAAGTATGCCAAAAAAAGTCATAGTATAGTATGCCAAAGAAGTCATTGTATAGTATGCCAAAAAAATGTCATAGTATAGAAATTCAAAAAAAGTCATAGGAAAGTATGCCAAAAAAATGTCATAGTATAGTATGCCAAATAAGTCATTGTATAGTATGCCAAAAAAATGTCATAGGAAAGTATGCCTAAAAAAATGTCATAGTATAGTATGCCAAAGAAGTCATTGTATAGTATGCCAAAAAATGTCATAGGAAAGTATGCCAAAAAAATGTCATAGGAAAGTATGCCAAAAAAATGTCATAGTATAGTATGCCAAAGATGTCATTGTATAGTATGCCAAAAGAATGTCATAGTATAGTATGCCCAAAAAAAAGTCATAGTATAGTATGCCAAAAAGTGTCATAGTATAGTATGCCCAAAAAAATGTCATAGTATAGTATGCCAAAAAAAATGTCATAGTATAGAATGCCCCAAAAAAATGTTATAGTATAGTATGCCAAAAAATGTCATAGGAAAGTATGCCAAAAAAAATGTCATAGTATAGTATGCCAAAAAAATGTCATAGGAAAGTATGCCAAAAAAATGTCATAGTATAGTATGCCAAAGAAGTCATTGTATAGTATGCCAAAAAATGTTATAGGAAAGTATGCCAAAAAAATGTCATAGTATAGTATGCCAAAGAAGTCATTGTATAGTATGGCAAAAAATGTTATAGTATAGTATGCCAAAAAAAGTGTCATAGTATAGTGTGTCAAAAAAATGTCATCGGAAAGTATGCCAAAAAAAGTCATAGTATAGTATGCCACAGAAGTCATTGTATAGTATGCCAAAAAAATGTCATACTATAGAAATTCAAAAAAAGGTCATAGGAAAGTATGCCAAAAAAATGTCATAGTATAGTATGCCAAATAAGTCATTGTATAGTATGCCAAAAAATGTCATAGTATAGTATGCCAAAAAAGTCATTGTATAGTATGCAAAAAAATGTCATAGGAAAGTATGCCAAAAAAATGTCATAGGAAAGTATGCCAAAAAAATGTCATAGGAAAGTATTCCAAAAAAAATGTCATAGTATAGTATGCCACAAAGTCATTGTATAGTATGCAAAAAAATGTCATAGGAAAGTATGCCAAAAAAATGTCATAGGAAAGTATGCCAAAAAAAATGTCATAGTATAGAATGCCCAAAAAAAATGTTATAGTATAGTATGCCAAAAAATGTCATAGGAAAGTATGCCAAAAAAATGTCATAGTATAGTATGCCAAAAAATGTCATAGGAAAGTATGCCAAAAAAATGTCATAGGAAAGTATGGCAAAAAAATGTCATAGTATAGTATGCCAAAAAATGTCATAGGAAAGTATGCCAAAAAAATGTCATAGTATAGTATGCCAAAAAATGTCATAGGAAAGCATGCCAAAAAAATGTCATAGGAAAGTATGCCACAAAAATGTCATAGTATAGTATGCCAAAAAATGTCATAGGAAAGTATGCCAAAAAAATGTCATAGTATAGTATGCCAAAAAATGTCATAGGAAAGTATGCCAAAAAAAATGTCATAGTATAGTATGCCCAAAAAAGTGTCATAGTATAGTATGCCCAAAAAAATGTCATAGGAAAGTATGCCAAAAAAATGTCATAGGAAAGTATGCCAAAAAAAATGTCATAGTATAGTATGCCCAAAAAAATGTCATAGTATAGTATGCCCAAAAAAGTGTCATAGTATAGTATGTCAAAAAAAGTGTCATAGTATAGTATGTCAAAAAAAATGTCATAGTATAGTATGCCCAAAAAAGTGTCATAGTATAGTATGTCAAAAAAATGTCATAGGAAAGTATGCCAAAAAAATGTCATAGGAAAGTATGCCAAAAAAAAAGTCATTGTATAGTATGTCAAAAAAAAAAAAAATGTCACAGTAAAAAAAGAAAGAATTTTGCAATTTCTTTTGCAAAAAAGAATTTATTTAAGACTGGCCCTGAGCCACCTACAGTTCTGTAGTATTTGTATAAAATATCTAAATCTGGACCCGTATTGTGTTTATAAAATAGATTTCTACCTTCAGTTACCTACCTTCGATAACAGAACATGATCATGAGCAGCGCAGCCACACCACCAATCACTACTATCACTGCAGTGACTATGGAGACGACGGACAGCGAGTGGGGTTCTGGATAAATACACACAAACACAAAGGAACATTCAGATTCAGAAATAAGAGATGATTTTATGTTGTTCATAATTAAATGTCTCAGCAATGTAAGAACAGATTCATCTAAATTTTAAAACAAAAGTCACAAACTCACAGTGAAAGCATTTGGCACCAAATACAAATAAAATGTGCCTGAAAGAATGGTACAGCATGAATCATCAAATGATCTGAACCAACCTGAGCAAATAAAGGAACCTGGTATGTTGAGACACTCCAGGTTTTGTGGACAGAGAGAAGTTTGTTCTTCACATTCATTGATATCTGCAACAATCAGGCAAAAACACTACTATCAGTGACAAATGTTTTTTTATCTTATGGCAGGTTATTCACAATTATTCTTTTTTCACTGAAATGACATCATGATATAAAGATATCTTAGTATCATGATAGACAGGTGTTTTCGAAACAAACTTATTTACAAGCTGAAAAAAGGTAACATTTTGGGAACAGCTGACAAATATAGGCTAGTTGAGACTGAAGCTTCACTTGATGACTACTGTTTCCATAGTCAAGAATGAACTTTATATCTCAAGTTTCAAGCTAGAGTGGACAAGAATTCATTAATATGCTAATTAAGCAATATCACACGAGAGGGAGTGATGTTGTACTGTGATATTGTCCCGGCTGTGATTACAACATCACGATCAACATCACGAGCTCGAGTGTGATATTGCTTTTATACAACACTTCAACAGTTAAATAAGCAAGGCTGATTAAGAAATGTTGAAAAATGAGGACAAAATAGATAATTTAAGCATTTTGTCTTCCGCCAACAAAAATAGTTCCCTCAGGACTCCGCTGTCACCGTTGCTATGTAACGCAAACATGGTGCGCCAGGCACTTACTCTTTATACACATTTATCTGCACATTTCCATTAATTGTGCAGCCGGTGAAATAAGTCTGTGGTGACTGCATGGTGGACTGTCGCTTCACAGGCACAGCCGACTCTGCCTTCTGATCTGACAGTATGTTGCTTTTCTCCAAGTCATTGAGCTCCGCTGATGAAACACTGACAAACCTGGATGTGTGCTCAGATGGATTCAGCTTCTCCTCTCCCTCATCTTCCTCTGATGACCATTCATAGTTCAATTCAAAACTTATTTTAGGAAATAAATCCATATTTTTGTCTGTTTGACAGTGGATGAATTAATTAGCCTACAACGCAACTGCTGACCTAACTGACACTAACCGTCAGTTTTGATTTGATTGTTGATTGTAATCAACTGTAAGGCGGAGTGATACATACACAGTGAAATAACCGTGATGTTGTACTCCAATATCATCACGGTTTTACTGTCTCTCCACCAATCAGATTGCAGGGCCGGAACTAACTGTTGTATAATCGTAATTTGAACATTTACAGTTCCATGACATGTTTTGGTCATTACAGTTTCAAAGATCTAGAAATAACTAAAGAGTTTTGCTTCACATCTGAATCTAAACATCATTACAAGATTTTGTTAAAGGGTAGGTTTGATATTTTCCACCCTCGACCGTATTTTTCCATGTTTTTGTGTCTAAATGACGAATGGGAACAACAATTTTTGAAACTGGTCCAATATTGAATGAGAGCACTGTAGCCGGCAGCCCCCAAATTGCTGTAGCCAAACTCACCAGACTCCATTTACATAAACAGTAATTTTAGTGTGTGTAGAGCCACATATTTTCACATCTAACTGCGTGAATTAAGGGTTAAACAAAAAGGTCTCTCTCTATAGGGATCCTTTCCATAATGTTGTTAGATACCATTTTCAAAAATTCCCTTTGGTCACTTAGACACAAAACATAAGAAAAATACCAAACTTACCCTTTGAATGTGATTTGTAAACATAAACAACGTTGTGATGCACTGGTGTTTAGACATATATTTTTATCTGTTCCAGCCACGTCACCAGTCCCTATTTCAGGCTTTGTACCTTGACATGTGGGGGGTGTGGGGCTCCACTGCTGGCTGTTTGGATCACAGCTGACAGACGAAGATCCCAGCAGCTTGAAGCCAGAGTGACACTGATACAGAATCACAGAGTCACAGAGCAGGGAGTAGCCAGACTGAATCCTGGGTATTGCACCACAGCTGGGATCTGGAAGAGAGGGCAGGCAGGTCCAAACAAAACACATGAGATATCACATTCAGTGCGTTTACATGACATTTATCATGTCAGTCCGTCTAAAACTGGACTTTCAAAATGCATGTAAACATGTTAGTCTGACTGAAATCATACTAAATTGAACTTCTCAAAGTCAGGCTAGATAATGCCATTGGGAGTCGAATTACTTCTACATGTATACAGTCAATTGGATCCAAACTGGCAGAGGCGCTTGGCACATGCTTTACAGTGTCCACCCCAGGATTTGAGCCAGAAGTTGAAAGCATGAAATGCAAAACAGGAAGAGGGCGGTAACAACAAGGCGACATCCACATCCAAACCAGTGTTGACTGTTTGGTCTGTGTGATGGAATAGGTCAACTGGAAAAAGGTCCAATACTAACAAGCTGAGAGGGGGCGTACTTCCACCTGTTGGACATACTTCGGTCAATGAATCAGTTCCCCTCCTGTGCTTGTATACTGGGACAAGGACAGTAGTCCAATTAAATGGCCTAGTCGAGCTATAACCGTAGCTTGACTTCACTGTTCATGTAAACGTACTGACTGTTTTCTTTTCCATTTCCTCACCTGTGTCTGGTTCTTTCCACGGGCGGAGGTCGAGGTGAGAGATGAGTGGGTGCGAACAGGCCAGCATGTCCTCCGGCCTCTCTGTGTGTGTGAACGGGTCAGCGGGGACATGAGTGATGCGGCTGTTGTCACAAATGATGCGGGACAGAGAGACAGTGCGGAGGTTTCTCCTCTGGGTGCTGGTGAACACTCCTTCCCTCTCCCACCAAAACCTTCAGGGACGAAAGACATTTAGATTTCTTCTTCTTGTCTCATAATCTAACACCAGAGGATTTAGTCTCACCTGTCCCCGTCTCTCAGTGCTCTGAACTGTCTCGCCAGCAGGCAGGACAGCAGCGGTCCGACTCGGCCTCCAGGCAGGGCGGGCTCAGCGATTGCTCCCACCCACACATCGATGTTGTGTGGCGTCCCGTACAAGAGCTGGAACTTGTGAGCCAGAGTGAAGTTGCTCAGGATTTCAGCCAGTTCTGATGTAGTGTTGGGAACAGAGAGGCTGCAGGACCTTCTCCACGAGCCGTATCCTGATGGGACAGGAAGTGAGGAGAGAGCGTTAAATACGAGGTCATTAACCTTTGGAGCAACGACTAGACATTCTTCTTCAGCATATACGTATATTTAAAGACTATTTCTATTGTTGACTGCTATCAACTTTTGTCTCAACCGACAAGTCATGTTTACTCAAAAAACTACTAGCAGACTCCTGGGCCTCTGGAGTGCCAGTTACGTAAGACACATTCCTACATCTGGAACTGGTAAATTAACGCACTTTTTTCACAACAGACATTTAAAAACACCAATGTAACAAACACCCTGAAGGACAGCTGCATTTGTTTGATGATCAAGTTCCAGCGGCCTGGTGTTGTGCATGTTGACTTACTATGTCTCATTTATACTAATTAAACAGAACAGAGCATTCATGCTTGCAATTATTTTTAATACCATCATGACAGATCAGAACTTAATGATTTAAGATATTATTTAAAATATAACAAAGCTTGTTTTGTCTTAATAATGGGTTAATTTAAGTTGACTCTCAAGAAAATAAATGACCGATTTCTTAAATAATTTATCATGGACAACATCTTTTGTTTTCCTGTGACTTGGAATAATTATGATGTGTTCAAGTGAGTTAATTCTGCAATCTTCAGAAAACAAAAGTCATGGATAATCTCCTGTGCAGGCTGGTTTACAAGAGAAGCTTGAGGAAATTTTATACATTATAAGATACTTCCTCGATATTATTTTACACCTGACCAGCTTCATAAAATGGGTTCACTAGAAAATAATCCATGCTGGAGATGTAAAAGGCCGGCAGGCACCTTCATCCATGTAGTGTTGGCCAGTCCTCTAGTTCTACCTTTCTGGAGAGAGATAATCAAAACAATAGAGTGGCTAGGTGTGCCTGTTCCTGAATCAGTATTGTTTTTGTTTTTATTGTGTGAAGCACTTTGTGTTGCATTCTTTTTATATGAAAAGTACTATATAAATAAAGTTTGATTGATTTTGCCTTGGCTGTGTCATCTGGACCTTTTTTGTCTGTATGCTTGTTTCCAGGCTTGATGTGTAGAATAGGTCAGGACTGGTGCTGTGCTGATTGACTTTTGAATCATTAATGTTACGAACACTGCAGAGATGTGTTTTTGTTTAGTCTGCGCTGTTTGTGTTGATGTCATTAAAATAGAAAAACATCAACGAAAAACTTAAATGACACCAAAAAAGAAAACAAAAGTTGTTTTCTCATGATAAATTATCTCATTATCTCAAGAAATCAGCCATTGGACTTGTAATCTTGAGATAACAGCATTAAAAAATAATTGCAAGTACAGTCATTCTCAGCATCTGTTTAAAGTAATTGTAAACAGAATGCACTAAATGAATTTATAAGTATGCCTGCAGTTAGCCCAAATATATACTTACCACACCATTTAGAGAAAATCTAACTGCCAATCAAAACTTTCCAAAGTAAAAGTGAAATGAGTCTTAAAAGATTAAAGGCTATCGTGTTTCCCTACATTTTTCTGTTGCTCTCTCACCTACCCCACCTTATTTTAACATTTTGTAGCTGTGAGAAGCTCCTTCATATCCTGTGTGCACTGCATGGTGGGACAATGCATCAAAAGCACACTCTGAAATAAAGAATTATTCAGTTTGCATACTGCCTGACTTTTTCCAGTTTCAACAGACCTGCTCAACAGTCATTTCTGTTAAGTGCCTCAATTTAGTGCTAGTCTTATTTAAAGGTAATCTGAACAGCAGTACTTCAGAGTTAACACACAGGTAGATGATGCATTGGTCTGTTTAAAACACAATTTGTGATACAGTAAGAAAGCTGTTACCAGGCAGGCCGTGATCGCGACCCCTCTGCAGATTAAGGGCCCCGAGGTCCAGAGGCATCCCACCCTGAGCCTGGAACAGCCTCTCTGTCAGCTCCTCCACCATCATCTGACCTGGAGTCTGCAGCTTGGCCGGAGACAGCAGCAGACCGCGCAGCACAGGGTCGATTCCTCCTGACAGGACAAAAAAAGATTATTACATTTCAGGTCATTTGAGCTTAATGTATGACAGCACTGTAGTCTTACCTTCCTGCACGACCCTCCAAGAGGCAAACAGTGAATGATGCAGAGGCAGCGGGGGATGCTGGGAGTTTGTGGTGTATCCTGGCCCCAGCCTGGTCACCACTGGCTGCACGGTAACGTGGGCAAAACGAAAAGCAGCAGCTGCAAAAACGTTAGCAATGCTGGGATCCACCTCGGGATCATAACCCTCATAGGGAGGCATCAGACGAGACATGGCGGTCTTACCAAGGACCCGCGGCAGATAGTGGTCCCATGTTAGGATCTGGAAGGACAAAAGATGCAGGTCAGAGTGCTAGGGATGCTCAGGATAGGGGTGAACGGATGGAAGCGACTTGATATACCTGATGAATGGCTCCCATGATCTTGCGGGCCTCCTGATAGAGTGTATCAGGGCTCCAGTGAGAGTTGAGCAGGTGCAGCTCTTTGACCAGCCGGTTGTGCTCTCTCAGAAAGAGCGTGTGCAGCGCAATCATTCCCAGGTGTTCATTCGCTCTGGAATCACCTGAGAAACATAAATCATAAACAACAGCTCCACTGAATCCTGCAGACAGCTCACTATGTTTACTCACTCACCAGCCTGAAAGCAGGATGTGGTGTTGTCCTGGCGCCTGGATCTGTGCGATGCCCCTGAGGTGGTGGAGTTTCGGGGGCCGCAGGGGTCAAGGTGAGCCTGCAGGCGTGGCAGGAAGGGCATAAAGGCCAGCTCCTGGTCTGAGTGCTGGGAGTTGAGGGCCATTGATCCCAGCTGGGAAGAGTGGTTTCTCAGAGCTGAGGCCAAACTGGCGGAGCTGCCGTACACCATGCTGGCATCTACGAAGGAGGTGATGGCGTTGAGCTGCTCTCGGTGGCAATGAGATGGGACTCCAGCAACACAGCTGGGAGCGGAGCGGAAGAAAGGCATACAAGTCTGGATGCCATTGCGAGGATCTGACAGAGGGATCTAAAGATAGAGGTTAAACATTGACATGACATTGAAGAGGAAATGGTGGAGAGAGGGGAGCATTACATGCAAAAAAGCTCAAACTGGCGACATGTGTGTATGAGGTTATATTTTTAAACTGTTTATAGTTGATGATGAGGGGGAAAAAAACAGGTATAGATATCTTGTTGTATTAGTTATTCATTGTGTAATTTACAACATTGTAAGTGAGACTAAACATCAACTATCTTTCTCTAGAACTGCACACTGAACCTTTAAAGATGTGTGATCATCAAGCCAGAAAACAAGTATCCTGACAAGCAGCTGATAGTGATGTGCACCTGTATGGGGAAGCAGGGCGTGTCCCGGCTGCAGGTGCGTGTACAGTCGGCTCCTGTCCTGAAGGCGGCTGTACTGGGGCTCTGAGGCGTCAGCACCACGTCGTGGTCTATCCACTGACCCCACTCCACCATCAGGTGGGACAGGGTGGAGTCCAGAGAGATGTTGTCATTGTGAGTGAACAGCACTTCCTGGGACACCAGCCGCACCTGGACAACAAACAAAGTCAGGAGTGCTGGAGTGACAGCCGATGACGAGACAGAGGACGACTGAGCGCTTCTGCGGGACTCTTACTGGAGGCAGAGTGGCGTTATGGTAGGTGTGCTCTGGGTCCCAGCCTCTGGGCATCCCCCACACATCCTCGTACTCTGCAGGCAGCCAGCGGGAGTATGGGATGTTTGCAGCCCCCCATCTGGGATTCTGTCTGAACGAGACAGGAACACAACAGACACACAGCGATCAGAAATCTATTCCAGACAGCTCTGCTCTGTAACTATGTGTTTATTTTTTTTGTAAGCACTAACCTGTTGTTGCACTCTCCTGTGATGGATCTGTAGCGCTCAGACAGACAGTCAGTGTCACAGCTGGGTCTCTGCAGCTCAGCGGAGCAGCCAGTCACCTGCAGCAGATTCTCCATGTCTCCTTCACTCAGCAGCTCTTTGGGAACACACAGTAAACACAACACCCAAGTCATACAAATAATAACTTCAGTATTTAGACATATATAAAAAGCTGACTTTAACTTGTTTAGAGTGGTTGATCAGATCATTTGACATGCATTATGTGAATTAATAAAACATCTATTACCATCAACAAAACATTTACTTCTCATGTACCAACATTTTTTGCCGACTTTCTGAGTCATTCCAACTTGAGGGGGCACTCGTGAATTATCCCAGTTGGGAACTAATTTTACTCCTTACTCTGACACCACATGAATGCAAGGAAGCACACACTGGGGTGACAGAGGAACAAATTAGAAGAACTAACATCTAGTTAAAGAGATTACTTTTGCATGGCTCTTCTGGCTGAATACTAAGGGAAAAGTGACTCCATGATGTACATAGGATCACTTCTTGTTTGGTGCATTTTATGAGGATAAATTCTGGGACAAAACCATACTGACAGCCAATGTGAGGAGTGCCTGGTGGGTATGATCAGTACTAGTTGTAGTACTAGTTGTCATACAGGTGCATTAACATCTTCGAGTGTTGTGTCAGGCTGCTGCTCAGTACCCTGAGGGTCGGGCTGCACCATAGTGTGAGTGTAGACCATCTCTCTGATCAGCTCCACGGTGTTGTCCAACAGTTCTGCAGCCCGGATCTGAGTCCTGGTTCTGGCTTCAGTCTGTTTAAACTGAGCCAGCAGGTCACTGGGTCTCAGAGCGCCTTCAGACAGAGACTTCTTCACCCTGGAAACATTAATAGCTTTGTTTTTAGTGCCAACACACAATGCCGTAAAGAGGTAAAATGATTAATACTTTGTAGTGAGTCTGAAATATTTCATTTGTACCTTTCACTTGTGCGGGCGTAAGCAGCGTCAGTCAGCTCAATCGCCCGCTGAAGAGCCTCCTTCACAAATACTGATCCTGGATACACAGTTCCTGACATAACAGCAAAGGACAACAGACACAGTTAGAGCTCCTCAGCACCTGGCAGTGGTGGATGATGTATTCTGGTCCTTTACTCAAGTAAAAGTACAGATACTACATGGTAAAAATACTCTGTGACAATTAAAAATCCTGCATTGAAAGTACTACTTAAGTTAAAGTGTTAAAGTACAATCAGCAGAACGTGCTCCAGATCAAGCTTGGTCTCAAAACCACTTTTTTATGGTCTTAGTCTTGTTTCGGAATTGGACACATTCTTAATCTGCCTTGTCGCAGCCTTGGACAAAGAGGACTCAGGATTTTATATCAAGACTGGTAAAAAAGTGCCTGTGCAAATAAATGGAGTGTTAAAGATGGTTGAGTTGACTTTAGCATACACATAAAATTCACCTCTGCAATGTCTTTTGGTTATATTGTCAAGATACACACTGATACATAACACATGTATAAACAGTATATGGCAATAAACTAGGTGAGTGAGGAGGAATCTTATTTTCTTTTTTTTTTTTACCGAAATGTGGATCCTTCAGATCAATTTGAGGAGTGCCTAGTTTGAATGTACTACATTTTATTGTCATGCAGTGTGGGACTCACACTGGTCTTGACTTGATTGCGATACACTCTGGTCTTGGTCATGACTCTTAGTCTTAGTTAAGGTTGTCTTGACTACAACACTGACTTAAAAAATATTAAAAGTTCAAGTACTCAATGCAGAAAAATATGCCTTGTTATTGTTATACTATTATATATGACAACATAACATTATCATTACTTGAGCCAGTTTGCTGTCTCTGTTAAGTAGCTGTCTGTTAGTCACTCACGGTACAGTAGGAAACAGCACTTCAAAATAAA
The DNA here is from genome assembly GCF_006386435.1 of Epinephelus moara. Taxonomy (NCBI): domain Eukaryota; kingdom Metazoa; phylum Chordata; class Actinopteri; order Perciformes; family Serranidae; genus Epinephelus; species Epinephelus moara. The sequence goes on from NC_065525.1 coordinate 27,834,820, forward strand.
CGCTCTGTGCCAGGAATTCACAGTACTTCAAAATAAAGTGTTTTTAACAAACTTGAAATGTTTGCGAGTCACTTGGAGTCCATCTAGAGTGGACCTGCAACCCACTAGTTGGGAACCACTGCTCTAGTATGTTCTGACTGTGGTGATCATTCACTGGACTAGGGGTGGTACCCTAATACAGACCCCCATTAGCATTAGATTTTTGGATAATTTTTCATTTCTGTTCATTTTGGGGGGGGTTTCTGAATCAAAAAAGTAGTTGTTTTTTTTTTCTACAGGAAGATCCACCACTGGCTGGAACCATTAATGTTTTTGATTAAAAATGACTAACCATGTAAATAGTTGCCAATTCATTTTTTGATTCAACGACTGATTCAATAATCAACTAATCATTTCAGCTGAACTGATATAAAGAGTTGGGTAGTTTAACTTACAAGAAAACATATTCTGTAAACTCTTTTTACGTTTAGTCTTAAAGTCTTAGTTTTTGAAAGAACTAAAGCTATCGGTCAAATGTAGCAGAGTTTAAAGTTCAATATTTCCCTCTGAAATGGAGCGGAGTGCCAAGTGCCAAAGTGGCATGAAAAGGAAGAACTCAACTCAAGTTTAAGTACCTCAAATGTGTACATGAATACAGTACATGAGTAAATGTGCTTGGTCTCATTTCACCATTGGTATCTGGTCTCATCAGTAATAATCAACCAGAAATCCTACCTGAGGTGTTGTCAAATACTCTGTTCAGTGAAGCGTGCTCAGGGAAGGAGAGCAGCACAAGAGCCAGTCCAAGCAGAGAGACGGACACCTGAAACCAGAACACATCTCACTGAAAATCCCAAGAAATGTGCTTTCTTTATTTTTAATTAAGAAAGTAAAAAAACAGAGCTCACCATGAGTGCTGCGTCCATCTAGATTGTTAGAACTGTTCAGTCTGTGCAGAATGGAGTCACTTTAGTTTCAGAAAACTAATCTCGCACATAGTGACTTACTACTACGCTGACCGTGACTCATCTTGAGAGCCAACCTGTGCGTGTGTGTGTGTGTTCGGCTTTGAGCGTCGAGGTTGCCATTTATACACTGGCAGCAGGGCCAACAGGTATGTGCAGAATCCCCTTATCTGTCCTCCTGGTGACAGGAACGCAACATCAAACACTGGACTCACTGCCTCGACCTAATAACGTTTCAAATCAAATTTACTTCTGTCCTCATGATGAAAACCTTCTGTCACATTTGGATCACTTCAATTAAATTAAATCTTCACGTCCCTCAAGAGAATATATCTTTGTAGCAGTGGACACGGTCAACTGAACAAATGAAGCAACTTTTAAAACAGAAAAAGACACAATCAATTATTACTAAAGGGATAGTTTGGTATTTTGAAGTAGGGTTATATGAGGTACTTATGCATAGTCAGTGTATTACATACAGTAGATGATGGTTGACACATCCCCAGTTTGGAGAAGCAGGCAGGAATACCGCCATGGACGCTAAGCAATGTACTGCTGTGGACGAGGGCAGCAGCAAAACCTACTTTAGTCACCTAAATAATCAATATCAGGTCAAGTGAATGCTATTTTTAGAATATTTTCACTGCTTTACTTTGCCGTAAGACACTTCAGACAATCCAAACTATCCCTTTAAGCAGCCAAATGGAATTTCGCAATGACACATTCAGTACATTTGTGTGTGTCTGTGTCTTTGCCACATGCCGAAACCTTCAATCTGATGGTTCCTGTGCCAGTGACGCAGACAGGTGGGCGAGCTGTAGGATGAGGATTCTGGGAAATGATTGAAGAACCAGGGATGAGGATGAATATAAGAATGCATTAAGCAACAGAAAGAAAGGTCTCACTTAAACCACTGTAGAGGATGTGACTCATAAAGCGTGGTTGTGTCCGGTAAGAGCCTCCAGAGCTTAAATGTGAAGCACCAGGCTGCCCGCGTCTTCCCTTTGATGCTCCAGGTGTGTGATACCATCAAATGAGTCATCACACCCATTTCATTACCATGTTATTAATATTATCTCTGCTGACCCATATTACCCATCATCTACTGTGTGTGACATTCAAGATTGGAATTGTAGAAATCTTTTGTTCCCAAAAATGTCCCACTGAGGAAAATACAAGTAAATACCTGACATGCAGGTAGATAAAGGGCCAGTTCACCTGCTTCTCCCATATATCCATAATGATCCCTGGTTCTTTGTGGACTCTTTCAGGTGGTTTGTTCTGATTTTACTCTTTCAAACAAATAAACCAATACTATATACACAGCTGGATACTAGAAATATGTGGGATAAAATTATCATTTAAAGGGACAGTTCGCCCAGACATCAAAAATACATATGTTTACTCTTGTTTGTAGTTCTATTTGTCAATCTTGTCTGAGAACCATCTAGTTCAATTATACTGGAGAGAAGGCCGACATCTCTACAGCTGATATCTCCAACACTTAGAAACTCACACCATAACAATCTATATAGATATATAAGACTACAGGTAAGAGGAAAGATATATATTTTAGATTTTTGGGTGACCTGCAAACTTTTTGCCTTTGGTGTGCAAAGGATTAGATGTCTTTTACTATTTATATTAACTTTTCCTCATGCTATTGACGTGCATACATAGGGAAAAATACACATTAACCACGATATTGCTGACAGAATCCTTTTTCTTAAACAAACAAAAAATTTAAATAAAATACAGACAGCTTTTATTCACATGATATCACCTGGTTAGAACATTTCACTGTAAATATTAACAGGTCATTTTTGTTCATAAAGATATTTGTTTACCTGTACATGCAAAAAACATTTAACCTTAATAATTAAAAAAAGATGTGACAAAAAAGTTAGAAACATAATACTGTTTTCACTGGGAAGATAAGCACCTGGACAGCTGACAAATATTACAGTGCATAAATTAAGTTGCAGCTTCAGCAGCAGTTAGTGGGGAGATTTACATACAGTGTTAGTTATGTTGTTTGGCGTAGACAATCTGTGGGTGATCTTTAGTTAGGCGTGCTGAGACCACAGGAACCGATCGCAGCGCTCTAGCATCGTCTGGATCATGGCTCTGAAACAGGAAACAAAAGAAACAACTGTAACACCAACAGTACCTCATTTTTACGACAATGAAAAGCAGTTAATGAGCTGTCATTTCAGACTCCATTCACATAGTTTAGTTTAATGTCTACTTAATAAAAAGTAATTTTCATATAACTAAGATTACTGTCACATGCTCATAACTACGGCGAAACCTCAAACATTTTATTCTGCTTTCCCCAAAAGTTTCAAGCCATCAGATGATAAACAGAGGAGCTACACATAGGCCTTGCAGAGGTTTGGTTGATTTTTATTGTTGTCTACAACTGAAAACATATTTTCATAACAGTATGCTAACAGCGCAGGAACTCCTTCCCACACTTGTGTGCTTATTAAAGTTTGTAAATTTGCACCCTGACCCACCTCTGCCTCTTTTCAGCGACTCTCAGCAGCTCACAGACCAGTTTGGAGTGCGGCGAAAGGACCGGCTGCACTCCACACTCCTCCAGGACTGCCATGGCGCGGTCGGGCCCGGCTGTCCGAGCCAGCATCAGGGTCAGGCTCTCTGGGCTGATCTTTTCACCGCAGTCTGCCGAGCCGTTGGACCAGCTGCTCCCATTCACACCTGTGACCTGCTCTGAGTCTGCTGCGCTGCTGCACTGCTGAGATAACTGGATCAAAAGCTTCCACTCTTCCAGTGACTGAGGCTCAACACCTGGAGAATAACAGAAAGACCGTACAGATATTAGACATGAAGGGGATTTTTTTCTAATGAAATTCTGAAAGCCAAACTGGTTCTCTACATAACTCAAAGAAAAAAAAAAAAGATTTATTTTGAGGTTCTGCGTGCCTAAAGTCAATAGTGCAGTATTTTCCTGCTATTGAAAGGGCGCATTATTCAAATATCGGGATATGCAAATATAGTGAGGTTCACGACACGCTTGTCACACACATAGGGACGAGCTGATGGGTTGCAGGTGGATGAAATAAATAATACATAGTTAATGAGTACAATATGATTTACATACTCAACTCACATGTGACCTTAACGACTCAGAAACTCAGAGCTCACGTGACCTCAACGACTCTGTAAGGGTTCACACCCACATGGCGTTTAAAGCCTGTGACTCGGTCTGTTTTGCCTGCTGAGTTTATAACTTGTGTTGAGATGACGTTCCAATGGTTAGTTACATTCTGCACTACCAATATATCATGTGTAAGTACACCGGATTTTCATGCAGCCCAAACATGGTTCTCAGTATGGTATGTGTCTCACACATCACTGTTACAAACTCTCCTCTCAGCCTATCAGATATTATAATTCTGTTTCTGTCTGAAAGTGTGAAAGGAAAAGTTTTACCATCAGCTTCCTCCAGCAGACTGATGTCGTCTAGCTGACAGATGGTGGAGAACGCTTCTGTGCGACGCTGCAGCTCACAGCAGAGGTAGATGTAGCCGGTCCAGTACCTGTGCACACACATTATGCAGAAGGTTACACATGACAGTGTAAGCTCACAAATATGAACAGAAAATAAATACTGCTGTGTTAAAGAAAATTACCCGTGACTGCGGCAAGCCTCTGCCATCTTCTGCTTGGAGGACAGGTCTGTAGGAAGACGAATGAGGAGAGACAGGAGGCGTCCATAACCCCAACTGAAACAATGAGAATGCCACCTGCAACAGAAGTCACATGAATTCAGTTTCATTTATTCATATACTTTACTTTCACTTTATTATTAGACAGAATCCAGAAGTGAAATGGACCCATGATGGTAGCATAGTTTACATCCATTTAGGAATAGTGTTCCAAGTGAAAAGGCACAGGGCCTTTAAGTCAAAGTTAAACATTAATAATAAAAGGATCTTATTTTGCATTTTCCACACACTAGCTCGACCAGACCTGGGCCGTCCGTCAGGGGTCAGGGTATCACAGTGCTGAGGGGCATCATGGGTAAGTGCCAGCTCCAACCAATCCTGTCTCAGTGACTCTGGTTCAAGAAGGGACTGCAAAAATGACAACCTGGAGAGGCAGAAATGAATGTATAATTCTTCGATGGGGAGATTTCAAAATCTTTTTTGACAAAAAAGTGACACTTTAGATATACCTGTCCTCTTCAGTTCGTGACTGGACCAGATTATCCAGGTATGCCAGGAAGTGGCTTTGCTGAGCCATGGTCATTACATCAGCAGGAGTGATCGTAGGATAGAACTGCGTAAACGAGCGTACAGCCACCTCCCCGTGCTTCTCATACAGCCTAGATAATAACATAGTGAACTTAGTTTACAAGGTCCGTCACAACTGTGATATAAGCATGCGCTAATCAGAGAGAAATGCGTGTGCTGACCTGTGTAAATGAGCGAGGAGAGGAGGTGCGCTCCAGGGCTGCAGCTCTCTCAGACTGCGAAGTGATCGAAGCAAATCACCTCTCTGAATAACCTCCACCACCTTACTGGACTGAGTGAGGTCTACAGAGAACAACAGAAAGGTGAGGTCTGACATGAGAGACTGGATCACAGAGGTGGATAATAAACTGTAGATACAAATTAATACAGTTTGTTGTCTGAACACATCACTACCTCAGAACCAAACTGAGGAAAATCTGTCCATTTTGTCCTACCTTTTTTTTGTCTATTTGTTTTTTCCTTTGTGCATTTGTAAAATTTGAAATCTGAAAATAAAATACAGGAAAAAGAGATTAAACCAGAGATCTGAGGAGAAGCTTCTGACCTAGCATGGCCTCAGTGAAGGAGCTCTGCACCTCCGGCCGCTCCTGATGACACAGCAGACACATTCTCCTCACACGCTCTTGGTCCAGCAGAAAGAAGTAGCGGCGCAGGAAAGTTGTGCACCCCAGTGCTTGTTCATTCTCCTGGTTTCTAAAGCAGCTCAGTTCTGTGTACAGCGTTGCCAGCTGGGTGAGATTAGCCAGGAGATCCGGCAGTACAGGTTTGGGAGACATCACTCGAACAGGATAGAGAGGACTCCCATTTGACACTTCAGAGTCTTTCTCAGCCGAGTCACACTGGTCCTCTTTTTCTTCGAGCTCAGGAGACTCTTCTTTCTTGTCCTCTGTGATGCTCTCTGCTGGTTCATCTGATGGGAGGGAAGACTCATCGTGTTGCTCTGAGCAGGACTGTAGATAATCCCACCTCTCCTCCCCTGGTCCATCAATGTTTGAATCGTCCGCAGCAGTCGACTCCTGCTCTTCAGGTCCCAGTACTCGCTCCAGCACTGGCAGCCACTCCAGCAGAGTTTCTTCCAGGCAGACTGGATCCAGTAGAACCAAAGGATCTTGGATCTGGGAGCTGATGTTGGGAAAATGTAAATGTAACTTTTAGTTAGTTTTTAGTTTCTACTAAAAGGCTGTGAAAATGTACAGCCAGGATTTTTCCCCTGCAGTATTGTTTATTAAAATTTTTAGGGCATACATGAATCAGCAGTAAAGTGTCTAAGTCTCAATGCCCATTTCCCCAACAACCTATGTTTATAAATATACATAGGTAAATAACTCTATACGTGCAGAGATAGGGTAATAGGAATAATAAAAATTAATAAACATGACTTGATTAAAACAAACAAAAAAAATATAGAAAATAATGAAAATAAAAAATACATAAATATAAAAAATAATAAAAATTAAAATAAATTAATAATGATAAAAATACAAAATTAAATCTAAAAATGATAAAAGTATACAAATATGTAATATAAAAAAAATAATAAAAATAAAAAATAAGATAACAAACTGAAATAAAATACAGATGGTGATACAAGAAAATCTAATTAATTATTCAAATTCATTTAATTACTACAAAATTAATAAGATAAAAAACAATTCAAAGTAAAAAAATTAATAATAAAGGATAAAAAAGAAAATTAGCAATACTTTTACTAATACTTTCTCTATAAGGAAATATATAGTTGTTAAATTCATACCCTGTGTTTATTTCCAAAAACAACTTGCAGTCAAGATTCTAACAAAACGACACTTACATAGCTCGCTCTGTTGCTGATCGAAGTTCCTGCATGTCGGCCTCTGTGCTCTGCATTTCATCATAAACTCTGTGACAACGAATGCAATTCACTGTTTTTATCGGATTTACTTTTATTAGTCTATTTAAAACAAGTTATTAGCCCAAAATTTGCTTAAAGACAATGAAAAGAAAAAATTAAAGTGAACTAATTTCTGTACAACACATATCTTTTCTCAGTAGAAAGTGGTTTTAGTCTGCTTTTACAGGTCTGTACTTACTCATTGTCCATTTCCTCTGAGTATGGAGCTGTGGCTGACATTTCAGCCTGTCCGCCCTCTCTGAATTCAGGCCGTTGCCAGAGCTCAGAGTTCTGGAGGGTGTTGATCTTCTCTGTTGTCTTCTTAACAAAACTAGAAACACTGTGAAAAAGAAAAATCAAATAATAAAACAATCTTTCACCAGTAAGATTACATTAGATATTTACAATCTAACCACAAGAAAGGCAAACAGGACCACAAACAGCAGACAATTTCAAATGACTGGGTGTGATGTTTGGAAATGAAACCTGCCACATGCGCCTACACAGATGAACAATGTGAATTAAAAAAAGTAGATGTGGGTCTTCAGTGGAAAGGGGAAGTAAACTGTCAAAAAGCACAGCTGCACTTATAATAATTATAGTTACCGCAGGAGTTTCAATCCTCACAAGAAAAAAGAAAATGTTGAATATAACTCAAAGCTTCACATGATAACTTCATGCCTACATGGCAGGTGTGTCACATTTATATATTTAAAGCTGTTGGCATGTCTGTCCTGTATTTCTCTGGACGTTCACCTGTCTTTGACGGCCTGCAGTGCGATGCGAGGGGGTTTTGGGCGGAATGAGAGCGGGAGGTGGAACTGCAGGCCTTGTTCAGATCGCTCAGCCTCCGTACGCTCACTGCTCTGTGGATCTGAATAAAGATGGGGGCAAGAGCCAGAGGACAAACACAGATGGATGGAGTACTGGAGGGGAATGATGAAAGGCAGAGGACATGATGCAAGCAGATGGAGCAAAGGTGCCGGACACCACTATAGAGAAAATTAAATGCTGCACAATGCAAATTAAAACAGAACCAAAAATGGTGATATATGTTGATACAATGGAACAGACAAGAAACTTGATATTAACAGTGAGGCAAAGTGAAGACTGTATTTATAAAGCATGTCAGCTGTCAGACAGATCAGTCAGATCTCGCAGCAAATCCAGTGATACACAGCAACACGACTGATTAAAGATTGTATGTATTTTTCAAATCAAACACATTAAAGACAGAAACGGCTACATATATGATTATTATGACAACAGAGATAAGAGTCAGCGTCAAAGAGTAAAATCATTGTCAGGCTTATATTGATAAATCTTTCAGCAGCTGGAGATGCTCCAAATTACAAATATCTAATTTGGCATTTTTCCTCCATGTTTTTTTTTTTTGTTTTTGTTTGTTTAAATTGAGGTATTTTACTAAAGCGGTTGATATAAAACTGAAAATAACTTCACTCTCTCTTCACGCTGAACTCAGAAGAGGCAGAAAAAGAGTTTGTTCCTGAGAGAGAAAAAAGGAGTGAAGACAGAAACAGTAGAAAGTGTGTGTGAGTAAGTTTCTTGTTTGCTGTGGTTATTTTAGCATCAGTGCGGACAACTTTTTGTTTTATTTGTTCATGTGTGAGATTAGGGCTGCAATTATTACTTTTACAATTATTTTCATTGTCAATTAATTTGTTGATATACTCTCAATTAATTGCTAAGCTGTTTAGTGTACAAAATATAATATCCCTGAAAATTCTGCCCTCCCAAGATGGCGTTCTCAAACTTCTTGTTTTGTCCATGACCCAAAGATTTTCAGTTTATTGTCATGGCGGAGTAAAGAAACCAGAAAATAATCGCATTTAAGAGGCTGGGGTTTTGACCTATTTTTAAAATATTACTCAAACCAATTAATTGATTATCAAATTACTTGGCAATTAATTCAATAGTTCACAACTAATTGATAATCATTGCAGCTCTAGAGCGGATTAAAAAAAACCATTATATTACCTATTTGAAACTATCTGTTTATTCATGAAATTAAAACAAGACTTCCCTTGAATAATAATTTTGTATATTTTAGAACAGCAGTGTTTGTACATTTGGCAACTGACGATCTCTTACCTTGCTCCGCCTGATCATCCTCCTGCACAAAACTGAAATCTTTGAGCCGCTCCTCCTCTGATGCGGACTGATTCATGAGGGAGCTTGTCTCCTCGTCTGACTGACTCCCTCTGCGACTAATCACACGATAGATTCCACAGTCCAGGACGTTGAAGCTCTCCTGGATAATGATATATCCGAAATCAGTACATTTATTAGTGGCAGATTTACAGAAGCTTTATGCTTCAGTTACAATAGGCTCATAGAATTTATGTATTGAATGGACAGTGATCAAAACGTGATGTATTTGCTTGCTGACACCTGCTAATCCTCACCTAACAACCAATTCAGTGCCACAGAGACACTTGTCCTTCGTCAATTAAATGGTATCCATAGCAACAGGATTCAACATGTCCCATAGAAACTAAATGAAATTGATCTCCTACAGCTACTAATGTTTGATCACGACCTGGCAAACTGTTTAAACAAAGAAATGTTACTTGAACTTACATGTGAGGAGATGCTACTCCTACGGCTGCTGGAGGCAGAGTCCAGAGGCTCTAGTTTAGTGATGACTTCCTCCAGCTGGCCACTCAGCTCCAGGTGTGTGCTGGAGCTCAGCTGGGACTTGAGATGTTCCAGGCGGTCGATGGGAATCGATTTCCTGGCCTGAGCAGGGATGATAAGCAAGGCTTTTGCTATTTATTAAAAGCTCAATACAAGTGTTGAAAGTGAAAAAAAGCTGTATTAAGTAACTTCAAACGCTAACTGAGCATTTCCTACTGCTACAGCTTCACATTAAAAGCCTTTAGCTTGTGAAACACGAACTGAATTTTATTTTAGAGGTCAAATGAAATACAATGTGTTTTTCAGTATGCTGAGCCTGATCGTTTTATTAAAAATGTGTCTACAAAACAAGATAATGTTGGAACGACCCACCAGTTGGGAACCACTTATTTAAAGCATAATACTGTTAGGAAGATCTAATATCTACCATCTTAACATTTTTGGTTCTTATGTTTACGACATTCAAGGTGAAACACCTCAGGTTAACATGTGTGTTCCGTGCTGGAAGTCAGAATTCATATAAACAGCCTAAACAAGACTGGAATCTGGGTTACACTTTACACAGGGATTGGGCCAGTTAGCATGGCAGTGGCGGCCATCTTACCCTGCTGGTGGTGATTGTGTGCTGGAACATACAGCACACCACAGCAGCTAGAAGCCAGGACTCCCTACGCAGCAAACGCTCAACACAGCGCTCAGCAGACAACAGGGACAGGTGGGACAGACGTCCGCTGCCATGGAGACAGAAGAGCTCGTTGCGGTAGACTGCGATATCAGCCAAGTCTGCAAAACCAGAAAACGGGTTTGGATTAATTTACAGTAAGTTAAAAGGTCTAAATGATCAATGTTAAAATGATTAAATAATATGATCCTTGGTGCTGTATCAACACACTTTCATCTTGTGTGTGTCTATGAATAAAATGTTTGCTTATACTCCAAAGGATCGGTGGTGGTTTTTAGGGAGGAAGCAACACAAACACACCTTTGACTTCAGTCCACAGAAGCACTTGTCCGTTCTGAGGTGTGAAGATATAAATGGCTGAGTCAGTCCAGGTCAGCAAGTTTTGGTCTCTACGCATGAATAAAGTGTACAGTTAGTCAAGTGACAGGCAGGCAGTTATCATTTAACAATGATGGGATGTTTTCTGAGTCATACTGTCTGGTGCCTTCTAATCAATAATGCACATATGATTAAAAATAGTGACTGACAAGCCTAACAACTCAGATAGTATTTACATTATATCTAATATTACCCAAAAAACAGCAGTTTAGGGAAGGCGATTGACTGTGGGCTCTTCTGCAGTGGGTTGTAATGAGGCTCCTCTCTGCAGGTAACAAACGGAAGACATATTAGGAGTTTGACCTTTTTAAGAAGTCCACTTTTAAAGCAGGGACAATCAGTACCTGTAAGTGATGAGAGGTAGAGGAGGACAGGCCAGTGACTGTTTGAACTGATGGGTGCTCAGAACCTCGCCATTAAAACTGGCCTCCCATATTCGAGACCCCGGCCGGGCAGAGTACAGCAGAGGGGGCTGACCAACTAATAATCCCCTGTTCTGAGGGAAGAAACAAGCGCCATACTCCCCGTCGCGCTCCTTATTCCCGACACGCCAGAACTTCTCCCTGAAGGTAGAAAAACACACCACTACTGAGAGACGTCCAGGGATCATTTTTTGCAGTATGATCAAAATGATCAGCATAAAAAAACATTTTTACAGAGAGCCCAATTTATTTAGTATTTTATTCATTCAGCCGCATTTTTATTCTAAAGAGAATAGTTAAAATAAATAAAAATGCCAGGGTCATGAGGACAAATGATACAGAGAAACATTTTACATGACCAGAGAAATGACTTGCTTTCTACAAGAAAACATAAATTACTTCAGTACTGACAAATGCAAAGATCAGTTTTTCAAATTAAAAAAAGCAAAACTTTTCACTGGCACATAAGCAGGGAGATCTGGGCTCTGGCAAGATGGAGGAAAGTTTAACAGTTCATTTACACATGCTACCCAAATTTTTATGATACAAAGCTGGTTGAAAATCTGCAAAGTTTCCCTTAAAGTACAATATTTACCAATAATGGAACATTAACATGGGCCCTCTGAGAGTTTCTCAGAGAGTTTTCCATGCTGGTACTCACCTCTCTGTGTCACAGAGGTAGCAACGGCTCAGGGAAGACACCAGCAGGCGGCCGTCTTGGTACCCAAGCTGAACCACTCTGGAGTCCACAGTGGTAACAGTCTGAACAGGGAAGATAACGAATGCTGACCCCTAGACACAAAGAAACAATATCAAATAGTTACTTGAATATGTTTTTAAAAATGCATATATACATGCATATACATTACTACTGAAGAAATAAAAACTGGTTACTGTGAATAAGCAGTCACTACCTTGCCTAGCTTGGATGATCCAGCACGGAGAAAGGACACCTTGCCTCCTGTGTCCCCGACGAAAACTCTGAGCGTGCTGGTGTCCCAGCAGAGTGCAGTGATGACCTGACCTCTGTGCTCCCAGGACACACTGACTCTCTCTGGACGACCACGCCGCTCCAACTGCAGCTCCCACACCACCACCAGACCCTGACTGCAGAAATGGAGAGAAGACAGGGAAGGTGGCACCGGATAACAAGGGGTGAATTTTGTTTGGGGGTAGATGAACATTTCTAAACTTCATGGAGATACTCTAACCTTGTTGCAACAGCGATAAAGTCTTCATCATGAGGGCAACACGCCACCTGAGTGATAGCACCCTCCTGAAAAAGAGTGCACGATGGGTTAGGAGTAGAAATACTGTGTTCCTTATTATATGCAGCTGTATCAGCTAACAGCAGAACAACAGTCAACTCTGTATTTCTGCAGAATAGGCACTCAGTCACAGATTACCTTGTGAGTGAGGATGAGCCTTTGTTTCCAGCCCTCCTTCTGGATCAGGTGCAACCCTCCTGCTGATGTTCCCAACGCAAGCCACTTCCTTGACACTGCCAAACATGTACACTGTAACATGGAGGACACAGAGTTTACTCATCTGTTCATGCTAATACATTGTTAGATTGTTTGTAGTATTTCAAAGACATTATATAAGCTACTATAAATGATCTATGTGTGATTTTATTATAAGGCTAACTCAGACATGCAATGGTGAAGCATACCTTGAGCCTGCCAGAGTCTAAACGGAGAGCGGACAGGAGTGGATCGAGGCAGTCAAACTCTGCCAGGACATGACTGTGGTTCTCTGGCACTACTGGCACCAGAGGCATCTTCACTGGTGATCCTCTACAACTGAAAGACAACAAAACAGTCAAGAGTCACCACTCTGCTTCCTGCATACCAGGGCCCTCAGCTGCATGGCATCATATGACTTTCAGTAGTGGACTTATCCTCTCAAATTGTCCAGTCATGACTCCAATTTACACTGTCTCCACCTTGGTTAAAAAAAATAAAATAAAATAAAATAAATCATATCTAGTCTTGTCCTGGAGCTGAAAGTTAATATTGCCAGAAAGACTGTTTAGACAGGACCAGAGGGGATCATTCAGCTCAAAATGCAGCTGCTTAACACAGTGCAGTTTGGCTTTTATTTACTTGTTGTGGTTTCAACTGAATTTATGAGGAAGCAGAAGCAAGACTGAAGCTGCAGATCATTAGAAAAGTCAGATACTGTTGGAAAAAACATTACAGTGTATGCAACAAAAATGTTTTAAAACAAAATCACAGAACATAATTTGCTCCTAAGCATTAAAGCAGTTGACACTGGTATCTCAAAAGGAGGTGAGAAGTAACAGTAAACTCTGACCTCTGTCTCTGTATTTGTTAGCACTCAACTGCAACAGAACTGTATCGGGGGGAGAGGACGTGCACAGATCTGAGCATAGCTGAGTTGACCTGCTAAAGAGACCTGTGGCATAAATGTACCAAATCTACTCCAGATAATCCAGAGCCACTCATAAAGCCCCATCTTCGCAAATGGCCGTGCTTAAATGTTGCAATCTGACAAAACAAATTTGCACTTAATCACATAACAACTAGCCTTAGCCAAACACCGTTTACTTTTTTATACATTATCGTAACCAGCTTTGAACAGGTTTTTTCCTCTGAAGGACAGCATGTATGCTTGTTACTGATTATCACTGATTTCTATTTGGACATCAGCCTTGTGCCTTGTGGTCACGGGTAGAGGAAGTACTCAGATCCCTTGCTGAATTGAACAAATAATACACTGTAAAAAATAGTTGAACTTGTATGAAGAGGAAGTCCTGCATTGAAAAAGTCAGTGGTGTCGTGGAGAGTATACACAGGTATACTGACAGCTTTTTCTGGTTGTTTACAGCATACCCACCAATGAGATAAAAAAAACCCACTCTACTTCCTCGTACCCATCTACCTAGACTTCAACCACCTCACTAACTACCTGGAAAAAATATTCACTTTTTAAGTATCAAAAGTATTCCGAAAAATAACTTATGTGAGTGTCACACAATTTCATATTATATTTAAAGTGAAAATGTAAACATCATTTTATTGTGTATGCTGGTCACAGGGTGTCTACAGGTATGACAGTTAAATTCAATGTTTATTAAGACCTGTTCAAGACCCGTTTTAGCCAAATTTAGGACAGATTTTTGGACAAATCATGTTTTACTTACTTGAACATCACAGGTAAGCATTGCAGGCAAGTCGTATATAGGTAGTCTTGTACTAGAGTGAGATTGGACTATCTACATTTTCCAGGTAAGTGCAAGTATGAAGTAAAATGACAGTATTGTAGTTTTAAAAGATTGGTAACATTAGAAATGTGGACTTTTACATAGCTTAGATAAAATGTTTGTAGTAGTTAAGACGTCACAAATTCAAATTTAAGACTATTTCAAGACTTTAAAGGCCTAATTGTTGTAACATTTAAGACAATTTAAGACTTTTAAGACACCCTGTGGTCAAAGTGTAAACAACTATAACTAATTTACAAACTTCTGGGAAGGTTAAACCATAACAATGCATCACATTTTAAAATCTTAGTGTGTGATTTTTGTTAGCTAAAATCTTGTAGCAGTAAAGTACGTTACATGTAAGTTAATGGAGTAAAATGTAATATGTCCCCCAGGACTATAGTTATGGAAACACCTAAAGGCAATACAGGTAACTTAAACGTGTATCCTACAAGAGCACATACGTGGGTAAATGTACTATGCTAAATGTAAATGCTAACGCTAGCTAAACTGGACTCTAGTGTAATGTTAGCACAGATGTTCTAATGAAAGTAACCGTTAACCGCTAACAAACGTAAAAATGTCGAGTAGCTCAGTCGTTACGGCTTATGTCAGTTCCTGCTACTAAGTCACTAAAATAACGTTAAATGGCTGGTTCTTCTTGGTTACAGTTAACGTTAATAAAATAAAAAAACAATCGAATTAGCCCATTATTGATTAAGTTGCTGGCAGCAAACAACTAAAAAGGGGCGATTCAATCGGCCGATTACGGCAGCCTGCATCACGAGACCCGTCTGCTGACACTGATGCTAACGTTTCTATCGACACAAACGGAGCGCCGACAGCCTTAAAAATCAAATATTAACATGACATGACTATGTTAAATATGTGAGACGGTTTAATACCTTCAGGAACAACATGAAGACTCTGTTCAGGGCGTCAACTCGTCTCAGTGGCACTACATTTGTGACAAGTTAGCATGCTAGCTAGCTCAGACTGATGTTGCCATTCACATGTCGTTTTGTCACTTGAAACCAAAACTCACCAAACAGTCCGGGTGGCACCCCAGCGTTACTGCCTACACATCCACACCCAACCGCTGATACATCACTGGGTTTGGAGAAAATCAGCGATCAGTGTCACTCCATTCTGACTGCAGCCTGCCGACCTGTCACGGCTTCACTCAGCTGATATGAGGGCACTTCCTGCCTGGATGCTGTGTCACAACAAAACTATGCCCATTTTCTCCAAAGCACCACCGCTATGCATTTACAAAAGTTACAAACAACAGCTCTCTTTTAGTTTATAAAGTATCACAGCATTAGAACAACCTCTCTTACAAAATGAATTCCTGGACTGAATGAAATCCTGCAGTTTCAATAGACAGTGGCATGAACAAAAGCTCACTTTAATTCAGTGACATTTTTGTCTTCAGTGCAGACAGAAGGTGCAAGACATTACAAACCAGTGACAGTGTGATTTGAGTCACACACACACTAATGCACTCGAGTGTGACATGTCTTTACAGTATTGCTAATATTCACTTTTGCTTTAGATTTTTGGGAACTTTGTTCCACAAATCGACCCAGTGCTCAGAAGGGCTCCTCGTATGTCCAAGCTCTCTTTCTGTGCCCTGTGCACCGATGATACACACATTGACAGTCCTCTGCTTGCATTTCACACACCAGCCTGTTGTCCTGAGTGCCTTTCTGATTTTTCATTTCAAATTTGGTCATATTACACCATTTTAAAAGTCCCGTTTAACCATTACCGGCACCGATCTCTCAACCATTGAGAAAACACAAACAAAAGAGAAAGAAACTAATTACAGTTATTTGTGACTGAGATGCAGTTAGTCTCTGTTGAACAGTTGGGGGTATAGCAGCGTCCATCTATATGCTCGTTAAGCCCCTGTGAATCTCGTCCCATCAGGCTGTGATCTGTGGTCTCTTCACAGCAGTCTGGAGAACCTTCTCGGGTCATTTGTCCATATACTGTAACGTCTTCCTTGTCCTCTCTTTGACAAAGCATCAGACCTCAGGTTTTCCTCATCATGCGACGGGTTTGCCAGATGTGGAACTTGCTGTAGGCTGTCTGAAACATCTCCTCCAAATGCCCTGTGAGCTGTGGGGACATCAAAGACATTTAATACAAGTGTCATCTGGTGTGAGACATTGTGTTATTATTAATAGCTTAGAGACTTACATTAGTGCTTAAGTACTGACGCTGAATCTTCTCCTGGAAAGGACGAACCTTAGTCATCTGAAATCTCTCGAGGTTTGACTTCATTTTCATCACCTACATAAAAAATATTAGATAATGAGAAGATGATTAAACAAGTATTAAAAGTGGAGACTGAAGTCATGGGCGTAAAGACAAGAATAACTTACTCTGTGACAATAATATGACCCTCAATGAATACAGTTATTATTATTAGTCACCTTCTCCTCCAAAAACGGTGTGTTTACAGGGAAACAGGACCAGAAGTGTCTCAACAACTCTCCAGCAGCTGCATAAAGATGCTTCAACTCTCCTTGAACCTCAGTAGGTACCATCTCTGAAAAAAATAAACAAAGACTGATAAGAAAACACATATCAGGCACCCAATGACCACCAACTTTCATGGTAGTAATATAAGTAATATTCATGTTATTTAGTAATGGTGCAACACACTTACGATTTATGGCTTGCTGCGTTGCTGCCTGCATGAGGACACCACCTGGAGAAAGTGCTGCAATGGCAGAAGTAGCTGTTGTGCTGGACAAAACCTGCAAAAAATACTACTATGTTTAATACTCTGAAGGCACCATTCATACTTGCAATTTCTGACTTTTCAGGAAAGCTAAACTCGTGATTATTTCTTATTGTCACTTATAAATATTTGAACACAACCAGGAGTACATGACCTCAAAAGACGTTTTTAGCCCTGGACCCATCAAATCTGAATTTAAGACAATTTAAGACGTTTCAGGGACCTGTAGACACCCTGAAACAGTATTTAGATTTATCTCAGGCAATTATGACATGACAAACTTTGTATTTTGTATTTTCCAGCATTGCTTATTACTTTTAAGCACCACAAAAAAAATCTGCATGTGCACTGGTATCTGTACATATATTTATCTCCAACTGCATTCCTATCATCCATAAAAAAGCATCCATTACTTCTGCACCACTCTTACATTTAATTCAATCACCTTCCATTGCAATACCTGCACTGTCAACCACCTGAAATTTGCACTACAATCATAAGCATCATATCTACTGTAGTAACAGCTCTCGGTATTAGTCCTGGGATCATTTCACTGCTGTGTATTTTTAATTCTTTTTCTATCCATATTTGTCTTTGTATATGTCGTGTTGTGTAAAAAGCTACCGGGTACCTTAATTCCCTCAGGATTAATGAAGTATATATCTATCTATATCCATCAATATGGAGCAGAATGACGCTGCCGTTGTTTGGTTCTGTGTAAGAATGCAAAGGAGGTATAAAGAAGGGACTGTGTAGCCGCCCTTTGGCGTGATCTCTGTGTAAAAAGGACCATAGTGTCAAGGATCTAACCTGAGTGAGGTTGGGTTTGTAATTGACCATCTCATGACGGATGTAGTTGACAGAGTTGATGATATCCTGGCTTGTCGTATACTGTTGGGACTGAAGTGGCACAGGGCCGTGAGCATACCTTACAAAAAAAGGGAATGAGAAGCACTGTATCAGAACATGTCACCACTGATCCAGCCAAGAATATAATGCATATTTTATCAGTTTAAAGTATAAAGCTGTGGCTGCAAAACTGCATCCTGACCCAAATCTACCTGAGGTTTCATACATTCACTTTATATACTAGTGACATTGTGCTGTCATGGCTCGCGGCAGGAACTCTGACACAGTGAAAGCAGTAAATCTGACCTATAAAATGGGATACCAAATCTATTTCGAAACAGCTCACAGTGAGCACTCAGTCTAGAGGAAGTGAGCCTCTTCCTTAATTCTGCACAGTCGATTTCTGGCTACTGAAACCTCAAATTCCTTTTAGTGACAGAGACTTTGCTTAGGTTGACACGACTAATCAATCGACTGTTTAGTCTGTCTGGTTGGGGTAAGAATACAACATTTTTGGTTGTTACAGAATCTGAAATGCAGAAAAATCTACATACTTTGTTTCATATATTAGAAACTGAATAATTAATACTGAGTTTTGTGACAGTTTGACAAACAAAATAAGCAGTTTTAAAAGGTCACCTGCCTGTTCCTGTATGATGCTGATAGGTGTTAGATGAAAATATTAAACTACAAAAAGTGTTTCATGAATCACTGCCATTTGGAGTTAGCAATACTATGCTACCCAGTATGAAACAAAGAATAAAAAAACTAAAAATAAAATGTGGACAAACTGTACCTGTCAGACTTCTTGAGGTTTAACGCGACTGTTTTTGGTCTGTTTTCCCTTTGCAGATCTTCATATTCTATGGCTTCTTGTAATTTAACCTGAGGAAGTTTTCAAACAGAAAAAGTGACTGTAACAGAGTAAGAACCATATTTTGGGAAAACTGGGGTGGCAGATCATACCTTCTTTACAGGAGGTTGGAAGAAGTCAGAATCCCTTGAGTTTCCATCTGTGCTGCTTGTCTCACTTGCTTGGTCAGCTGAAGTCTCCCTTTAAATATAGGATACTGTTAGCGAAGAAATGAAGAGACTGAGTGAGTGACAGTTTTTGTCACAAGTCATTTCATTACCCCTTGCGTGAGCCTGCTGCCAACACCATGGCACTGTGGTGGTTGAACCGCTTTATGATGGCAGAGTTGCTGCTCTCCTTCACCGTCCTGTTCGAGTTGGAAGTTGAGGGCAGTGTTGTGCTAACTCCGTAACCCTGTGTCACAGGAAATACCAAGTCTTGAGGTCGCAGGAGGAAGAGGAAAAAGGAAGCTATACAAGTAAATTATTTTTTAAAAACAGAATGATGTGGCTGTGATTGACTAACCGTTAAAATCTCACCTCGTCTAATGTTTTATCCTCTAACGACAGGAGGTCCACCAAAGGATTCTTCACTCCTTGAACCACCAGAGACTTTAACCCTGCAGGAGCCAGATTTAAAAACATGAAAACAGATGTGAGGCTTGAATCAAATGTTGAAATACATATACTGACATCTGTAGAAAATCCTTGCATTCATATCAGATATTTGCACCTGAAAATATTTTTGGAACTCCTACCCTTTTCATCCTGCTTGGCACACTCTGAGAAGATATCCTGTGTCCCTGTGTTGATGCGGTCTCTGTGAAAATAATGGGACTGGAAAAAGCGGGTCCAGAACTCCTTCTCTGTCAGGTTATGAGGCACGTTTTCACTGTACTTCTGCTTCACTGCAAGTACAACGTAAGACAGTATAAATATATTTAGTTCAATGTAGCTGCAGTGTCCAGGATTTAATATCCGTTATTGAGGTGAACAGGAATTGCACCACACCAGGGGTCAGCAACCTTTACTACCAGGAGAGCCATTTTTGGTCCAAAAAAAATTAATTAAATCTGTCTGAAGCTGCAAAATATATTTAAGCCTTATAATAAAGGTAACACAGCCTTATTAAGTCTAAATTAGCTTATCAACGTAACTAATAGGTCAAAATTCGTGATGAAACAAGCTGAAACATACAACTACTTGCAATGCACTGTTCTGCAACGTTCTAAAAACCTGCTGGTTCACACCAATGCAACTAGATGAGATGGTGTATCATCTCTATGCAACAACTCTCTGTACTTCCACTCTGTTTTCCAGCTTTTCAGGCTTATTCTGTGGCTGAATATAGTTTATAGCTTCTTAAATACGAATGAGGATAGTGATAGTGAGATACTGGCTACAGTTGCATTTGTAGTAGTGATGAAACAGCTAAAAAACAAAAAAAACAGCATCAGATGGACTGTATTCATAATAAATGCACCACAACAATATAAGTAAGCAGTGCCAATTAGTTAGTCAATGAGAACGTGTGTGCGCGAGGGCAAATAAGGACATTCAGCCAGCAGTAGCAGCGACCCAGCTTCTGACATTGGCACACCGGGAGGACAGAAACAGAGATCCTGTCGCAGTAAGCGAACACGCCGTCTGCATTCATTTTGACTTGACCAGTGGACTTCACTACAAGCCGACTGGCTGTAAAAACAGGTGACAAGCTGTCTGTCCTAAAATCAGTTGCTGGTGATTTGACTTGCGGAGTTGCAGGTGACACCATCAGCCAGCTTGAGTCGAGCTCAGGCGGCCAGTTCACACAGCTGCAAATTTTCCCTGCAACGTTCTAAAACAGTTTTGTCTTGTTGCAAATCTTTGGTCTGTACTGGGCTTAAGAATCACTTTAGGGCAACAACAATGATGAATGAAAATTAAAATGTTCAAAAATAACCTTGATTCGTTTCCATACAATCTAAATTTTGGTCAAAGCTACAGGGTGCCGTTGAAGCGGAGCTAAAGAGCTACATGTGGTTGCCTACCCCTGCACTAGGCTGTCCATTTACAGATATATAAGCTGATTTTAGAAAGCAGGTCTTCCTCTACAGCTGACAGTGTGCTAAATGACAATGTGAGCTTGTAGCAGCCTTTCCGGGTCAATAATTACTGTTGCAAGCGATTAGTTAACTTCAAAGTCGAGATGTAATCGTTTACCTGCAGGGTATGTTCTGAAGATGGATTCAATAATGTCCGCTGTCAGATTATATCTCAAGCCATTGCAGCCATCTGTCTGAGGTCTAATGTCTGCCTGCAGTGCACAAAGATGACAGCTGTTAACTATGTGCCAAGTTGTCAATGCTTGAATCATTTATGACATTTAAGATTACGTTTCGAAATGTTCAGCCTTATTATGAAAGACATAATGTACTCACCAGAAATGCTCCAGATATACCGACTTCCTGTTTGTTGTTGGATAAAGCGGGGTCCGCGTTGTTTATGTCCCCTAACCGGTTGGCCCAGAATTCATCTGCACTGATCACCTGACTCACCACGAGATCCTTATACAACTGGAAAAGCACTGGATCTTCTTGAAGCATCCTACAGGAGAAAATAAAAGAAGAGAAAGAATGGATCAACCAAAAACCTCATAAGTTATTTTAAGAAGAAGACATTTACTGTTTATTTTCTATTAAGTATCGATTTACTGTAACACATCCTTTAAGACCAGGAAAAGACTTCATATAAACTAAATCATAATCCATTTTCCATTTTCATCCGCTTATCCAGGGCCGGGTCGTGGGGGCAGCAGGCCAAGCAAGGCACCCCAGGCGTCCCTCTCCCTAGCGACACTTTCCAGCTCCTCCTGTGGGACCCCAAGGCGTTCCCAGGCCAGATGAGATATGTAATCCCTCCAGTGTGTTCTGAAGCCCTCAGGGCCTCCTACCAGTAGGACATGCACAGAACACCTCTAACTGGCACCTCTACCCACCTCAACTGACCCCTTTAGACGTGAAGGAGCAGCTGCTCTACTCCAAATTCCCTCCTCATATCTGAGCTCCTGACCCTATCTTTAAGGCTGAGCCCAGCCACCCTGCGGAGGAAACTTATTTCGGCCGCTTGTATCTGCAATCTCATTATTTCTGTCACTACCCCGAGCTCATGACCATGATGTCACAAAAAACTAAATCCTAGACAGTTCCTAATCCAATGTAATTAAATCAATATCATATCAATACACATTCAGCTGTCATTTTATTAGGTACACCTAGCTAAAACGAATGCAGTCTAACACAACGTCCTGCAATAAATCCTGACCAATGAAGCTTATAACATTCAGTGTTGATTCAACTGTATGTTGTCGATCACATTTAAATCAATAAGGCTGGAGTAAATATTAGAAACACCTCTCAATATAACACAGACTGCAACCCTTAAAAAGTTTAATCATCACCTCTAAAATACAGTTTCAAGTAAATGGATTTTTGAGTTGAGATCATTTAGTCACAAATACTGTCCCCAAAGTCAACAGTGAACTCCTATACTCAAGTTTTACTTGACACTTAACATGATAAACTTCCACAATTACACTTAATGGAAAGTGAAAAGACAACCACGTGGCATTTGAGGAGGGAGAAAAAATATGAACTGAAAGAAACGGAGCTGATTTTAGAAGGTGCTGGATTATTTACATGCTGTGATCATCTGTGTATTGTTAACATGATGCAAATACTTCATTTTAAATATCACGGTTATCATAAATATCGGTATATATATCACAACACCCCTAATAAGAAGCATATAAAACTTTAAAAATTGGTCGCAAATACTTACTTACATTAAAAAACAACTAGCCACTGTATTTTTTTCTTTGAAATTCTACATTACTCAAACAGAAGTTAAATGTGTGTTTGTTGCGGACAGATTTGTTGCCCTCTTGAGTTTTACAAACACCAGAACAGTGTGTGTAAAATTGAGTCAAAATAAAGTACATGTGGGGCACCCAGTAGCTCAGTGGGTAAAGGAGGCATCCGTAAAAAGGCAATGTCCTTGCTGCAGGAGCCGTGGGTTCAATTACATCCTGCAGCCCTTTGACACGTGTCATCCCCTCTCACACTTAATACTGTCCTATCAATTGTAGGCAAAAAGCCCAAAAAAAAAATCTAATAAAAGCACATGTCACACAGCACAACAGTGTGACTAACTGGTGTGTTTTTAGACACAATGGAGCTCTTTGGTTGTGAGTGACATGGAGACATGTAAGAAAAAACAAGTGATCAACAAATAGTGATAGTGCAAGACAAGTGACTGACATGAAAACAAACAGCACAAGACAAGTGGGGGAACAAGACTCTCTCAAGAGAGAGAGAGAGAGAGAGAGAGAGAGAGAGAGAGACAATACTAACTTTAGGGACTTACTAACAAAAGGAAGCCAAAAAAGAGATATTAGCGAGGAAAGACGGAAGATAGAGAGGGGGCTAAAATAAAGAAAACAAAGAAAAATGAAACAAAAACTAAACAAAAAAATTGTTACTCTGAGAGCGGATCTCTCGTAGAGTTCCAGGGTAAACAGTCATTGGGTCTGTCAGATTCGAGAAATGTTCGCGTCAATGTGACAGGAAATATTTAAGACCCATTGAATCTGAATTTAAGACAATTTAAGACAATCTAAGGCCCAATATTAAGAAAACTTAAGACTTTTTAAGGACCTGAAGACACAAAAAACTCATTGGAAGGATAATTTCATTTATCGTTTATTTCTCATTAATGTGACCTGATGACAATTACCAAAACAGAGACTATTACAAAACTTAAAGGACTATCTTGTGTTGCAACTGCGTCTCACCTGTTCTTCTCCTCCAGTTCCTTGTTGGCTTTCTTCTTGAACTTGGGCAGCAGCTGCTGCAGCAGCTCCTTGGCAGCATCTCTGTCTTTGAGCGCACTGCTCTCGTTGGAAAAGTGGAATGTGGTACTCTCGCCGGTGTGAAGCACCAGCTGGAGCTGAATTTTGGCTTTACCATCTGGACTGATCTTCTGACCTGTACAGAAGACAATTAAAACACAGCTTGAGAACACCACCAACACATCATATCTCAGCACTACTTAGTAAATGGATGGCAGCAAGTACTCACAGCGAATATCTGCATATAGGTGGCTGACTGTGAAGCGGTCTTTGCCCTCTGGACCCCAGGCTATACGTTCAGCCATCAGATAGAGAGTGCCATCCTGCTTCCTCTGGCGAACCTTCTTCACCACCAGCAGCACCTCCTCTGACAGTGATGCCATGACTCTAATAGAAAACTGGAAAAGCACGTAAGTGTCATTAATAATCATGTCCTGCACAGGAGTATTATTCTAAAATTATTATAAATTATTAACACGGCATTATCTAATAAAAATATATTCAACGCCACGACAGAGTCCCCTTGTCGGTGTCGCTACTTGACCATTCAGAATTAACGTTAGCACCATTAACGGTAAGTTAGCGAGAATGAAGCGAGTAACGTCAGCAGGACTTGAGCACTTTGTATGAGACACAAGCACGAACTATTTCACTGGATTTCACTACATCCTAAATGACTGCCATGCTCCCTACGAGGCGTTTAACCTCTGCTAGGTAAGGCGATGTACACACGAGTTAGCCATCGCTGTGTTCACGATTTTATCACATTAACTCAGCTAACCAACGTTACGTTAGCTAACGTTAACAATCAAGAAGAGAAAAAGCCTGAGGGAGAAGTCGGCAATAAACTTACTTTACCTCAAAATAAATCGATACTGCGACGGATACCTCGCTTTCCTTCAGCACATAGTCTCAAACTGATGTATTCTAGCATATAAAAAAATAACTGAGCGACTTATTTTAAACTGAATTTTGACTACTCTAACAGTGAGCGTCCTGACTTCAGCGCCGACATGACTGCCAGGCGGTGTGTTGCACTGAAAACGTTCCGGCTGGATAACGCGACAAAGATTCAGTTCCGCCAGAGCCCGCTGAACTCTTACATCTTATATCTTACATAGCAAGATCCAGCTATTTATTGAACAGTTTAACCATATTAATTATCAAATCTATTAAAAAATGTTAATTATGACCAGCGATACAATTAATACAGTTTACAGACGTACAGTTTTGAATTTTTCCATTTTATGCCTCTTCGTATTTACACTAAACTAAAATTCAGAGGCAAATTTTCTTAAATGCACCAAAACTGAAAAGCATCTCCATAGTTGCCAGAAATGTTGGCGGGAGTGCGGATCTTTTATTTTTATTTTTTATTTTATTAGGTGATGCAGGCACAAAACAAGTGAATGACATGACGGGGACAACACCTTGTAAAAGGAAAATGAGATAATAAATAAATACACATATAAATAAAATTAAATAAAATTAAAATTAAATTAAATTAACAAGGAAATAAATCAATATAATAATAGTAAAAAAAAAAAAAAAAAAAAACCCAACTCTTTCCACCTGGATCTTTTGATGTAAACCACTCTCATGTTTTTTGGAAATGTGAGAAAATAACTGTACTTTGGGAAATGGTGTGAGAAGAGCTTAAGCACATACTAGGATGTGAGGTTCCTAACAGTTGTTTGGTGCTTTATCTTTGTAAACTGTCTGAAGAAAATGTTATTGCTGGTGATTTTTTATTTATTTATTTTTTATTTAACCTTTATTTAACCAGGAGGTCCCACTGAGATTGAGCTTGAATATCTTTTAAAAGAAACCTGGCCAAGGTAGCAGCCAATCAGAACATATTTGCAATGCAACAAATACAATGTAATACAAAAAATCCACAATAAAACACCTGTTCAAACACAGTGGCCCCTCAAGTAAAACAGGAACATGTCTCTGTCACCACATTCTTTATGATACCCTTAAATTCATCGATGGATAAGTGTTCCTAAATTTAGATCTTTTTGAATTAGTTGATCAACAATATTGATCAAAATATTGCTAGTAGCAAGCAAGAAAGCTATCACTAGGAACTGGGGTAAAGAAACACCACCAACAAAGGACCAGTGCCTAACAATTGTGGAAGAAATATTTTTAATGGACAAAACTGACACACATACTGAGACTACAAGAAGCACAACTAGGGTTGGGAAAAATGAACTCTATACAAGACACAAAAAGATGACACTGGACTGGAATGATAATCAATAGATACACTAATCCTTAAGGCTGTAAAAATGTGAATTTACCCAAGCAGTTTTTTATTTCAGTATTTTATTATGCTGTTATAATGGACATGTCAAAGTCACAAAACCTGTTTTGACAAAGATTTAAGTGGAAAAAAATTCATAGGCAAATAATGTACTTTTTACTCCACATTTATTAGATAATTTTAGCTACTTGTTACTATACCACGTGGCAGATACAGATTAATAATCCAAAATATTACAAAAAATTATGATGCATTATTATATATTCAGATAAAATAAGATTGTATTGATCCCCAGGGGAAATTTACAAGCAGATAAAAGTATAAAATAGTTTAACTTGATAGCTTCAACAACAAAGTGATGTAGCCTACACATTAATGCATTAATAATTACAATACAACAGTTTTTATACATTTTTCTAAAATGGACCATATTTTATAATAACTTTTGCTACTTTTGCTAAGGTAAAAGTACTCATTATGCAAAATGGCCTATTCCAGAATAATGTACATTATAGGGCTGTATTATAATTATTAATGCATTGAAAGTGTACATCTCTTTAATACTGAAGCTGGCAAAGTTTATACTTTATCTGTTTGTGAATTTCTCCTAGGAATCAATAAAATCATCATACCTTAATCTATAATAATACATACTACTACTACTACTACTACTACTACTACTAATAATAATAATAATATTATTTCTGTTCCGTTCAGTTTTATTTATATGTGTAGCTGCGACAGAGAGTAAATTGTTCTCTAATTTAAGTGGTGACATTACTGTTTCCTGTCGTGTTTAACAGCCAATGAAAGTGCTCAATGCAAAGTGCTGCCCAGAAAAGACAAAGACCTGTTGATTTTATAGCTTTTTTTTAAGAAAAGATGGTAAAAAGAGCAGAATATTAATCTAATTCTGTAAAGTAACCAGTAACTAAAGTTATTAAAAAAATGTAGTAGAGTAAAAAGCACAATATTTGCCTCTGAACTATAACGGCATAGAAGAATAAAGTAGAAAATGGAAAAAGCACTCCGAACAGCCATGTACTACTTTCTTAATAAAGAGGTTCCAGCTTGGGTAACAATAGAAAATACTGCGATAGATCTTCCACTGTGCATGTACCTTTACTTGTCGCAACCTAAAATACTTAGAAAGTGCACACAAAATCCATTCCTTAAAAACACTCTTATAGTCTGGCATGAAGCCCACAGCTTTTTAAATTACACTCCTAAACTTTCTTGTTTCGCACCTATTTGGGGAAATGAAAACTTTAGTCCAGGAAGGCGCGACATGGGATTCAAACAGTGGATGGAGAGAGGATTGTGCAAAATAAAAGATCTGTACAATGAAGGTACTCTAATGTCATTCAAACAATTGGGAGATAAATTTGACATACCTGGGAAGCACCACTTTAAATACATGCAATTAAGGAGCTTCATATATTCCCAAATTAAAACCACCTTGGAACCCTCACTGTCTACCATTGAACAGCTCACGGTAAATCACTTGCATGACAGAGGTCAGATGTCAATGTATTATGGGATATTGTTAGCAGGATCTAAAGAAAACTCTCTTTCATATTTATCTGCATGGAAAAATGATTTTCAGATAGACATCTCTGTAGAGGATTGGGAGGAGACTTGTCTTCTGGCCCAAACTCAATACAAGATGCAAACTGTTACAGTATAAGTGGTTGCTCAGGACCTACATCACACCTGTCAAACTACACCATTTTAATCCCAATATTCCCGACTGTTGCATCAAATGTACTGAAGAAGATGGTACCCTGCTACATTGTATGTGGAGCTGTCGAAAGGTGCAGATATTCTGGAGAGAGGTTCTTGAACTAATCTCCAAGCTGACAGGAAGTGTTATTCCTATTGAAGCCAAGATATGTTTGTTGCACATATACCCTGAGGATTTCCCAGCAACTGTAAAGGAACCTAAGCTAATTAATTTCTGTTTGTTACAAGCCAAACGTATGATTGCTTTAAAATGGAAGGAGACACAGAGACCCACTTCTACTCAATGGATTACAGAGATGTAATCAAACTTGGCACTGGAAAAACTGACTTACATGGCAAGAGGAAAAATTAAGGATTTTTACAAAATGTGGTCTTCTTTCTTAATCTTTATGAACAATCTAAATGTGCAAATGCCTGGAGTTGGACAAGGACTGATGCCACTACCATCACAATCCCAAGATGGTCAATAATTTGTTGCACAGCTGGAGTATTATCGTTATGAAGTAGGGAAAGAGAAAAGGAGAATGACCGAACTATATACTTGTGATTTAAACATTGATTTAGGAATATACAGTCAGGTCCATAATTATTTGGACAATGATACAGTTGTCATCATTTTGGCTCTGTACACCACCACAATGGGTTTTAAATGAAACAATGAATACCTGCTTAAAGTGCAGACTCTCAGCTTTCATTTAAGGCTTTTTTCAAAAATGTAGTATGAACCGTGTAGGAATTACAACCATTTCTTCACACAGTCCCCCAACTTTAAGGGCTCATAAGTATTTGGACAAACTAACATAATCATCAATTAAACAGTCAGTTTTAATACTTGGTTGCAAATCCTTTACAGTCAATGACTGCCTGAAGTGTTGGACACATAGGCATCATCAGATGCTGGGTTTCTTCCCTGGTGATGCTCTGCCAGCCCTTTACTGCAGCCGTCTGCACTTCCTGCTTGTGTTTTGGGTGTTTTGCCCTCAGTTTTGGCTTCAGCAAGAGAAACGCATGCTCAGTTGGATTCAGGTCAGATGATATGACTTGGCCATTGCAGAACATTCCACTTCTTTGCCTTAAAAATGTCTTTGGTTGCTTTTGCAGTATGCTTCAGGTCAATGTCCATCTGCACTGTGAAGCATCGTCCAATCAGTTTTGATTGTTTGTTTGCAAAAATGGAAAATCAATAAATAAAGTGGGGAAAAAAAAGAAAATGGAAAAAGTACAAACACCTTTAAACTGTATTTAAGCACAGTACTTGAGTAAATTTACATAGTTAACTTACTTTCTATCACTGATCATTCGTTACCTGATCTTCTGGCCTTGTCCTGTGGAGGGACCCTGTCTCAAAATCTAGGCCTTGCTGTGTCTTTATTGTAGTTTATATTAGACTCACAAGATGTGTATTCCTAAATAAACAAATAAACAACTGATGCTCTTCGGGTTTCAATTGTGTATCTGTGTCTAAGATGAGAGACATTTGTAAATACAAAGTTTTACTTTATCTTCTGTTTATTGGGGTAAAGTCTCAATTGCAAAAAAAATATTTGAGTTGATTCATTATTGAAAGTGGACTCAATGTATGTGTTTGTAGGTGCCAACTGTAAATGTCTACATATCAAATAATCAAAAGTAATGCGTATTAAATAATAGATGAAATAATATATATAAAACTATGAATGATTGTGCAATATATTTTTTATTTGAAACAGAGATTCTCCTTGCTACCGACAGTGCATCATGCAAATACCTCAAGACAAAGCCACATAAAAAACAGCTGAGAAATAAAAATGAGAACAAGGACATATGATTGTCAATAAACTTGAGAGTTTTAATGACAGATCTGCAGAAGTTTGAGTAGTTGTGAGATCATCTGTGTGGATGGTGCTGTTAGAAATAATGACCAACACTCATTTAAAATTCAAATCAATGTTATTAATCTTTCCATTCCCCCGCAAAGGTAATCCTTTGCCCAAGACTCTGATGTGTTGTTATATTTGAGGCCACTGTGTCCTATCTGTCAAGTCATTTGTAGAAACTGAAGAGAAACCCCCTCTAAGACTGAAAACACCCCATCGTACAGTTTGTATAAAGGAACATCCTCTTCAAAAGCTAAAAGAGACACCAGGACACTAATATGTGCTGTCATCACAGGGCACTATGTGGACCTGCTGCCCTGACAATAAATGAGAAAGTGATGACAAGTTTAAGAGCACAAGTAGACAGTTTCCAGAGGTGTAGAAATTTCAGACCACAACATGTCTGCTGTTTAAAAGGTTTAACTTATTTGCCCTTTTTGGGGACTGCTGGAAACAGAGAGGTGTGTGTCTTCTTTACATATTGAGTCTTGACTCTAATAGTTTTTGGAGAGGAATTGTTAGAGTTATAAAAAAAAGTATATTAGTTAGATTTTCCCTTTAATTAAGTTCAGTGTTGTCAAGCAAAATGTTTACTCATTCACACATTCAGTGATTTGGCAACCACACTTGTCAACTGAAACGTAGGAGTGCTTTATCTTGCTGCCGTCACTGCAGGTCAACTCCACTTCCCTCTTACTAGTGGCCATCTCTCGACAGCAGGAGCATGAATGCATCATACGGTTGGACTCCGCAGAGTACCTGTGAGAAGAGACAGTTTCGGACAGGATCGGTGTCAGTCGCCTGTTGTTCAACGTTAACGATTATCTTATGACTTCACATGAAAACTGAACAGGTGGTTTTGGCATGATTGAGAAATTGGTTTGTCACAAATCTCACATTGATGAGGACGCTCCGCAGGATCCTGCACAGGCTGTGATTTCCACTTTCTCAGCTGACCTGCAGTTATTTGCCTGCAGGTAGGTGGTGTTCCTGGTCAATTCACAGGGGGCTTTGACAGAAGTACCTGTGAATGACAGGAATAACTTTTTCATCTTGCTCCAACAGTACAAGTTTTGGCTCTGTTTTTATGCAGCAATATAGGTTTTGATCAACCAGATGTAATTAATCAAAATAATAGATTTTAGCTGCATCCCTACATTTCTCAACAGCAGGCAAGTTAAGAGTAACAGAGGATGACAGTGAAATTGTGTAATCTGAATACATTTTAAGGACTCATACTTACAAGTTTTGCAACAACCATTCTTGTCCGTTTGTTCAGTTCCCTGTGATAAAGACAATATGGATTGTAAAATATGCAGAGAGACGACAGTAATGGATATCGAGTTACACTTGAGTCACTTATATTACTGGTACTTTTGCAGTGCAGAGCAGTCTGTGGTGTTGGGTTCCTGTGTGTGTGTGTTTATGAGTATGTATGCAAGTGTAAAGGAGCCATGTGAGGGTGGTTAAAAGAGGAAAGGCAAAAAAATAAAAATAAAAATTGGAAAGGTGTGCTTAAAAAAAATCTCAGTTTTAATGATCTAAAACTCTGTTTGTGTGTATAAATAGTGTAATGTATGTTTTCACAAATGTCTGTATATGTGTAGACAAGGCCTGAATCAAAAGCCTAATATGAGGAATGTTATGTGCATGCTGTACAATGCATTGGCAGAAACAGTAGAACTGACCTCATATCGTACAGATTGGATAAAAAGTGCACTGTAAGATAAGCCAGCATCAGTTCAGTTATTAACAAAAATGCTAGCTACCAGGAAAGAGAAATTATGAGATCACACTCACAGGAACGCAGTTCTTTGGATCAAATGGAGGACAAATTTCTTGTCTTTCCGTGGTTATGAAGTCATCCTTCAACTTGTGGCATTCATAGTTGGTACAGTTGTCATCTGGTGGTGACCAAGACTCAGAAGGCTGTCAGGTATAGAAGAGGTCAATTAGTGAACATGAACAAAACAGACTATTCAATTTGTCTGTTTTGGATTATGAGGATGTTATATTCAGAAAAGCGGCTGCCTCTACACTAAAATCACTGGACGTTGTCTACCTCTCAACCCTAAGGTTCATAACAGGTGATTCTTACAGCACCCATCACTGCCACCTTTACTGAAAGGTTGGCTGGTCACATTTGGGTGTGAGGTGGGAACAACATTGGTATTTGTTCATTTATCAAGCTTTGATGCTTCCACCCTACATTTCATCACTCTTAAACTTGACCTCACATAATCCTGGTACTCGTTCACAGAATAGGATGTTGCTTCACACTCCCATGTGTTTCCATTACGCTGTACTTACTTTAATAACTATCGGAGAAGGGAAGCTTGGGTGCTGCATGACACAGCTCGTCTTTTTACATGTTCCACAACAGTGTTCAGGTGTGTTTTCATACACATAGCCCTGTTGAAAAGAAAAGCACATATCAATATGGTCCTGCAACCTAAATTAATTAAAGATATATATATACACATAATTAGTAGAATTTACATATTGCTTTCTCTCATAAGGACAGTGTCATCTAAAGTACAAAAAAACCCTTTCTCCTACTTATCCCAAAGTGGTTTCTAGCCATTTGGATGTGCAAAGGTTTGAGATATCCATCCCTGAGATTCCTGCAGCCACCCAAACTCAGGTGAATGCAGTTTTAGTTTGTGAAGCTCAAAACACTACCATCTTTTATTGAAAAGATTTAAGAGTAACATCAGTTATCACTGACAACTTATGTCCCTGCTACTCCGGATCATCTACAGTTTAGACCATCAACAGTGGACAATTTCTTCAATAGAAACACCACAAACACAGTTTACATTCACCTTCATTGTTTTTGGTTGGCTGCAGAAATCTCAGACACAAATGTCTGAAACCCTGAATAAGTAAAACGAAAACTTTTGCATGACTCGATACTACTTAACTTTTTAAGCAATGGTATCATGAGTCATCACTTGACTGCATTCCCAACACTGACATCTTCAAATCTATCATCAATAATAAATTCTGCAACAGTGACTGTTACACAGATGAGCAGAACACTTCTTATAAAATTCTGAAAGTGAAGCATTTGAGTGAGTGACCCTAGATTTTGCATGCACTGTCACGTTAAAAGTTTTTGTGTAAAATATATACATTGACTGGCTTGAAATCATCAAAACTGCAATGCTTTTAAAAGACATGCAAATGTACCTCTGTGCAATATTCTACACACTGCTTCACAAAACATTGTTGGGCATTCAACTTGCTGCTGGGATCCTCATTTTCAGTACAGTAGCATGTTTCACATGGGCTTTTGGAGAAGTTCATACCGGGCTGCAAACGATAAAACGTAAAATTTGAGCCATATTTTATATAAAGGTCAGCAAAACAAATGTAAATGCAGAAGAATGGTGAGCTATAATGAACTTAAATACTATTTAGATTATACTTAATTTATAGTGTACTAAATTTAAAGACAACAGTTTTAGTAGCACTTGAAAAATCAGGTATATATCTTAAAAATACATACAGTGTATTATTCCTTACCTTGTATTCAGTATCATTGAAGACACAGACACCCTTGGGTACTAGAAAAAAATGTTAATAAAGATTACCTTGAAGGATGAGTTTTGTTTTAAAGGAGCAGTGTGTAAGATTTAGATGGATTTAGTGGCATCTAGTGGTGAGGATTACAGATTGCTGAAACAGGTCTCTGATTAAAACTGGGGGGAAAAAAACATTGAATAAAGTGGTTTCATGTTACGAATCAGTGTTTCTCCGACGCTGTTCAGCTCGTCCCAGACAGGCTGCTAGCCTAGTGCTTGCTAATGTGTGCTCACCCTAGTTCTGATCCAGACTTTCAGGAGGGAGTCGAATTTTCCGCAAAGGTGTCTTCCTCCCCAAAATTAACAGACCCAGCAATTTAAACCACTAAAAACATTAATTAAAGCATACTTTTTACATAATACTCAATTTCTGCTAATATATTACGCTAAATCCTCCACACTGGACCTTTAAGTCTTTCACAAACTAACAGTAAATGGAACTGAAACTTATATCCACAGCTTACCACACCGGAAAGATGGACAGCAAGTGTCATTTGAGATGTGGATCTCCAACTGAAATCCTGGTTTGCACTTCTGTTGTGGCAACAAACAGCGGCTCCTATCACATTCTGTTGGTTGTAAGGTAAGACATTTGAAGGGTTTGTGAGTAGAACAGAAAATTACACCAAGATAACCAGAACAGTAACAAACATTTTGAAATGATGAAATGAAACTGCTTCCATCCTGATGTACGTTTTATAATGCAGACTGCTGTCCCAAAATAACTGAAATTATGAGAGGTTTTCCTGAAAAATAGGAGATTAATTGTTACATAACTTACAATAATTATTAAGTAACTGAATAAACACTATTTTTAACTGATTTACTGACGTATTCAAAGTGCTTTCTTATCCAGTAATTTCAGATATAGACTGTTTATATCACTCTCAGTAGGTTGAATGACAGAAACACCCATTAAGGAAACACTTTATTTGAATAGTGCGCCTACAGATGGTTTATAGAGTATTTGTAACATTTCAACAGCTTTTTAGTTGAGATGCAACTGTTATACTTTGCCTGCAGATGTTAAACATTTTTAGCTATAGAGTACATGTGCCAATCGAACATACCTATATATTCTCATAAAAATTTTGTTCAGCTTGAACCATTACTCAACCAAAGCTGCATAGGTTGAGTCAAGTTCAACTAAATTACTCTGAGAATACGAAGGTACATTAATGAATCGCCACATATATTCTATAGATAATATGTTAAACATCGACCAAGGTTCCCACACATTTTTACCAATAAATTTACAAAACTTTTCCAAACTTTTCTATAATATTTTCAGCCAACTGCTAGCGCTTGCTAACTTTACATGCTTGTAAGCCATTTCCACCTCTGCAGCTGCATGTGCCAACTGCCAGTAGACCAGACCCGCACATATGATCACGTTGCAAGATGTCAAGACCATGCCAATTTTTGGGGGACAGGAAACTAGGGATGCACCGAAATGAAAATTTGTGGCCGAAGCCGAATAAAATTAAACGCTTGGCCGAATACCATATACAGAATGCCGTTGTATAGTTTTTCATTAGTTTTTGCAGATGAACCCCCTCCAGATTAGTGTTGTCACGGTACCAAAATTGGGACCCACGGTATGATACCAGTGAAAGTATCACGGTTCTGAGTAGTATCACGATAAATAATCAACCTCTTAAAAGCCAACTTTTTGATCTATTGGCTGAGATTTAGTTGGAGACGACAGTTTGATGCTGCTATACTGAATGACTGTACTGCTGCAGCCTCCCACTCAGGCTAACGTTAGCTGTCCGTCAGTAGTAACTGTCACCAGCATCATTAAGTGATTTATCACACTCAGTGAATACTCGCATAGTCTTAAATCTCAATGTGAAAGCCTTGTTTAACTGGCTACAGCTTTTTGGCATTTTCTTGTTTTTCTCCTCATGTGACAGCTTGATTCTTTCCACCAAATGGAACACCAGATGACAACGCTGGTCTGGTCTATGTGAATCATGTGATACTAGTGACGTTTCAAAAGTCAAACAGTGTGGCAGTAGATTATAGAGTATTACGTATTTTGTGAAATGTTAAAAATGTTTTAGAATTTTTATGAACATATTTTTAAAAAACAGACAACATTGAAAACATTTCAAAACATTCTGTTATTTCCAGGCCTGGAAAACTGTTTTGCCAATTTCAAAACCTTTCTGCAAATCTATGAACCCTGATCTACAAAATAAAGTTGAACGTTTAAACTGCTGAATCTCAACTAATGAGCTGTAAATGTTACAAATACACTCTATAAGCTATCTGTTGATGGACCATCCAAATAAAGTGTTAGCGCAGTTGAAAACAACGCCTCTCCAAAATAGTTTCAACAAAAACTGAAGATTACAATCTCCCTTAAGTTTTTTAGCATTTCTTTTAGGAATGTTGGGCATTTAAGCAAGGAGGACCTACTAAACTGGCGGCATCTGAGTGTATTTTCTCTTAATTTTGATATTACACAAACAAGGAAAGAAGATATTATCCAACTTTTTTCAAAAGCTGAGGAAAACTGGTATTTAAATCATCGTTGTTGTTTTTTTAAAGATTAGAGTGTAACACATTTTGTCAGCAGATGTGGCACTTGGAATCACTCACCACAGGTCATTCTCTCACAGCAGTCCACTGTGCGATTCACCAGCACCTCACCCTCCTCAGTAC
The DNA here is from genome assembly GCF_006386435.1 of Epinephelus moara. Lineage (NCBI taxonomy): Eukaryota > Metazoa > Chordata > Actinopteri > Perciformes > Serranidae > Epinephelus > Epinephelus moara. Next base: position 27,870,746 of record NC_065525.1, read on the forward strand.
AGGTTACTGGTTTTTGAGTGGGGCATGTGACAGGCTTACACTGAACAGTGCCCTCATCACAAGCACACTGCTGACAGCCACTCCGCCAAGTCTCACCAGGCTGTTTGAGAGATGGAACAAAGTTTGTGTCGTAACAGCAACAAATTCTTTGTGAATAATGTTAACTAGTCATGTATTGTAGTATTTACCTGTTTAGGTTGTCCATCAGGTCCGGTGCAACCTAAAACAATAAAAACAATTAGTTTATTTGAACATTAAGTCATTCACAAAGAATAAGATATTTCTTTACATCAGAAAAAGCTCTTACAGGTGGAGACGCAATGGTCAGACTTTTGACTGAAAAGAATCATCCCCTCTGGGCAGTAACATCCCTCCGTGAGGCCATTGCAAGCTTCTTTTTGGTCGCCATTTTTTTCTAGGCATTGTTGTGCGTACAACTCATTGTATCTAAATATGGAGACAATTGATGATGAAATTATTTCAGAGAGAATTATTAATGTATAATGCAGTGAAAACACAAAGTATCGATTGTTTTGGGGGGGTTTTGCCCAGTAGCAGCATGGCTCTAGAAATAGCACTGTTGGTCCAGACTGAAACATTTCAACAACTATTTGTTTGATTGCCATGAAATTTGTACAGGTATTCATGGTCCTCAGAGGATGAATCCACAAAACAGTTGATATTTGCTGTTTTAAGTGGATTGTCTCAAAACTATTTGGTGGATTACAGTGCCATTTGGTACAAACTTTCATGACTCTTGGGGCCTTTTCACACCTGAAATTCCGAACCAGTTTTGCATTTTTGTTCCATTTTTATACATTTTAACTGGTTAGTTTTGGTTTCACATTGCAATTATGTAAGCACACTTAATAACTACACATGACATACCTATGTCCAAGCTTCATCACCTACATAAGCTGTGTTCCCATATACTTGACATTGATTGGTTTGTAGACGGGCTCTCCTGTCGTCTTGTATCCTCTCTCTTATCCTCTCGGAAAATAACTAAAACGTGTCTGAGTTTTTGTGAGATATTTTTCAACTGACTCTTTATAAAGTTGTCTACTCCTCTCCATATGCCACAGCGGCTCATTTTATTATGTTGTGTAGTTCGTGAACAAACTGAAACCTACGCCGTACATTTACTACAACTTGACAACTTTACTGCTAATTTCTCCTCTGCTCTGATCGCTAACACCTATGTATGATGAGCGTAGCCGTTGTCACTCTCTCTGTTGCTAAACCACACACACACACACACACACACACACACACACACTACACCAGTCTTAAAACTTAAACCTGCAACTTAATAGTACTCTGCTAAAACTTCCTGTAGTCTGAACCATCCAAAAATATTTTCACACCAAAAACAAACCAATTGCTGATGCTGATCAAGACCACCTCTTTTTGTTGGATCAAAGTTCGGCTGCTTGGTTCTAACCATGGTTCGGGGAGGGTTTCAAAGCTCTAATTTTGTTTGGCATTAAAGTGAAAAGTCCAAGAGTCAGGACCAAACAATATGTGAAACAGTCACGAGTCTTGTTAAATTATAAACTGCTCAAAACATTTGATTCATGATATTTGTAACAGAACTGAACAATTACCTTGCGTTGCAAGTTCGTTCAATATTTCGCTGACAAGCCTTGTAGACTTTATTTTCTGGACATTTATATTCTACAACAAGAGAAAACAGATTTAAAAATTGCTATAATGAAACAAGATAATCGGGACATCTCAAAATAACAATGTTAGCTTTCTACTACAACTAAACCCTCTTACCGCACTCTCCGTTTGTAGCATTCCTCCAGGTTATGCAGACAGATGATTCAGCACACCGCAAGGCGTATGCCTCTATACTGGAACAACCGAAGGTGGAATTTTCCATGTGGCAAACATCAAATCTGCAGGCTTCATAAAACGGTTGTGGATGGACTTTTTTGTGGCATTCCTTAAACACACTTAGTGTACAAATAAAAAGAAAGTAGGATGTTAATCAGAGTGATACTCCAATATAAATTGATATATTGTGATAACGTTTTTTCCGTAAATTCTTACTCGCTCAACAAAATTTCACAGTTAGCAGCTTTGCAGGGTCGGGGTGTAGGTGTAGGTATCGGTGTTGGAGAAGGTGGTTTCTCACAATATGGCTTATCCTTATCTGGTACTTGCCACTTTCCCATATGAGAGCATGAGGGATCTATCTGGCCGTTTGGTAATCTGCAGTCATTTTTTCTCTTATTGTCACAGGTACCTTGTGAAAGTAAATATTAACAGATTACAACCCATGTGTTACCACATTAGGTACATCCATTGACACTTTAATATTAAATCTAGCACTACTTTGTGTTTCCATCTGTGAACGTCACACAGCCCATAATTTTCTGTCCAACCAGTTGATTCTAACTGCTTACCACACTGTCCCTCTGTGTTGTTGTGGAAAAGGGAAAACGGCAATTCCACAGAGAATAAAAGCCCTTTGAACTGCACAACTGCTTCAATTTCCGGGATTCTCAAACGTAGCTCAATTCCTGTACTTGTTATGATGAAGTCATCATTGGTGTAGGTTGGGATTACCTGTGTGCCGTTAATAAACACCTGAAAAGATTGCAACATTAGTTAGGTGAAACGTTTTTTCATCATCATTATCACTGTATATTCAAGTAAAATAATTAGTAAAGAAACTTTGTTAAGGCAAAATTCACCATGTTCACGGTCCCAAATATTCTATCCTGTGTAAGAATAACTTCATGGTTTTTGTAATACACGATCAAGGATTTAGCACAGGTCACAGTTCCAGAGGCGTCACAGTTTTCGTTGTTGATAAGAATCTTAAAATTGTGCCGAGGAATGATCTCTTTGACCAGGACATATGTGCAGTTTTTCTGGAAGCTGTAATACTGGCCATCAAATGTCAAATAATGAGGATCTCCCCAGCCGCCGCAAATACCTGCAAATATTATTTTGAGATTTTATCGAGTGTCAAATCAAAGAACAGCTGTATATATTGCAGGTTTGTTTTGTAGTGTAGCAGTTTAAAGATGTCGCTTGAATTTGACATTTCAAAAGGCTTAAATTTAAACTTACATTTGCATTCATAGTGGAAACAGCAGCCTCCTTCATCGTAAACCCTGACTGGTTGCTGCCTATTTTCACATACGGGCATGGTCGATTCTTTACATGGCACATGTTCTGTTATTACTTTTCCGTTCTCACATGTTGCTGTGGTGCAGCTGCTTGACCTCCAGGTATCACCGTGCTGTAAAGGACAAGGTAGTACTGTTAGTAATCTAATATCAGTAAATTAAGTATTGCATTTTGGTTGCACACAGCACACATTTATATAATTCACAAAACAAGATTATTTTATATAGATCAATGGTTATGAAATAAGCGACACGCACAGGTGTTATTATCAATAGCAATAATGGGTTGAAATTCTTTAATAATTATGCTGGATTTATTTGTAGCTGTCCTTTAGCTACATATGAGGCACTCAGCAATGTGACATAATTTAAACTATTTTATTCATGAAGCTGTTTACTTTGTTAATATAATAATACCTTGTTTTGTTAATTTGTACATTGTGAGTTGGTCTTATGGTGTGTTTGAATATGTTTTTATGTTGTCTGTTAATATGATGTGTGAAAAGACTGCAGGAAGAATAGCCTCCGTTTGATTAGGCTACTGGGGACCCTTAAAAGAAAAAATAAAACTGAATTAAACAAGGTTAGTGGTTCGCACTGTTGCCTCAAAGCATGAGGATTCTGGGTTCAAACCCACCGTCCAGCAGGGGCCCTTCTGTGTGGAGTTGTTTGCATGTTCGCCTCATGTCAGCATGGGTTTTCTCTGGGTTCTCTGGCTTTGTCCCACGGTCAAAAACATGCAGGTTAGGTGACTTTAATTTGCCCGTAGGTGTGAATGTGAGCATGCATGGTTGTCTGTCTCTATGTGTCAGCTCTGTGATAGTCTGGTGACCTGTCCAAGGTGTACCCCGCCTCTCACCCAATGTCAGCTGGGATAGGTTCCAGCCATATAAGAAAAAACTTATGTAGTTTTGAATTTTGGAGCCAGTACATAATGACAGATTTAAAAAAAAAAAATAAAAAAAAAATAAAAATATATATATATATATATATACATATATATATATATATATATATATATATATATATATATATATCAAGATGNTACATAATGACAGATTTAAAAAAAAAAAATAAAAAAAAAATAAAAATATATATATATATATATATACATATATATATATATATATATATATATATATATATATATATCAAGATGATTTGTTCCTTGTTTACATAAATAAATTTACATACCTCTCTAGGTGGCTTGAGATATGAACAGTCTTTTAAAGGCTTGCCGGTGGACACTGGGATTGTGTGGGCAGTTGTTGAACTAATTTGTTTTGTAGTACTAGAACTTGTTGTGATGGTGGTAGGGGTTGGTGGAGTAGTAGAGCCACATGGTCCATGAGACTTTTCAACACCGCATGTCAAATTGCAATATGCAGTGAAACACCAGCCTTCTCCATCAGACTTATGATATATGCGGCTATCTGTATGAGAATGAAACCAAGGCAGTGAGATCAAAATGGCTGAAGATGTGAGAAAACAAACTGTGTATCAGGGCTACAGTTATCTTTACAATGCAACTTTTGTAAATACAAATTTAAGCACATTAATGGGGCTGCCGTGGCTCAGGAGACACAGCGGATTGATCACTTATCTGGAGTTTGATGGTTTGATTCATGTTGAAGTATCCATAGGCAAGATACTGAACCTCAATTTGCTCCTAGTGAGTGTGAATGAGTGTTAATGTTTAACTGATGCAGGTGGTACTGTGTATGGTAGCCTTGGCCACCACTGTATGACTGCCTGCAGCGTAAAAGTGGTCAAAAGAAAGTTCTTTTTACCATTTAATGTTTTATAAATGGACAATTAAATGTAAAGTCTATGTAAGGCATAAATCTAAATTTACTCGACAATATCATACATAGTTCCTTTATTAATACAGATCCAACTGTCAAACTTTGCATTTGTGCCCACTTATCCCTCCACTGTGTAGGCGCCATGAAAGGCGACCAAACAGGAAGAGTCGCTACTATTGACAGATGTTAAAAACATTCCATTAACAGAAAAATGAGGTGCATGTACTGCTGATACGCACAACAACTTGACCACATTTTGGTTAGTTTTTTTTTTTTTAACCATAATCCAGAGGGAATCCGCACAAACTATGAATGTGGATAATGACAACAGATCTAATGATAAAAAATCTCAGTGCTCAGAGCATAAACACTTTAAAGATTAGGCAGCCTTTTGTGATCAGATGTGCTGGGTTGCATTGTAATGACAGTTGTAATCATGACCACAACATTAATAATTATATCTTAACAAGAATTGGTGGCAATAGCCAATTGCTTACCAGGAGGAAAAACACTATCCATGTACGTGCAGTGACATAAAGTTGTTCTGCCTGGTGTTGAAGACTGAACAGTTGAAGGTGAAGCAGTAGTTTCAACAGTGGATTTCTCTGTGGTTGTTGTGGTGGGTTTTTCTGTGACTGTGGTTGCTGTGGTTGGTTTCTCTGTGGTTGTTGTGGTGGGTTTTTCAGTGATTATGGTTGTTGTTGTTGTGGGTTTTTTAGTTATTGTGGTTGGTTTTTCTGTGGCTGTGGTGGTGGGTTTTTCAGTGGATGTTGCAGCGGTAGTACTGGGCTTTTCTGTGGCTGTGGTGGGTTTTTCTGTGCTGGTGGTTGTTGTGGTGGGTTTTTCAGTGATTATGGTTGTTGTGGTTGGTTTTTCTGTGGCTGTGGTGGTGGGTTTTTCTTTGGTTGTTGCAGCAGTAGTACTGGGCTTTTCTGTGGCTGTGATGAGTTTTTCTGTAGTTGTAGCAGCAGTAGTACTGGGCTTTTCTGTGGCTGTTGTGGTGGGTTTTTCTGTGATTGTGGTTGCTGTGGTGGATTTTTCTGTGATAATTGTTGTGGTGGGTGTTTCAGTGATTATGGTTGTTGTGGTGGGTTTTTCTGTGGTTGTTGCAGCAGCAGTACTGGGCTTTTCTGTGGCTGTGGTGGGTTTTTCTGTGCTGGTGGTTGTTGTGGTGGGTTTTTCAGTGACTATGGTTGTTGTGGTGGGTTTTTTAGTTATTGTGGTTGTTGTGGTGGGTTTTTCTGTGGCTGTGGTGGTGGGTTTCTCTGTGGTTGTTGCAGCAGTAGTACTGGGCTTTTCTGTGGTTGTGGTGGGTTTTTCAGTGGTTGTTGCAGTAGTTTCAACAGTGGACTTCTCTGTGGTTGTTGTGGTGGGTTTTTCTTTGGTTGTTGCAGCAATAGTACTGGGCTTTTCTGTGCCGGTGGTTGTTGACTTTTCTGTCACTGTTGGTTTTTCAGTGGTTGTAGCAGCTTTGGTGCTGGGCTTTTCTGTAGCTGTTGTGGTTTTCTCTGTGGCAGCTGTAGTTGTAGGCTGAACTACGGGTCCTGTTGATTTTGATGTTGTAGCTACTGTATTTGTGACAACTGCAGGGGTTGTTGTCTTCTCTGTCGTTGCTGTTGTTGTGGACCTTTCTGTGGTTGTTGTGGTGGGTTTTTCAGTGATTATGGTTGTTGTGGTGGGTTTTTTAGTTATTGTGGTTGGTTTTTCTGTGGCTGTGGTGGTAGGTTTTTCAGTGGATGTTGCAGCGGTAGTACTGGGCTTTTCTGTGGCTGTGGTGGGTTTTTCTGTGCTGGTGGTTGTTGTGGTGGGTTTTTCAGTGATTATGGTTGTTGTGGTGGGTTTTTCTGTGACTGTGGTTGCTGTGGTTGGTTTTTCTGTGGCTGTGGTGGTGGGTTTTTCTTTGGTTGTTGCAGCAGTAGTACTGGGCTTTTCTGTGGCTGTGATGAGTTTTTCTGTAGTTGTAGCAGCAGTAGTACTGGGCTTTTCTGTGGCTGTTGTGGTGGGTTTTTCTGTGATTGTGGTTGCTGTGGTGGATTTTTCTGTGATAATTGTTGTGGTGGGTGTTTCAGTGATTATGGTTGTTGTGGTGGGTTTTTCTGTGGTTGTTGCAGCAGCAGTACTGGGCTTTTCTGTGGCTGTGGTGGGTTTTTCTGTGCTGGTGGTTGTTGTGGTGGGTTTTTCAGTGACTATGGTTGTTGTGGTGGGTTTTTTAGTTATTGTGGTTGTTGTGGTGGGTTTTTCTGTGGCTGTGGTGGTGGGTTTCTCTGTGGTTGTTGCAGCAGTAGTACTGGGCTTTTCTGTGGTTGTGGTGGGTTTTTCAGTGGTTGTTGCAGTAGTTTCAACAGTGGACTTCTCTGTGGTTGTTGTGGTGGGTTTTTCTTTGGTTGTTGCAGCAATAGTACTGGGCTTTTCTGTGGCGGTGGTGGGTTTTTCTGTGCTGGTGGTTGTTGTGGTGGGTTTTTCAGTGATTATGGTTGTTGTGGTGGGTTTTTCTGTGACTGTGGTTGCTGTGGTTGGTTTTTCTGTGGCTGTGGTGGTGGGTTTTTCTTTGGTTGTTGCAGCAGTAGTACTGGGCTTTTCTGTGGCTGTGGTGGGTTTTTCTGTGGTGGTGGTTGTTGTGGTGGGTTTTTCAGTGACTATGGTTGTTGTGGTGGGTTTTTTAGTTATTGTGGTTGTTGTGGTGGGTTTTTCTGTGGCTGTGGTGGTGGGTTTCTCTGTGGTTGTTGCAGCAGTAGTACTGGGCTTTTCTGTGGTTGTGGTGGGTTTTTCAGTGGTTGTTGCAGTAGTTTCAACAGTGGACTTCTCTGTGGTTGTTGTGGTGGGTTTTTCTTTGGTTGTTGCAGCAATAGTACTGGGCTTTTCTGTGGCCGTGGTGGGTTTTTCTGTGCTGGTGGTTGTTGTGGTGGGTTTTTCAGTGATTATGGTTGTTGTGGTGGGTTTTTCTGTGACTGTGGTTGCTGTGGTTGGTTTTTCTGTGGCTGTGGTGGTGGGTTTTTCTTTGGTTGTTGCAGCAGTAGTACTGGGCTTTTCTGTGGCTGTGGTGGGTTTTTCTGTGGTGGTGGTTGTTGTGGTGGGTTTTTCAGTGACTATGGTTGTTGTGGTGGGTTTTTTAGTTATTGTGGTTGTTGTGGTGGGTTTTTCTTTGGTTGTTGCAGCAATAGTACTGGGCTTTTCTGTGCCGGTGGTTGTTGACTTTTCTGTCACTGTTGGTTTTTCAGTGGTTGTAGCAGCTTTGGTGCTGGGCTTTTCTGTAGCTGTTGTGGTTTTCTCTGTGGCAGCTGTAGTTGTAGGCTGAACTACGGGTCCTGTTGATTTTGACGTTGTAGCTACTGTATTTGTGACAACTGCAGGGGTTGTTGTCTTCTCTGTCGTTGCTGTTGTTGTGGACCTTTCTGTGGTTGTTGTGGTGGGTTTTTCAGTGATTATGGTTGTTGTTGTGGGTTTTTTAGTTATTGTGGTTGGTTTTTCTGTGGCTGTGGTGGTAGGTTTTTCAGTGGATGTTGCAGCGGTAGTACTGGGCTTTTCTGTGGCTGTGGTGGGTTTTTCTGTGCTGGTGGTTGTTGTGGTGGGTTTTTCTTTGGTTGTTGCAGCAATAGTACTGGGCTTTTCTGTGGCTGTGGTGGGTTTTTCTGTGCCGGTGGTTGTTGACTTTTCTGTCACTGTTGGTTTTTCAGTGGTTGTAGCAGCTTTGGTGCTGGGCTTTTCTGTAGCTGTTGTGGTTGTTGTGGTGGGTTCTTCTGTGACTATGGTTGTTGTAGTGTTTTTTTCTGGCACTGTGGGTGTAGTCGTGGGCCCACACTTGTTAATGCAACATCTCACTCGTATTTCATAGTTATAACATATAGGGGGAAAGTCTTGCTCATTATTATTACAGATTAGTCCAGCTGTTGGGTTGCATGTTACTTGTTGACCTAGATCACTTAGGGGTTTGTCAGGGTACTGCTTTGCTCGACATTCTATCTCCAGAGGTTGACTGCAAGCATTCAAATCCAGTTCAGTAATATTTTTAATGCTTTCATAGTCTCCACCAACAGCTGGGGTAGAGCTGGGGTAATTATTATCATTCCAACCTGACCACTTACAAACATAGCAGTCAGTGGTAGGTGTTGCTGTAGTTGTTGCAGTAGTACTCGG